>NC_056743.1:1248455386-1248793785 GCF_019279795.1 Protopterus annectens
ACTGCGGGGACCGCCTGACAGCAAGGATAACCCAAGTGTGATGACTGCAGCAGGGTGACCACTCGAACATCTACATTTATGGTAGGTACAAAACCGTACTTTCTTTTAATCCTCATCTGCAGAACAGAGCGACTGTCAGTCCTTTATATCTGTGGAATTCAGGGGAACTTCATGGCTATTTGGTTATTTTGCTTTGAGTAAACAGGTAAAGTAAACAAAACAGTGAGGAAGTAGACCCTTTCTAAATGGCTAGCCAGCTGTGTTGCTTGCTGTTGATTCTGTTAGCAAAGCATTACTCTGTCAAGTTAAAGGAGAACCGCACCCACAGAGTGAAAGAACATGTTTATTTCATCATGTCTTGAGGTTTCTACTTTTTAACACCATTTTTGGACTCTATATACTATTTTTTATTATATTTTTAAAGGTAATTCCAGAGTCTGCCCATGTGGGGTCTAGTATCTTGATTTTTTAGTGTACCTTTAGGGGTCCCACATTGCAGTGTTTGGCTTTAAAATATTACATCATAGCCCCTAAGCTCCTATCAATGGATTGACTTTACATGTGTTTTCACATGTACCATGCTTTCTTTTAGTCAGTCAGGTTTAATTACCATTTGTTGCTTTTCACTGACTACTTAAAAGACAAACTGGGATAATCACACAGAACAGTATTATCAGTGCCTGTAACTACCTTTTCTTTATGAAGTGGCCAGTTTTATTTCTTTTGTTACGCCTGAGTTGTAGTCCTTAAACTCGTCTCCCCTCCCCTAAACACCACCCCTTCGTATCTGTCAGAGTGGCAAATTTGTGCTGTTTGCTGCTGTGATTGGTAGATCACAGCAGGAAACAAAGTTTATGTGCTGAGAATGCTAGTTTGTCTTTTAAGTAATCATTGAAAAGAAAGAACTGGTAATTGGGTATATGTGAAAACGCATGTAAAGTCAGTGCATTGACAGGAGCTTAGGGGCTGTGTTGTAATATTTGAAAGTCAAACACTGCATTATGGGATACTTGGAGGTAGACTAAAAAAAAATCAAGATGCAGGACCCCATGTGGACAGACTTCAGAATTGCATTAAAAAATATAAAAAAAGTATGTAGAGTCCAGAAATAGTGTTAAAATTTAGGAAACATCAAGACTTCAGAGTAAATAAACATGATGTTCTTCGTGTTTCACTGTAGCAGTCATTACATTTGGGGTAATCCTGCTGGCAGGTTGCCTTCAGTCGGCTTGAATTCCAAAGTCCTGGTTCCTGCGTCAGCTGTCGTCGCCCCTTCCCTGACATCAGATCGCCAGGGGTATACAAGAAGCAGCCGACGCCATTTTCTTTAGACTTTCTTGCCACGCGGTGCCCAAAGCAGAAGCAGTTCGCAAGTGCCAGTCGGCCAACTCCTGAGATTTTAGAGTTAGAATTTCAGATCCAAAGTCTTCTATAAAGCTAAGTACCCCGTTGGGGAAACTTTTTTTCTTGCTCCAGAACCGATGTCAGAAAAAGTTAAGAATTGTATTTCTTGTGGGAAGCAAATACCTCATAAGGACTTTCATTCTTACTGTATTCCTTGCCTAGGCCCCGATCATAACTTTCTGGGTTGTCGGTTTTGTGCTAGATTTAACCAACACACTATTAAGCGTCCATATGATTTTGCTTTGAACTACTTTGGACTCCGGTTTAATTATCCAGAAATGTTGTCGGAAAGCCATCCGACTACCGGAGTTCACAAAAAACGCAAAGAAAAAGAAAGACACCCGAGGCCCAAAACCGACGACAAAGCTTCTCCTAAGCCAGTTGCCGGTTCTCAGTGAGGTGCTTTCGCAGCCTGTAACGTCTGCTACTTTAGAGTCATAGGCTGCTACCGACTCCCACATGGAGTCGGCCATGCCGCTGGAGACTCAAGGTATTGAAGCCTCGGACGCTAATCCTTCAGATGGGTCCAGAGCCGCTGAACAGGCACCGGCTTCTGAGGGTGTATTCAGACCCAAACATCTATACATTAAACCGACTTTAAAGGCAAAGACTAAAGCTCCTTCAAAGACAAAGAAGCAAACTCGAGCCACGTGGACAGGCCTCCATGCCCAAAACACAGATGCTCAAAATGGCCGAAGACTTGATTACCTTGATCAGGGGTTCCTATCCCCCTCCTGATAAGAGGCCTAGGCAAGAGACTGATTATGAATCTTCAGATCAGGTTTCCATTTCTTCTGATTCCTCTTCTGATCAGGGATATTCTTTTCCCCCCCTATGAGGATTCTAATGCTGAAGAATCCATACCTTCAGCTTCTCCTCCTGAGGACTATTCCTTTGGGGAAACCTTACATATCATTAGGGAGCATTTCCACTGGGAGAGCCAAGAGTTTTCAGAATCTAAAAAGAGGCTCAGGGATTTCCTGTTACTACCTCAGCACAAGCCACTTGCCATTCCCCCTGTGTTAGACATTGTAGATGATGTGTTTTCGGAGTCTAGCCTTACCCCTGACTCCTTACCTCCAGCTCCTGTTAAGCCTGACCGATATTACAGGGTTCCAGACTCACATAAATTCCTTTTTAAAAACCCTGCTGCTGACCCAGAAACTATTTCTCAGGGTCCCAAGTGAGTTAAGGCATCCGCTGCCAAAAACCCTACCCCTTCTGACAGGGATTCTAGGGCACTGAACAGATGGGGAAAATAGGTTTACACATCTGCCACCTTGGCTATAAGGGCCTTAAACTGTCAGTTTCATGTGCTCAAATATCAGCAGCATGTTATGTCATTGCTTAAACAGAAAATGTTGTTAAACTCTGAATGTGCAGAAAACAAGAAAATGCAGGATATATTGCATGCAGCTGAACAAGTTGGAAAGCATACTTTGCAATGTGGTTTTGATTCTTTAGAGGCCTCCTGCAGGGCCGCAGTAACAGGTTCTGTAATTAGAAAGCATGCTTGGTTAAAGGAACAAAATCTGCCTGATCATGTTAAAGTTAAATTATTAGATGCACCTTTACAGCATGATACTTTGTTTGGTGTTAAGGCAGAAGAGGTGTTAAAGAAAATGGAGGACAAGGCTAAATCTATGCAAACGGTCAAAGATTTTTTTACAAGTACAGCCACCGAGGTTTAGTAGACACTGGCCAACAAAAAATTGGTCCTTTCCTGTGTTAGACAGAAGATCCCAGGCGCAAGGTTCATACAGGTCAAAGCAGTGGGGTGCTTCTACCTCCAAAAGTGGAGAAGACAAATCACAACCCTACAGAACGCAGCCCCAATGACTTCCCCCTGCCTGCACCAAGCACTTATTACCTGGCAGCGCCCTTAGAGGGAAAATTAGCACTTTTTTCTCAAAATTGGCACATTATAACCCAGGACAAGTGGGTTCTAAATGTCGTGTCACAAGGCTACAAGTTCCATTTCCATACTCTGCCAAAGGCAAACGGCTGGCCAGATCTGCCAAAACATCAATGGGCAGAGGCACAAAAACAAGTCTCATCCGTTATGGACATGAGAGCCATTCAACAAGTGCCAGAGCAAGAGCGGGGGCAAGGATTTTACTCAAGACTCTTCTTAGTGCCCAGAAAGGACAAGGCCTGGAGGTCAATACTGGACCTATCGATTCTGAACACATACCTGGATATACCAAAATGTTGACTTTGCAGCAGCTTCTGCCCATGCTGGGCAAGAACGCTTGGCTTGTAACTTTATACCTAAAAGAGGCATACCTGTGTGTCCCAATCAGACAAATTTGCAGAAGATACCACAGATTTAAGGCTGGCTCAATGCATTACCAATTCTCTGCACTGTACTTTGGCTTATCTTCTGCGCCCAGGGTCTTTACAAAGTGCCTAGCACCAGTAATTGCATTCTGTAGACAAAGAGGAATACAAATATACCCTTACTTGTACGACTGTCTAATTCAAGCAGAGAACAAGGACATCCTTTTACAGCATATGGCATTTGTGAAAAAAACTTCTAACATGCCTAGGGTACACAGTCAAAGAAAAGAAATCAAAACTAGTACCCTCTCAAGAGATAATATTCCTGGGTGCAAGCTTAAATACAACTGGCCAAATGGGTTATCGCATGCCAGACAAACAACGGCAACTGACTACCTATTTCAACATGTTAGCAACAAAGGCCCAGTTATCTGCAAGAAAAATTCTGCAGGCTTTGGGCTTCATGGCATCCTATTAATTCCATATGCAAGACTGCATATGAGGAAACTTCAATGGTACCTAAAAAGTGTTTGGACTCAACATTGCCACAGCCTGGAAACCATAATTACTCTCATTCCCTGCCTGCAACAGGAGTTTCGATGGTGGGCAAAGGCTTTGTCACCAAAACAATGGACAGCCATTCACATTACCCCCAGCCAGGCAGACACTAACAATGGATGCATCAGATTATGCCTGGGGGGCCCATATGTCAGGAAGATGCATTCAGGGAACATGGACCTCAAACCAAATGCATCTATATATCAATCAAAAAGAGATTCTAGCTGTTAAATGCCCCGACAACCTTCAAGGACCTTCTTCATCCAGGACAACTACTGATAAAGACGGACAACACCACGGTCATGTGGTATATAAACAAGCAGGGGGGCACTCATTCTTTACCCCCTTTGCAGACTAGCTATGACTTTGTAGGACACAGCATTAACTTACTAAGTACATCTACAGGCACAATTCCTGCCAGGAAGGAAAAATACTCTGGCAGACAAACTAAGCAGAAACCTCATGGATCCCCACGAGTGGCAGCGGGATCCACAAGTCTTCAGCATGATAACAAGGAAATGGGGATGCCCGGACTTAGATCTATTTGCCTCCCCTCACAACTACCAACTAAAGAGATTCTGCACAAGGATTTATCACAGACAAGCATGGAAAGTGGACGCCCTATCCTTCAGCTGGAAAAACCTGTCAGTATATGCCTTTCCCCCTCTGCCTCTCCTCCCCAAGGTACTCCTAAAGGTCAGACAGGAGAAGCCAAAGATGATTCTGATTGCCCCAGACTGGCCCCGCCAGCACTGGTACTCAATATTAAGGAGCTTGTCTCAATGCCCAGCTTCGACCTTACCTCAAGTACAGCATCTACTATCCCAGCAAAACAATCAGATACTGCACAGCCAGCTCAGAACTTTAAACCTGGCAGTATGGCGAATAATGTAGTCATACAAAGCACACCTGTCAGCAAAGCTGTGATGGATGTCATTTTGGAAGCCAGAAGGCCTAGTACTAGAAAATCTTATGCTGGAAAATGGAAAAGATTCTGTGCTTGGAACCAGGCACAAGGAACAGATACAACTGTACCAAATATTCCTCAGATTTTACAATACTTAACTGAGATGCTGGACAAAGGCCTATCTTTCTCATCTATTAAAATTCATGCCTCTGCCATTTTGGCCCATTACAATGCAGAGCCACCAATCTTTTCTCATCCCTTATTAAAACAGTACCTCAGAGGAGCCAAAGATTTAAGGCCTCCAAGGAGATCACCAATGCCTGCATGGGACCTCAACTACATCTTGGAAAAACTCACCCTGCCTCCTTTTGAGCCAGCTGGTACTGTGGATATAAAGTTTTTATCTTGGAAAACAGCTCTGCTCCTAGCAATAACTTCTGCAAGACGAGTTTCAGAGCTACAGGCACTCATGGCTGTGGAACCTTTATCATTTTTTATCCGGACAGGGTCTCCCTGAGGACAAACCTGACATTTATGCCTAAAGTGGTGTCCAGTGTGGCTCTTAATCAAACCTTTCATCTGCCAACTTTCTATCCAAATCCACAGAACAAGGGGGAAAGAATTCTACATTCTTTGGACGTACACAGACAGCTTAGATTCTACGTGGACAGAAGCAAAGTTTTCAAAAATGCAGAGCAATTGCTAGTGGCATATGTTGCAGGATCACAAGGAAAGGCTATCTCAAAGCAGACCATTTCAAAGTGGATAGGCCACTGCATTCGTTTCTGCTTTTACCATGGCAAGCCAGTGCCTAAGGGCATTAGGGCACATTCCACCAGAGCTGCAGCCACTTCAGCAGCCTTTCTCAGGGGAGTACCAACCAAGGACATTTTAGAAGCAGCTACTTGGAGTTCATTGCACACCTTTGCAAAGCACTGCCACTCCACTCTAAATCCAGGGCAGGCTTTGCCACTGCAGTTCTGCAGGGTCTCATAGCTGCCTGTAATGCTGTTTAGCTCCAGCCTCCCAACCATAGCTTTGGGAATCTACCCAAATGTAATGACTGCAACAGTGAAACACGAAGAACATAGTACAGATGTCCCTCAAGAATGCAACTGCAGTCCTGACATATGGGTTGTCCTGCCTCAGGCAGCCCCTCGATCGTCCGGATTCCAAAGTCTGGGTCCGGCGTCGGCTGATGCTGCCTCCTCCCCGACGTCAGAGCGGCTGGAGTATAAAGGCATCCACCGACGCCATCTTCTCCAGTCTTTCTTGCCGCGCGGTGCCCGAAGCAGAAGCAGTTCGCAAGTGCCGGTCAGTCAGCTCCTGTGTTTCAGTTACCGAAGTCATCTAAAAGCTAAGTACTCCGTTGGGGAACATTTTTTCTTGCCTCAGCCGATGTCAGAAAAAATTGAAAAAGTTAATAATTGTTTGTCTTGTGGTAAACAAATACCTCATAAGGACTTCCATTCTTACTGCCTCCCTTGCCTGGGCCCAGACCACGACTTCTCGGCCTGTGCTGCCTGTGCTCGCTTTAATAAGCGCACGCTCAGGCGCTGGGCAGAATTTGCCGAAGACTTTTTTGGCGAATCTTTCGCATATATCATGCCGTCGGAACAACCGACAACACAAGCTACCAAAAAACGCAAGGACCGGGACCAACATCCTCGGCCCGTGTCGTCCACCGATACCACGCCTAAGCCCTCAGCGACTACATCGGTCCCTTCGGAAGTGGTAATTCTACCGCCCCAGGCCGACGACATCGCTTTAACGCGTTCTTCGGTCCCGGAGACCACAACGGTGCCGGTTGTTGATTTCCCACCAGAAACCGAAGCTTTAGATTTACCCGACACCATTCCTGTGGACAAGGTTACCCCTGCACGTGGGGCAGCTAGGCCTCCGGTATCCATGCCAATCAAGGCCTTTGCACGTGCCAAGGCTGCCAGCCAGGCCAAGGCCCATCCTAAACCTACTGTTCAGGGCCCCTCTTCTGATAGACAGATCATGACTGTTGCTGCAGCTCTAATCTCTCTTATCAGGGGGTCTCAGCCGCACCCAGACAGAGGTTCTCAGCCACCTGCAGATAAAAGGCCTAGAACTGAGCAGACAGACACCCTCTCTTCAGATGAAGCCTCTGGGGATTCAGAGCACTCGGATACCCAGGAAGAATCCTTCCAGGCCTATGAGGACTCGGATGCTGAGGATTCAATTCCCTCTGCCTCCCCTCCAGAGGATATTTCTTTTGGTGAAGTTCTCCACTCCATGAGAGAACATTTTCAGTGGCAGAGTCAGGAATTTTCTGACTCCAGGAAAAGGCTACGTACCTTCCTTAAGCTACCCCAACACAGACCTTTAGCTATTCCTCCAGTGCTGGATGTCCTTGATGATGTATACTCAGACTCCAGTGCTTCGCCTGATTCTCTCCCTCCTGCTCCTGTCAAGCCTGACAGATATTACAGGGTCCCTGAAACCCATAAGCATCTCTTTAAGGCCCACTCTGTGGATCTAGAAACTATTTCACAGGGCCTTAAGGCAGTGGCTACTTCCTCCGCCAAAAACCCTCTGCCCGCTGACAAGGAAGCCAGGTCCCTGGAGAGATGGGGCAAAAAAGTTTATACCTCTTCCACCCTTGCCATGAGGTCACTCAACTGCCTTTTTCATATGTTTCAGTACCAGGATTACTTAATGGATGATTTGCAGAAAAAGTTAGCCTCTCCTGAGCCTATAGATAGAAAGGCATTGCAGGATCTGCTTCATAACACTCAGCAGGTTAGCAATCATTTTCTTCAGTGTGGTTATGATGCATTGGAAGCTTCATGTAGGGCAGCCATGACAGGGGCCGTTATTCGTAGACATGCTTGGTTGAAAGAACAGCCTCTGCCAGACCATGTTAAAGTTAAGCTCCTGGATGCACCTCTGGAAAAACAGAAGCTTTTTGGTGCTAATGCACTGGATGTGTTGAAGTCTATTGAGGAAAAGGCTAAATCAGTACAGACTGTCAAGGATTTCCTCCAGGTTCAGCCCCCCAGGTTCAGCAGGAATTGGCCTTCAAAGAATTGGTCCTTTCCAGACTCAGACAAGTTACAAAGGGGAAAAAACAGGCGTGCTCGAGGTAGAGGCCAATACCGAGGCTCCTACAGGGGCCGCCAATGGCAACCACCAAATCAGAGAAGTGGCACAGGAAGTTCACCTGCACCACAGGGACAATCACAATGACTTGACTTTCACTCCGCCTACCAAGGCTCAAAGGGAAGCACCTCTAGGCGGAAAATTATCCTTATTCTCAAAGAACTGACACATTTTAACCAAAGACAAATGGATTCTGGACATAATAGACAGAGGCTACAGGTTCCACTTCCACACCTTACCAACGAGACAAGGCATGCCAAACCTGCCACAAAATCAAAGGACAGAGGCTCTCTTACAAGTTTCAAAGCTGTTACAAATAAAAGCTATAGAAAAGGTTCCTCCTCAGGAACAAGGCCAGGGATTCTATTCAAGACTGTTCCTTGTTCCAAGAAAAGAAAAGCAATGAAGGCCTATACTGGACTTGTCCGTTCTAAACACCTTTCTAATTGTGCCAAAATTCAAAATGCTGACGTTACAGCAACTCCTTCCCATGCTGGGCAAGGGGTCTTGGCTGGTTACTCTGGACCTCAAGGAGTCATACCTGCATGTCCCAATCAGACACAGCTGCAGAAGATACCTCAGATTTCTTGCAGGAACAGAGCATTATCAATTCTCAGCATTGCCGTTTGGCTTATCTACTGCGCCCAGAGTGTTCACGAAATGCCTGGCATCAGTAGTTGCACATTGCAGACTCCAAGGGATTCAGATATACCCTTACCTGGACGACTGCCTCATACAAGCAGACAGCAAACCAACCTTGGTAAAAAACTTGGACTATGTCATTCAGTTACTGCAGGCTTTGGGATACACAGTCAACATTCAAATATCAAGACTATTGCCATCCCAAAATATTATTTTTCTAGGAGCAAACCTGGACACACAATCACAAATGGCTTTCCTCACAGAGGAGAAACAACAGCATTTACCAGATTACTTCAAAAGCCTAGCAAAAGTTACCCAGCTGACTGCAAGGAAGATCCTGCAGGCCCTGGGTTTCATGGCATCTTGCATTCTTCTCATCCCTCTGGCAAGGCTACACATGAGAAAGCTGCAATGGTGCCTAAAAAGCTTATGGTCTCAACACAGCCACAACCTAGAAGACGTAATACCACTCATCCCATGCCTGCAAAGGGAATTTTTGTGGTGGGCTCAAGAAAGCCATTTAAACCAAGGCATGCCTTTCAACAAGGTTCAAGCAAGTCAAACCATTACAACAGATGCCTCAGATCATGGATGGGGGGCACACATGGAGGACAGATGCATTCAAGGTCAATGGACTCCCACGGAAATGCTTCTGCACATAAATCAAAAAGAGATGTTGGCAGTGATGCATGCAATAGAAGCCTTTGGAAAATCTCTTCAACAGGGCCATCTGCTTATAAGGACAGACAACACCACGGTCATGTGGTATATAAACAAACAAGGAGGCACTCACTCGTATCCCCTCTGCAGTCTAACAATGGCTCTTTGGGAAAAGTCCCTGAAACTGAACATTCATTTGCAATCCCAGTTTGTTCCGGGCAAGGACAATGTTCTGGCGGACAGGTTGAGCAGAGATTTCGTGGATCCACACGAATGGATGCTGCATCCACACATTTTCTCACAAATAACAACTGCGTGGGGAAGACCGGACATAGATCTCTTTGCTTCTCATCACAATCACCACCTGGACAGGTTCTGCTCAAGGACACACCATCCTCTAGCCTGGAGAACGGATGCTCTCTCCTTCATCTGGAATGCCCTAAAAATCTATGCATTCCCTCCTCTACCACTACTCACCAAGGTGTTACTGAAGATCAAAGCAGAGCAACCAAAAGGAATATTGATAGCTCCAGACTGGCCGAGGCAGCATTGGTATCCCTTGCTACTGAGCATAACTCACACCAAACCATGGCCCTTGCCCCAATGGCCACTGCTCCTAACTCAACACAATTACAGGGCTGTTCATCAAAACCTGCAAACATTACAACTGACAGCTTGGAGGGTTACATGACTTTGCCCCATGTTCCCCTCTCCGAAAAGGTTCAGGAAATCTTGCTGGAGGCAGACCTTCCACCAGAAAAACCTACTCGGCCAAATGGAAGAGATTCATCATCTGGAATGCCAAAAAGGGCCAGGATGCATTAGTAATGAGCATACCTCAGATATTAGAATACTTGGCAGAAATGTTTCATAGTGGCCTCTCGTATTCTTCCATTAAAATTCATGCTTCAGCAATCTCAGCAAATTACAACTGTGACCCACCTGTGTTTTCGCATCCCTTGCTAAAACAGTTTCTAAGAGGGATAAAGAATATCAAACCTCCCAGAAAACCACCAGTTCCTGCATGGGACCTCAACTACGTCTTGGAAAAATTAACTCTTCCTTCTTTTGAACCAGCAGCATCTTCAGAAATGCAATTTCTCTCCTGGAAAACAGTCTTCCTGTTGGCAGTTACCTCAGCAAGAAGGGTCTCGGAGATACAGGCCCTCATGGCAGTACCTACCTTTCTCATCTTTCATCAGGACAGAGTTTCTCTAAGGACCAATCCTTCATTCATGCCAAAAGTGATATCCAGGGTGTCTCTAAATCAAGCAATTCACCTGCCTACTTTCTTCCCCAATCCACAAAATAAAGGGGAAAAGCTGCTACATACTTTGGACATACACAGACAACTACACTACTACTTGGACAGAACAAAGACCACCAGGAAGTCTGACCAACTATTTGTAGCCTATGCTGCCGGAGTGCAAGGAAAGGCAGTCTCCAAACAAACAATTTCAAAATGGATTGGACACTGCATCAGATTCTGTTACTCCTTCCATGGAAAGGGTGTGCCAGCCAATATTAGGCCACACTCAACCAGAGCTATAGCCACATCCACAGCCTTTCTAAGAGGAGTGGCTACAAAGGACATTCTAGAGGCTGCTACATGGAGCTCCGTGCATACATTTACCAGACACTACAACCTGCCTTTATACTCCAGATCCCGAGCAGGCTTTGCATATGCAGTCCTGCAGGGTCTTTTAGCTACACCATCCCTAGCTTAGATCCTACCACCCCCAGTTTGGCTATGGTATTCAACCCATATGTCAGGACTGCAGTTGCATTCTTGAAGGACATAGTACAGTTTTGTACCTACCATAAATGTAGATGTCCGATAGATATGCAACTGCAGTCAGGTTTTCCCTCCCTCCAACCCCTCTGCTTTTTTCCCTTGGGTCCATTCCCCCTCTCCTTTTTAGCTGGGGTTATCTATTACGGTGTATCTGTTTATTACTGTTGTGCATGTCTGGAATTTTTTGCTTATCCATTCACAAATTTAGCCTTCCTTGGAGGGCACCTGGCATCTGGGGCAAGAAACACCGAAGAAGATGGCGTCGGCGGATGCCTTTATACTCCAGCCACTCTGACGTCGGGGAGGAGGCGACATCAGCTGATGCCGGACCCAGACTTTGGAATCCGGCCGACCGAGGGGCTGCCTGAGGCAGGACAACCCATATGTCAGGACTGCAGTTGCATATCTATCAGACATCTACATTTATGGTAGGTACAAAACTGTACTTTATGTACACTTGCCATAAATGTAGATGTTAGAGTGTATTCACTATTGCAGTCCAGGTTACCCACCCGCCATTCCCCCTTTTCTTTTGATGGAACCTATCTTTCCTTCTCTTTTTTCTACAACCTGTGTGGTGTATTTGCTTGTGGATGAAGGTAAAGTTTATATTGCTGCATGTAATTTTATATATAGATATAAATTTTGGCTACCCTATTAGGGGGCACCTGACATCTGGGACAAGAAAAACTAAAGTAAATGGCGTTGGCTGCTTCTTTTAAACCCCTGACGACCTGACGTCAGGGAAGGGGTGATGACAGCCGACGCAGGACCCAGGACTTTGGAATTCAGGCTGACTGAGGGCAACCTGCCAGCAGGATTACCCCAAATGTAATGACTGCAACAGTGAATACACTCGAACATCTACATTTATGGTAAGTGTACACAACTGTACTTTTTTTTCAGTCTCTGGGCACAGTTCTCCTTTAAATTGTTACAAGAGGTGCTACTATTTCAGCAGCATTCATATTGGGGAGGCTGTTTGCAGGGGATATCTGCAAAACTGCCCCATAGTCCACAATCCGTACCTTTATTAAACATTACAGTTGAGGTTCACATTTTGAAGGGGGGAGTTGGGTTTGGGTGGTGACAGTAATAGTTTGAGTTGAACTGCTTTGTTTTCAAGAAAGTGGCAAGAGCAGTTCTCCTGGTCTGGTTCAGTAGGGTAGTATATATAATATATAATGAAGAACTGAGTATCAGAAAAAGATGTCTGTAATATGGTATACTTGTATAAGGCAATCCCATACCAGTGCATATTCAGTTGTATCTTTTTATTGTCATTATCACCAGCCTTTGATCCCTTATTTGTTTTGTTTTGTTTATATCCTGTTTTTGTTTCTCATGCTGAATTAGTTGAATGGATGTTTTAATGGTATTTGAACTTGGGCCCTCCCTAAGATAAGACAGCTAATAACATGCCTGTCTGTTTATAGGATCACTGTTTTTATTATGCCTTTTCAAACAGAAGAATAGATTTTGGTATTACCTAGTGAATTTCCTGTGCTTGCATCTTGAAGAGGAAGCAGTCTTACAAACACTTAAATCACCTATGCTAAGTGCTTATATAGGGCACTGGTGGACTAATATTAGTTTGTTAATTGTAATTTTATACATGAATGTGTTTGTCACTTTTTGTGCATTCTCCTATGGAAGTGTTTAAAATCCGTTATTTCTGTACTCCTTGTCTGTGAAAATTTTCAGTAGTGGACTTTGCTGTGAGAAAATGGAGGCTGTGACTCTGTTTCTTTTATTTATAGTGTTTCTCCTGGTGTCCAGCTTTATAAATGCTGACAATACTGAGCTCAGATGTACTCATCCTAACTAAAACAGCTATATTTGGAATACTGTTTGGGATTGATATCCATAAGTGTTGATCTGTGACTGGGGAAACAGATATCAATATCTGCTATGGGGTTTACCTTACACAACTTTGTTTTGCAGTGACATGTTTTACTTTTAAATTTTAACATTATGTGGATTTTATGTACCTCTTGTACACTTGCATTAACAATCACACCACAGTCTGCTTTTTCAACACCAGTCTTGTATTCTGACAGCATCATGCTTTTGTTAGCTTTCATTATGCATGTAAAAAGCACAGTTAATCAGTCTGAGCTGAAATAGCCATGCCCCAGTGGGCTGTTAATATTGATTTGATTATTTAAACTTGTTTCATATTGATCTCTCTTCCTTTTATAGTAACATAGAATGATTACTTTGAGTAACCTACCACAAGATGTAGATGTTAAGACAGAAATTGCAGTAATCTAAAGGGGTCTATATTATAATCTCGAAGGTTTAAAACTTCGAATCACTAAAGATCGAAAATTTAGTGATCGAAGTCTTAAACCATCAAAACCAAAAAAAAAAAAATACTAAATTAAAAAAAATAAAAAAAAAAACTAAATGGTGTGTAGGCAGGGGGGCAAGCCCACACCCCCCCCTACTTAAATATACCAACTCCAAGAACGCACTACATTGAAGTAAACGTAAATCTCCCCCTACGGAGATTTTCCATTAAACGTTCAATGTAGTGCACTTTCGGTATTCTCATGTCGACAATATTGTATTCGATATTGTCGGACTTGGAAATTTTAATGTAGACCCAATTTAAAGATATATGGGATCATGGTAAATGAGTTGGAAGCATTTGCTGATGGTTATTTTGTGTTTGGAGATCAAAATGGCATGTAAAGAGAATCCCAGGGAAAATATTTTTAGTTCATCCAGTCCTGATTTTGTTGCATGATATGGCTGTCTTTCTGACCAACTACCTTTAATTGTGTGTATGTGTGCGCAGTGTTATCAAACTGAGTAGGACTTCGCTAATCTTGTGTCTGTGTTATATTCTGTATTGCAGCCGTACGTTGAAGAAATTCGAAAGAGTTTAAGTGGGAATACCTTTCAGAAATTTATTGAAAGGTAAGACATGACCTTTTCAGTAGATTTTTTTATTTATTTATTTTTGTTTATTTGCAAGGAAGGGGTATTTGTATTGCCCATTGTAAAGCCTTAAATATAGTAATGTAAATATGTTCTGTTGTACATTGAATCTTTGCAACAGTGTCAAAATCTTGTGTTTTCATAACAGCATCAAGTTGTGTGCTTTCTTCCAAGTACTGTTGCAGGCATCTAAAGCAGCCGTCCTTACTGTCCCATCCCATTAGCCCAGAGCCAGTGTCACTCTTTGTCTTTGGTGACTAGAGGTTTGGGAATGAACCATGGTTTCTGTGTTGCCACTGCTGACTAGAATTTTTGAATGAGCCCTTGTTGCCAATGCTGACTGATGTTTTTTTTTGAATGTGCCCTGATTGCCAAGTTAGCTGGGGAGAGGTTGGACAAGCATTGGTAAACATTACATGTGTGAGGTCCAGGAAAATGGGATTTCAGGGCTGTAGCAGAAAGGAAGAAACATGGGTAGACAGTAGTGACCAGAGGTGCAGGCTGTTTACGTAAGTCAGATGTATGTGCTCTTAGGTGTGGTAATATTCCTGACCAGGAGCTTGCATTGATGCCAGTCCAGTCTATCTCAGACCTCTATCTTTTTTATTGATTTCTAGTACAGGGATTCTGTAGTAGTTAATAGAGTGTTCTTTGGGAAGCTACAGGAACTACCCATCAGGATTCCTGTCCTCCTCTCTCTCTCATGAGTTGCAGCAGACTACCAGAGTGACCCTGTGGACAGCCACAACTGTACACAAAGTTTACAAGGCAAGGGACAGAAACAGAAGTAGGTTGCTAGGTCTTCCTTCCATATAACACATGTATGCATTTACATCTGTGGACAGATGTTCTTCGTGTTTCACTGTTGCTGTCATTACATTCGGGTAATCTGCTGGCAGATTGCCCTCAGTCGGCCTGAATTCCAAAGTCTTGGGTCCTGCATCAGTTGCTGTCTCTTCTTCCATGACGTCAGGTCGTCAGGGGTATAAAACAGGCAGCCGAGGCCTAGGCAAGAAACTGATTGTGAATCTTCAGATCAGGTTTCTATTTCTTCTGATTCCTCTTCTGATCAGGAATTTTCTATACCACCCTATGAGGATTCTGATGCAGAGGAATCTATCCCATCTGCATCTTTTCCTGAGGATTATTCCTTTGGAGAAACCTTGCATACTTTGAGGGAGCATTTTCACTGGGAGAGTCAAGATTTCTCAGAATCAAAAAAGAGACTTGGGGATTTCCTTCTTCTCTCTCAGCATAGGCCGTTGGCCATACCTACTGTTTTATACATTGTGGAGGATGTGTTTTTGGAGTCCAGCTTGACTCCAGACTCCTTACCTCCGACTCCTAGCAAGCCAGACAGATATTACAGGGTTCCTGACTCACACAGTTTTTTTATTCAAAAACCCTGCTGCTGACCCTGAAACTATTTCACAAGGTCCAAAAGGTGTAAAGGCCTCAACAGCAAAAAAATCCTACTCCCTCTGATAGAGATTTCAGGGTACTGGATAGATGGGGAAAGAAGGTTTATACAGCTGCAACCTTGGCAATTAGGGCCTTAAACTGCCAGTTTCATGTACTTATGTATCAAGAGCATGTTATGGGATTACTGAAACAGAAAATGATGTTGATTTCAGAATGTGTAGAAAATAAAGAATTGCAGGAATTATTGCATGCAGCAGAACAAGTTGGAAAAGCATACTTTGCAATGTGGTTTTGATTCCTTAGAGGCCTCCTGCAGGGCCACAGTTACTGGATCTGTGATTAGAAGGCATGCCTGGCTAAAAGAGCAAAATGTGCCTGATCATGTTAAAGGTAAATTGCTGGATGTACCTTTACAGCATGATACTCTGTTTGGTATTAAGGCAGAAGAGGTTTTAAAGAAAATGGAAGACTAAGCTAAGTCTATGCAAACTGTAAAAGACTTATTTATTTATTTTATTTTATTTATTTGCAGTTGGTTTACCAGGATAGTCCATTGGGCCAAATGAACCTGTTTTCAATGGTGTCCTGGGGAGAAAAGCTCCAAAACTAAATAGGTTACAATAGGTTGTTCTTAATAGTTGCACAAATTGTACTCTTATACAAAGGTTAAAGATACAGAAAAATAATTTGCAAGTAAATACTTAATAGATAATACAGACTAAAAGGAAATTTAGCATGAAAATATTGAGAAATAATATAATATTCGGAAGCAAACACTTACGGGGTGTGGCTTAGAGCATTATTTCCAATTATCATAGGAATAGTAATATGTAAGAGTTAGGGGTGAATAACAAGGAGAGTTGCAGGAGGAAGCCGAGGAAGGAAGGAAGATGGAATTTGCAGTTAATATGTAAGAGTTAGGGGTGAATAACAAGGAGAAAACAGAGGAAGGAAGGAAGATGGACTTCTTACAAGTGCAGCCACCAAGATTCAGTAGGCACTGACCTACAAAAAATTGGTCCTTTCCTGTGTCTGACAGAGCTCCACGGGGCAAATCCAGGCGCCCTAAAGGTTCTACATACCAGTCACAGGATTCTTACAAGTCAAAGCAATGGGGTGCCTCTACCTCCAAATCTGGAGGAAATAAAACGCAACTCTACAGTAAACAGTCTCAATGACTTTCCTCTGCCATCACCAAGCACTTCTCTTTTGGCAGCTCCCTTAGGGGGAAAATTAGCACTTTATGCTCAGAATTGGCAGTTAATAACCCAGGACAAGTGGGTATTAAACATAGTATCCCAGGGATTACAGATTCCACTTCCACACTCTGCCAGTACCAGACAGTTGGCCAGATCTGCCAAAAAATCAATGGGCAGAGGCACAGAAACAAGTTACGTCCCTCATGGATATGGGGGGGCTATTCAGCCAGTGCCAGAACAGGAAAAATGACACGGGTTTTACTGAAGACTGTTCTTGGTACCCAGAAAGACAAGACCTGGCACCCAGTACTGGATTTATCAATTTTGAACACATTCCTGGACATTCCAAAATTCATAATGCTAACTTTGCAGCAGCTTCTGCCCATGCTGGGCAAGAACGCTTGGCTAGTGACTTTAGACTTAAAAGAGGCGTACCTGCATATCCCAATAAGGGAATTGTGCAGAAGATACCTCCATTTCAAGGAGGGCTTTATGCATTACTAATTCTCTCCACTGCCCTTTGGCTTATCTACTGTGCCCAGGATCTTTACAAAGTGCCTGACACCAGTAATTGCATTTTGCAGACAAAGAAGTATACAAATCTGTCCTTACTTGGACGACTTGTCTCATTCAAGCAGAGAGCAAAGGACATTCTTCATCAGCATCTGGCGTTTGTGAAAAGGCTTCTAACTTGCCTAGGGTACACAATAAATGAAAAGAAATCACAACTGGTACCCTCTCAAAAGATAACATTCCTGGGTGCAAGCTTGAATACAACTGCCCAGATGGCTTTCCTCACGCCAAACAAACAAAGGCAACTGACTATTTACTTCAAACAGATGGCAGCAAAAACCCAGTTATCCGCAAGACGAATTCTGCAGGCTTTGGGATTCATGGCATCCTGCATTCTACTGATTCCATATGCAAGACTGCATTTGAGGAAACTACAGTGGTACCTAAAAAGTTTATGGAGTCAACATTGTCACAGTCTGGAAACGATGATTCCTCTCATTCCCTGCCTACAACAGGAGTTTCTTTGGTGGGCAGAGACATGTCACCAAAACATGGGACAGTCTTTCACTCTACCCCCTGCCAGCCAAACCTTAACTACAGATGGATCAGACTATGCATGGGGGGCCCACCTGGCGGTAAGATGCATTCAGGTCATATGGACCCCAAAACAAATGCATCTGCATATCAACCAAAAAGAGATGTTAGCTGTTCAAAATGCTCTGACAGCCTTCAAGGACTTACTTCATCCAGGACGACTACTGATAAAGACAGAAAAACACCACGGTTATGTGGTACATAAGCAAGCAGGGGGGCACACACTCATACACCCTTTGCAGACTAGCACCATGGCATTGTGGGACACAGATTTACTGAGAGGTGTTGTTTAAATCTGTGATGGATGTCATTTTGGAAGCCAGAAGGCCTAGTACTAGAAAATCTTATCCTGATAAATGGAAGAGATTCTGTGCTTGGAATCGAGCACAAGGAACTGACACAGCAGAGCCAAATATTCCTCAGATTTTACAATACTTGACTGAGATGCTTGACAAAGGCCTTTTTCATCAATAAAAATCCATGCCTCTGCCATCTCAGCTCATTACAACTCAGAGCCACCGATCTTTTCTCACCCTTTGCTAAAACAGTATCTTAGAAAGGCCAAAAATTTAAGGCCTCCCAGAAGATCACCAGTTCCTGCATGGGACCTCAGTTTTGTGTTGGAGAAGCTCACCCTGCCTTCATTTGAACCAGCTGCTACTGCAGATATAAAGTTTTTATCATGGAAAACAGCTTTGCTCTTGGCAATTACTTCAGCGAGAAGGGTTTCAGAGCTACAGGCCGTCATGGCTGTGGAGTCTTTTATCATATTTTACCCAGACAGGGTGTCCCTTAGGACCAATCCTTCCTTTATGCCTAAGTTGGTTTCCAGTGTGGCTCTTAACCAAACTATTCATCTGTGAACTTTTTATCCAAATCCACAGAACAAGAGGGAGCGGATTCTGCATTCCTTGGACGTACACAGACAACTAAGATTCTACTTAAACAGGACCAAAGCTCTAAGAAAAACTGAGCAGCTACTGGTGGCATTTGCTGCAGGATCAGAGGGAAAGGCTGTTTCAAAGCAGACTTATTTCAAAGTGGGTAAGCCACTGCATTCGATGTTCATTGTGTTTCACTGTTGCAGTCATTACTCTTGGGTATCCTGCTGGCAGGCTACCTGCAGTCGGCCTGAATTCCAAAGTCCTGGTCCGGCGTCGGTTGCTGTCGCCTCTTCCCTGACGTCAGTGCGCCAGGGGTATAAAAGATGCAGCCCACCATTTTCTCCAGTCTTTCTTGCCGCGTGGTGCCCGAAACAAAAGCAGTTCGCAAGTGCCGGTTGGCCGACTCCTGAGATTTTCAAATCCGAATTTCAGGACCAAAGTCTTCATTAAAGCGAAGTACCCCGTTGGGGAAACATTTTTCTTGCTCCAGACCGATGTCAGAAAATTTTAACAATTGTATTTCTTGTGGGAAGCAAATACCTCATAAGGATTTCCACTCTTACTGTATTCCTTGCCTAGGCCCCGACCACAACGTTGCTAGCTGTCAGTTTTATGCTAGATTTAACCAATGCACTATTAAGCGTCGGTTCGATTTTGCATTTCATTATTTTGGCCGAAGGTTTAATTATATAATGCCGTCAGAACAGCCGACGACTGGAGTTTACAAAAAATGCAAGGACAAGAAAAAAGGATAGGCATCCGAGGTCCAAAACTGATGACGAGGCCTCAGCTAGGCCAGTCACCGGTTCTCAGTGAGGTGCTTTCGCAGCCCCTGGCGCCTGCTACCTTAGAGCCACAGGCTGCTTCCGACTCCCACGTGGAGCCGACTGGGCCTCTGGATTCTCAAGGTATTGGACACTCGGAAATCATTCCCTCAGATGGATCCGGAGCCGCTGAGCAGGCATCTGCTTCTGAGGGTTTCTTCAGACCTACACAGTTATATATTAAACCATCTTCAGCTTCAAAGACAAAGAATAAAGCAGCTCAAAAGACAAAGAAACAAGTACAGCATTCTCCTACTCGGACTACAATGCCTAAAAAACAGATGCTTAAAATAGCCGAAGACCTAATTACTTTGATCAGGGGTTCCCATCCCCCTCCTGATAAGAGGCCTAGGCAAGAGACAGAATATGATTCCTCTGATCAGGTTTCTATTTCCTCTGATTCCTCTTCTGAACAGGATTATTCCATTCCTCCTTATGAGGATTTTGATGCTGAAGAACCCATTCCTTCAGCCTCTCCTCCTGAGGATTATTCTTTTGGGGAAACACTGCATACCATGAGGGAGCATTTCCACTGTGAAAGCCAAGATTACTCAGAATCTAAGAAAAGACTCAGAGACTTTCTGCTATTACCTCAGCACAGACCCCTTGCTATTCCACCTGTTCTAGACATTGTAGATGTATTTTCAGAGTCCGGCCTGTCCCCAGACTCTCTACCTCCTGCACCTGCCAAGCCTGACAGATACTACAGGGTCCCAGATTTTCATAAATTCCTATATAAAAACCCCACTGTTGACCCAGAAACTATATCTTAGGGTCCCAAGCTTACACTGCAAAAAACCCTGTCCCCTCTGATAGGGATTCTAGGGCACTGGACAGATGGGGGAAAAAAGTTTACACCTCTGCTACATTGGCTGTAAGGGCTTTAAATTGTCAGTTTCATATGCTTAAATATCAGCAATACTTAATGTCGCTGCTTAAACAGAAAATGTTGACATTCTGAATGCTCAGAGAACAAAGAAATGCAGGATTTATTGCATGCAACTGAACAAGTGGGAAAGCATACTTTGCAATGTGGTTATGATTCACTGGAGGCCTCTTGCAGGGCCGCTGTTACAGATTCTCGTATTAGAAGGCATGCTTGGTTAAAGGAACAGAATCTACCTGATCATGTTAAAGCTAAATTATTAGATGCCCCTTTACAACATATCTTGTTTGGTGCTAAAGCAGAAGAGGTGTTGAGAAAATGGAGGATAAAGCGAAATCCATGCAGACATTTAAGGATTTAGCAGGAACTGGCCTTCCAAAAATTGGTCCTTTCCAGTGTCAGACAGGCCACAAAGAGGCAGATACAGACGTCCCAGAGGCAGATCTCAGCCCCAAGGCTCATACAGGCCTAAACAATGGGGTGTTCCTACCTCCAAAAGTGGAGAAGACAAATCACAACCTTACAGGAAACAATCCCAATGACTTTCCTCTGCCAGATCCAAACACTTTTCTTTTGGCAGCCTCCTTAGGGGGAAATCTATCACTTTTTTCACAAAATTGGCAAAAGATTACCCAAGACAAATGGGTCTTGAACATAGTGCCCCAGGGCTACAGGTTCCATTTTCACACCCTTCCAAGGGCAAAAGGTATGCCAGACGTGCCACACAATCAATGGGCAGAGGCACAAAATCAAATTACAGCCCTCATGGACATGAGGGCTATTCAACAAGTACCACAACAAGAGCAGGGGCAAGGATTTTACTCGAGACTTTTCTTGGTGCCCAGAAAGGACAAAACCTGGAGACTAATACTGGAACTGTCTATACTAAACATGTTTCTGGAGTTTCCAAAATTCAAGATGTTGACTCTACAGCAGCTACTGCCCATGTTGGGCAAGAAGGCATGGCTCGTAACTTTGGACTTAAATGAGGCATACCTGCATGTCCCAATCAGACAATCTTGCAGAAGATACCTCAGATTCATAGCTGGCTCTATGCACTACCAATTCTCTGCACTGCCCTTTGGCTTATCTACTGCGCCCAGAGTCTTCACAAAATGCCTGGCACTAGTAATTGCATTTTGCAGACAAAGAGAATTTAAATATATCCCTACTTGGACGACTGCCTTATTCAAGCAGAGAACAAAGACATTCTTCTAAAGCATCTGGCGTTTGTAAAAAGATTACTAATTTGCCTAGGGTACACAGTAAACGAAAAGAAATCAAAACTAGTACCCTCTCAAGAGATAATATTCCTGGGTGCAAGCTTAAATACAACTGCCCAGATGGCTCATCTCATGCCAGACAAACAAAGGCAACTGACTTCTTACTTCAAAAAGTTGGCAACAAAGACCCAGTTATCTGCAAGGAAAATCCTGCAGGCCTTGGGCTTCATGGCATCCTGCATTCTACTAATTCCATATGCCAGACTGTATATGAGGAAACTACAACGATATCTAAAAAGTGTTTGGACGCAGCATTGCCACAGCCTGGAGACAGTAATTACCCTTATTCTCTGCCTGCAACAGGAGTTTCGATGGTGGGCACAGGCCTGTCACCACAACAAGGGTCTGACATTCACTTTACCCACAGCCAGACAGAAACTGACAACGGATGCATCAGATTATGCCTGGGGGGCCATATGTCAGGAAAATGTATTCAGGGCACATGGCCTGCAAGCCAGATGCATCTTCATACCATTCAAAAAGAGATGCTAGCTGTTCAGAATGCCCTGACAGCTTTCAAGGACCTACTTCATCCAGGACAGTTACTGATAAAGATGGACAGTACTACAAGTCATGTGGTACATAAACAAGCAGGGAGGCACACATTCCTACCCCCTCTGCAGGCAAGCAATGACCTTATGGGGCACAGCATTGACTTTTCAAGTTCTCCTGCAAGCACAATTCCTGCCAGGAAAAACAAATACTCTGGCAGACGAACTAAGCAAAAACTTCATGGATCCCCACGAGTGGAAACTGGATCCACAAGTCTTCAGCATGATAACAAGGAAATGGGGATGCCCAGACATAGCTCTATATGCCTCCTCTCACAACTGCCAATTACAGAGATTTTGCACAAGGATTTATTACAAACAAGCATGGAGAGTGGACGCCCTAACAGTATATGCCTTTCCTCCACTGCCTCTCCTTCCCAAGGTACTCCTAAAGGTCAGACAAGAGAAGCCAAAATTGATACTGATTGCACCAGACTGGTCACGCCAGCACTGGTACCCAATCCTAAAAAACTTGTCTCAAGGCCCAGCATGGATATTGCCTCAAACTTCTCACTTGCTGACCCAACAAAACAATCAGATCCTGCACAGTCAACACAGGACCTTAAATCTGGCAGCATGGCGGATAATGTAGCCATTCAGAACACTCCCCTTTCAAAAGCTGTTATGGATGTTATCTTGGAGGCCAGGAGGCCCAGTACCAGAAAATCTTATGCAGAAAAATGGAAGAGATTCTGTGCTTGGAACCAGGAACAAGGCATGGATACGTATGTACCAAATATTCCTCAGATTTTACAATACCTAACTGAGATGCTGGACAAAGGCCTTTCCTTTTCTTCAATTAAGATTCATGCCTCTGCCATTTCAGCCCATTACAATACGGAACCTCCTATCTTTTCTCATCCTTTAATAAGGCAGTACCTCAGAGGGGCCAAAAACATAAGACCTCCAAGGAGAGCACCAATACCTGCATGGGACCTCAATTATGTCTTGGAAAAACTCACATTGCCTCCCTTTGAGCCAGCCTCAACAGCTGATATAAAATTCTTATCCTGGAAAACAGCTCTGCTACTGGCAATAACCTCTGCAAGACGAGTCTCGGAGTTACAAGCACTCATGGCTGTGGAACCTTTTATCATTTTTCATCCAGACAGGGTTTCTCTGAAGACAAACCCAACATTTATGCCCAAGGTGGTGTCCAGTGTGGCCCTCAACCAAACCATTCACTTGCCTACCTTTTATCCAAACCCACAGAACAAGGGTGAGAAAATTCTGCATTCTTTGGACATACACAGGCAGCTACGCTGCTACTTGGACAGAACTAAAGCTTTCAGAAAGACTGAGCAACTTTTAGTGTCATATGCTGCAGGATCACAAGGAAAGGCTATCTCAAAACAGACTATTTCTAAATGGATAGGTCATTGCATCCGTTTCTGCTATTCTCAGCATGGCAAATCAGTGCCTAAGGCCATTAGGCCTCATTCTACCAGTGCAGCAGCCACTTCAGCAGCCTTCCTCAGAGGAGTACCAACCAAAGACATCTTAGAGGCTGCAAGTTGGAGTTCAGTGCACACTTTTACAAAGCACTACCACTTACCTCTTCACTCTAAATCCAGAGCAGGCTTTGCCACTGCAGTGCTGCAGGGCCTCATAGCCTCTCCTAACCCTATTTAGCTCAGCCACCCATACTCAGCTTTGGGATTCAACCCAAGAGTAATGACTGCAACAGTGAAACACGATGAACATAGTACAGTTGTTTACCTACCATAAATGTAGATGTTCGAGTGTATTCACTGTTGCAGTCCAGGTTACCCTCCCTCCATCCCCCTTTCTTTTGCTGGGGTTCATCTGTACTTCTCTATTTTATACAACCTTTGTGGTGTATTTGTTTGTAGATGAAGGAAATGTTTCTTTACTGCATGTATGTTTAGTTGCATAATATATTTAGCCTACCCTTTTGGGGGCATCTGACATCTGGGGCAAGAAAAACTGAAGAAAATGGCATTGGCTGCATCTTTTATACCCCTGGCGCACTGACGTCAGGGAAGAGGCGACAGCAACCGACGCCGGACCAGGACTTTGGAATTCAGGCTGATTGCGGGTAGCCTGCCAGCAGGATAACCCAAGAGTAATGACTGCAACAGTGAATACACTCGAACATCTACATTTATGGTAGGTACACAACTGTAATTTTCTGCTACTTGCATCGTGGTAAAACGGTGCCCATGGGCATTAGGTCTCATTCCACCAGGGCTGCAGCTACATCAGCAGCTTTTCTCAGAGAGGTACCAACCAAAGACAGTCTAGAAGCTGCTATTTGGAGTTCTGTTCATACTTTTACAAAGCATTATCATTTGCCTCTCTTCTCTAAGTCCAGGGCAGGCTTTGCCACTGCAGTTCTGCAGGGCCTTATAGCCACCCCTAATGCTATTTAGCTTCAGCCTCCCATCCATAGCTTTGGGATTCTACTCAAATGTAATGACTGCAACAGTGAAACATGAAAAACATAGTACAGTTGTGTACACTTACCATAAATGTAGATGTTCGAGTGTATTCACTGTTGCAGTCCAGGTTACCCGCCCACCGTCCCCCTTTTATTCTGGAGCTTCTCTTTCCTTCACTATATTCTACAGCCTTTGTGGTGTATTTGCTTTTAGATGAAAGTAAAGTTTATGTTGTTGCATGTATATATAGTTTATATATTCTTATATATATATATTTTTGCTCCCCATTTGTGGGGCACCTGACATCTGGGACAAGAAAAACTAAAGAAAATGGCATTGGCTGCCTGTTTTATACCCCTGATGTCATGGAAGAGGCAGCAACCGACGCAGGACCCAAGACTTTAGAATTCAGGCCAACTGAGGGCAACCTGCCAGCAGATTACCCAAATGTAATGACTGCAACACTGAATACACTCGAACATCTACATTTATGGTAAGTGTACACAACTGTACTTTGAGTCCCCCAGATCAACCTACTGCATGTTTTTGGAATGTGGGAGGAAACTGGAACACCAAGAGAAAACCCATGGAAACACAGGGATGGCATGCAGACTTAGTACAGAGGGCACCCCATCCAAGAACCAAACAAGAAGACATTTTCATGTGAGAAGGTACCACTACCTGTTGCACCCCTCTACTGCCATCTGTGATTAAACTGGAGAGACATCGTTTGGGGGGGTGCAGGAGATCCAAAATATGTTTTTTGTATGGATCATTGTCACAGTAGCCTTATCCACCAGGACTTCTGCTGCAGAAGGCCAAATATCTAACCTGACTGAGCTTTGCAAGCCCCCCCCCCCCATCCATGTCCTCTTTATTCTGTTTTGCTGCAGTATGATTTGCACTCATACCACATTTTACAAGTGTTGTCAGTCCAGCAGTTTGGCCTGTTCATCCACAGCTGGCAGGTAAGTACCCTTTTGTGGGACCCTTTCTTGTCTGTGTAAATATTTCTATTTTGAGGTTTCTGGATTGTTGTTGGTTGTAGTTGGAAATTGTGCATGTTAAGACAGAAAAGCATAATAAGTGTACGTTTGATATGCTAACTCGCAACAGAGATTTTCATTCTGTTTGTTTAGTCTAACACCTACCTCCTACTGTATCTGTGCTAAAGTCAACAAAAAGATGACGATGCAAAGATAGTTGGCTGTCTGGAACGACCTGGTTAGTTAAAACTGGAGGTCATGTCCCAGCAGGCTGCGATTATCTTACTGCATTAATCAGTCACCCATTTCAAATACCCCATCAAAGAATAAAGATAATGGAAAAGCACTTCTGAGAGGTGGAGTAAAAGAAGACCTTGAGGGTTTCCCAAGCCTCAAGAGCATTAGAACCGGAGAGGTGTCTTCAGTCCAGCTTCTGCATCTATTATGCTTGAGGCCTCTGGTAATGCTCTGCTGGAGATCTCTGTGCCTTTGGGAACCCATCATGTCTTCCATTGCTGAAGAATGTTTCTACTGTCAGTCTGGATACATCACCCCTGGTTTTAGAATATGATGCTCATCTTGTGATGAGAGGTGGAGGTCAGTATCCCCTGGTTCTTGTGCACAAGGACATCTGTAGATGTAATCTGGAGGTATGGGATTCCCTGCCATGTGTCCAGGTTGCTGAGATGGTCACTGTAACTCCAAATCAAGGACCCATATATTCATGCCTTAGGTATATGCCTTTACAGCCCCTTTGCCAAAGCCTGCTATACAGGCAGCAGGTGGAGCCTCTTACTTCTCTTTCTCCATGTTCCCTCCCAGGCTGGTTCAAACTGTCTCAAGCCTTTATAGCCTTTTTCTAATAGGTTACAGCTTAGATATGCCTAACTGTCTGTGTTGGTTATCCTCCTTAGAATAGGGAAAGGGAACCCTCCCCCTTTGAGGAGTTGGAGTCCTGAAATTCCAAGGAGGAAGACCTAATATACTTTTTATAGATGTGTTCCCCTTTGGTCTGAGATATTGACAGTGAGGTACCTTGTCCTCTGTATCTTCTGCAATTTTAGTTTTCTTCTCTTAAGGTACAGTTAGCAGCTACCTCAAATTTTCACACTGGCTGTGAAGATTGCTTCTTGGCTACTTATAAGCTTTGCAAGACCTTTCTCATTGGAGTTTTCCATCTTTGTTTCCTAAATAGAGAACTGGTGCCTCCAATAGATCTCATTTTTATGCTTGAAGCATTAACTAAGTCACCATTTGAACCAGCACCCTCTGCACCTTTGAAAATTTTCTCCAGGAAAACCTTGTTCTTGGTGGCTATAACTTATGCCAGTGTCAAGAGTTGCAGGCCCTGTCCAGTAAGAGCAGTGCTGTACCCTAGTCAGCAAATACAAAATAAATACATTTACGTATAAAGCTTTTCTTGGTGTAAGACACCTGTTGCTAGACTTTGTAGTAGTAGGCAGTCTCCATCAATCTAATGTTGGATGTTCTTCATAGTCCGTGTTGCAGTAGTAATTCTTGGGTCTTCCTGCCATGCAGAAGCCTGCAACCATCCTAATTCCTTGAATCTCTTCATCATCCTTAACCAACGGATGCCTGATGGCTGAATTTCCGATGTCAGAGTATAAGAGGGGCATCCACTGGGTGATTTTCCACATGTTCTTTGTGTTTCACTGTTGCAGTCATTACATTTTGGGAATCTGCTGACAGGTTGCCCTCAGTCGGCCTGATTAACAAAGTCGTGGGTCCTGCATCGGATGCTGTCCCTTCTTCCATGACGTCAGGTCGTCAGGGCTATAAAACATGCAGCAGACACCATTACATCAGTCTTTCTTGCCGCGTGAAGCAGAAGAAGTTCGCAAGTGCCGGTCGGCCGACTCCTGAAATTTTCGTTTTCGAGTGTCAGAACTGAAGTCTTCAACTAAAAAGCCAAGTACCCCATTGGGGAAACTTTTTCTTGCTCCTTACCGATGTCAGTAAAATTTAATAATTGCATTACTTGTGGGAAGCAAATACCTCATAAGGATTTTCATTTGTACTGTATTCCTTGCCTAGGCCCTGACCACAACGTATGTTGCTGTTGGTTTTGTGTTAAATTTAATCAACGCACTATTAAAGTCGGTATATTTTTACTTCCAAATATTTTGGATCACGCTTTAATTATCCAGAAATGTCGGTAAGCAATCCGACTACCGGAATGCCTAAAAAACGCAAAGAAAAGGACAGAAACAGACCGCTGAGGCCCAAAACTGATGATGACGCTTCTCCTAAGCCAGTCGTCAGTTTGCCGGTACTCAGTGAGGTGCTTTTGCAGCCCCTGATACCCGCTACTTCTGATTCGCAGGCCTCTACATTCGGAGTACGGTATGTCCCGAGATGCTTCAGTTATGGAACTTGCGGATGTCTCTACCTTAGATGGGTCCGGAGCCGCTGTGTAGGCATCGGCTTCTGAGGGTGTTTTCAGGCCTACAGATTTTTATATTAGACCGACGCCATCTTCAAAACTAAGGCCAAAATCTATGTCTAAAAAACTGACACCTGGGCCATATGTGCAGGCCTTTATGCCTAAAAAACAAATGATCAAAATGGCTGAAGATTTAATTACTCTGATCAGGGGTAGCCAACCCCCCCCTTCTAAGAGGCCTAGGCAAGACATTGATTATGAATCTTCTGAACAGGATTCTATTTCTTCTGACTCTTCTAATGAACAGGATTTGTCTATACCTACTTTTGAGGACTCTGATGCAGAAGATTCCATTCCTTCTGCTTCTCCCCCTGAGGATTTATCTTTTGGGGAAATTTTACAAACCTTACAGGAACATTTCCACTGGGAAAGTCAGGATTTCTCTGAATCTAAAAAGAGACTTAGGGATTTTCTTCTTCTTCCTCAACATAGGCCTTTGGCTATACTTCCTGTCCGAGACATTGTTGATGATGGTTTTTCAGAAACTAGTATGGCTCCTGATTCCCTGCTCTCCGGCTCCTTGTAAGCCAGACAGGTACTACAAGGTTCCTGACTCCCACAAATTCCTTTTCAAGAATCCTATTGCAGATCCTGAAACCATTTCTACTGCTAAAAATCCTACTACTCCTGATAGAGATTCCAGGGCGCTGAATAGATGGGGTAAGAAGGTTTACACCTCTGCAACCTTGTCAATCAAGGCTTTAAACTGTCAATTTCATATGCTTAAATACCAGCAGCATATCATGGGACTGCTTAAACAGAAAATTATGTTAATTTCTGACTGCGTGGAAAATAAAGATTTACAGGATTTATTGCATTCAGCTGAACAAATTGGAAAACATACTTTGCAATGTGGTTTTGATTCTTTGGAGGCCTCTTGCAGGGCTACTGTAACTGGCTCTGTGCTAAGAAGGCATGCTTGGCTCAAAGAGCAAACTCTGCCTGATCATGTTAAAGCAAAATTGTTGGATGCTCCTTTACAACAGGACAGTCTCTTTGGTAATATGGCTGAAGAAGTTTTAAAAAAGATGGAAGATAAAGCTAAATCTATGCAAACTGTGAAAGATTTCTTACAAGTGCAACCTCCAAGTTTTAGTAGGTACTGGCCTACTAAGAACTGATCCTTTCCAGTTCCTTCGAGAGCCACTCAAGTCAAACCCAGACATTCCAAAAGCTCCAGGTTTCAGTCACAAGGGACTTTTAGATGAAAACAATGGGGTGCCTCCTCCTCTAAATCTGGAAACAACAAGGCACCTCCCTATGACAAGCAGTCTCAATGACTTCCCTCTACACTTACCAAGCACTTAACTTTCAGCCGCCCCTTTTTTTGGGGGGGGACTGGCATTTCATGTAAGGAACTGGCAACTTATAACCCAGGACAATTGGGTTTTAAATATAGTATCCCAGTGATACAGATTTCATTTCCACACGTTGCCAATCCCAAATGGATGGCCAGACCTGCCCCCAAATCAGTGGGCAGAGGCCCAGAAACCAGTACTGTCTCCCATGAACATGGGAGCTATTCAGCCAGTCCTAGAAGAGGAAAAGGGACGAGGTTTCTATTCAAGACTTTTCCTGGTACCTGGAAAAGACAAATCATGGTGTCCAATTCTGGACTTATCTACTCTAAACACATTTCTGGACATTCCAGAATTCAAGATGCTGACTCTTCAACAGTTACTTCCTATGCTAGACAAAGATGCCTGGTTGGTGACTCTAGACTTAAGAGGCTTACCTGCATATCCCAATCAGGGAATCTTGCAGAAGATACCTCCGCTTCAAAGGAGGCTATTTGCATTACCAGATGTTCTTCGTGTTTCACTGTTGCAGTCATTACATTTGGGTAATCTGCTGGCAGGTTGCCCTCAGTCGGCTTGAATTCCAAAGTCTTGGGTCCTGCATCGGTTGCTGTCTTCTCTTCCATGATGTCAGGTCGTCAGGAGTATAAAACATGCAGCCGACGCCATTTTCTTTAGTCTTTCTTGACACGCGGTGCCCGAAGCAGAGGCATTTCGCAAGTGCTGGTCGGCCGACTACTGAAATATTCGAGTTTGAGTTTCAGATCCAAAGTCTTCACTAAAGCTAAGTACCCCATTGGGGAAACTTTTTTCTTGCTTTTTACTGATGTCAGAAAAAGTTAATTGTATTACTTGTGGGAAGCAAATACCTCATAAGGATTTCCATTTATACTATATTCCTTGCCTAGGGCCTGATCACAACGTGCCTGGCTGTTGATTTTTTGCTAGATTTAACCAACGCACTATTAAGCGTTGGTATTTTTTGCATTTAAGTTATTTGGAAACAGATTTAACTACTCAGAAATGTCGGATAGCAATCTGACTACCGGAGTACATAAAAAACGCAAAGAAAGGTCAGAGAAAGGCAGTCGATATCCAAAACCGACGACGAAGCTTGTCCTAAGCCAGTCGCCGGTTCACCGGTACTCAGTGAGGCGCTTTCACAGCCCCTGATACTCACTACCTTCAAGTCGCAGGCCTCTACCGACACCCACTTGGAGTCCGGCATGCCACAAGATACTTGAAGGTATTGGACCGACAGATGTATCTCCCTCAGATGGGTTCGGAGCTGCCGAGCAGACACCGGCTTCTGAGGGTGTATTCAGTCCTCAACATTTGTATATCAAACCGATGACAGCTGCAAAACCAAAGACAAAAGCAACTTCTAAAACTAAAAAAACGACGTATGAGCCATTTGCACAGGCCTCTATGCCTAAAAAGCAGATTATCAAAATGGCTGAAGACCTTATTACCTTGATCAGGGGTACCCATCCCCCTCCAGATAAGAGGCCTAGGCAAGACACTGATTATGAATCTTCAGATCAGGTTTCTATTTCTTCTGATTCCTCTGCTGATCAGGAATTATCTATACCTCCCTATGAGGATTCTGATGCTGAGGAGTCTGTTCCATCTGCATCTCCTCCTGAGGATTATTCATTTGGAGAAACCTTGCATACTTTGAGGGAGCATTTTTACAGCGAGAGTCAAGACTTTGTAGAATCAAAAAAGAGGCTCAGGGATTTCCTTCTTTTCCCTCAGCACAAGCCTTTAGCCATTCCCCCTGTTTTCGACATTGTGGATGATGTGTTTTCGGAGTCAAGCTTGACCCCTGATTCCTTACCTCCGGCTCCCAGTAAGCCTGACACATATTACAGGGTCCCTGACTCACATAAATGTTTATTTAGAAACCCTGCTGCTGATCCTGAAACTATTTTACAGGGTCCGAAGGGAGATGTTCATCGTGTTACACTGCTGCAGTCATTACACTTGGGTTATCCTGCCATCAGGCGGTCCCGCAGTCGGCCAGAGTTCCAAAGTCTTGGTCCGGCGTCAGTTGCTGTTGCCACCTCCCTGACGTCAGTGCGTCAGGGGTATATAAGATGCAGTCGACACCATTTTCTTCAGTCTTTCTTGCTGCGCGGTGCCCGAAGCAAAAGCAGTTCGCAAGTGCCGGTCGGCCGTCTCCTGAGATTTTCATTCCGAATCCAGAACTGAAGTCTTCTACAAAGCTAAGTACCCCGTTGGGGAAACTTTTTCTTGCCTCAGACCAATGTCAGTAAAAGCTAATAACTGTATTTCTTGTGGGAAGCAAATACCTCATAAGGATTTCCATTCCTATTGTATCCCATACCTAGGCCCTGGCCACGACGTTACTAGTCGGTTTTGTGCTAGGTTTAACAAGCGCACTATTAAACGTCTGTTTGATTTTGCCCGACATTATTTTGGTAGAAAATTCAATTATGCCATGCCGTCGGAACTTCCAACGACCAGAATACACAAAAAGTGCAAAGACAAGGATAGGCATCCGAGGCCCAAAACTGACGACGAAGCCTCTTCTAGGCCAGTCACCAGTTCTCCAGTTTTCAGCGAGGCACCTTCGCAGCCTCTGACGACCACTTCTGTAGAACCACAAGCCGTCTCTGACTCCCACGTGGAGATGGCTGGGCCTTTGGATGCACAAGCTCTTCAGCCTACCGAGACTAACCTTTCAGAGGGATCCGGAGTAGCTGAGCAACCCACAGCTACAGAGGGTGTCTTTAGACCTACTTAGTTAAGCATTAAACCCTCAGCTAAGTCTAAGACTCCTTTAAAGTCAAAGAAACAAATTCTGTATTCTCCAGGACAGGCCTCCATGCCTAATAAACAAATGCTCAAAATGGCAGAAGACCTAATTACTCTGATCAGGGGGTCCTATCCCCCTCCTGATAAAAGGCCTAGACAGGATACAGGCTATGACTCATCCGACCAGGTGTCCATCTCTTCTGATTCATCCTCAGACTTAGGATGCTCTTTACCCCCTTATGAGGATTCTGATGCTGAGGAATCTATTCCATCAGCCTCACCGCCTGAGGACTACTCCTTTGGGAAAACCCTACGTACCATGAGGGAGCATTTCCACTGGGAAGGCGAGGATTACTCAGAATCCAAGAAAAGGCTCAGAGACTTCCTTTTATTACCTGAACACAGACCCCTTGCTATTCCGCCAGTGTTAGATATTGTCGATGATGTGTATACTGAATCCAGCTTAAATCCTGATTCCTTACCTCCAGCCCCTGTTAAACCTGACAGATACTACACAGTCCCTGACTCACATAAATTTCTATATAAAAGCCCTGTCGCTGACCCTGAAACTATTTCTCAGGGACCCAAAGGAGTTAAGGCCTCATCAGCCAAGAATCCAGTTCCCTCTGACAGAGATTCCAGAGCATTAGACAGATGGGGAAAGAAAGTATATACGTCTGCAACTTTAGCAATGAGAGCCTTAAATTGCCAGTTTCACATGCTAAAATATCAGCAATTTTTACTGTCTCAGTTAAAACAAAAAATGCTTCCAGAATCAGATCCTCCTAATTTTAAAGAAATGCAGGATTTATTGCATGCATCTGAACAAGTGGGAAAGTATACTTTGCAATGTGGCTTTGATTCTGTAGAGGCCTCCTGCAGAGCAGCAGTTACAGGCTCTGTTATTAGAAGACATTCTTGGTTAAAAGAAAGAGAAGTTATGTACTTACCATAACGTTCCATGTTAGTTGTCTTCTTCTCGCCTTCTTTCTTGCTGCCTTAACTCCAAATAACACATCCTGCTGCAAAGGTGCATCCAATAATTTTGCTTTGACATGATCTGATAACGTATGATGTTAAGTTATCAATCTCGCCTTCATTCTTGCTGGATGGGTTCGGAGCCGAACCACGGCTCTGACTCTGCCTAATACTAAAGCTCGAGAGCTATTTTTACTGGCTCGAGGCTATACTATGTCCCATAATGCTAGGCGTGATATACCCAGATCTCGTTTGATAGCTAACACTATGGACATACATGTCCCACCACAAGAGATAATATATTTAACAACTATATCTAACCACCTCTACATATAACCCTTACAAGGGCTACCAAAGGGGAGCAAGAGAGCTAGCTGAGGAGATAACTCTGGTGACAAAAAACACCTCGCACAAGATACTCTAGGTCTTTCCAGGCTAGGGGGATGGAGGGTGGGACGCAAGAAAGAAGGCAAGAAGAAGACAACTAACATGGAACGTTATGGTAGGTACATAACTTCTAAATGTTAAGTTGTCTATCTCGCCTTCATTCTTGCTGGATGGGACAGCGTCCCTAGCACCTTAGTCCCGGGTGGCTCAATGGAACAGACTCTTGAGTACAGTGGAACCAAAATCAGCCCGACTTCTGGAGGCTATGTCCAGTTTGTAATGAGAAATGAAGGTATGAGGGGAGGCCCATGTGGCCGCTGCACAAATAGAATCCATAGGTAACCTTACTTGAAAGGCTACTGAGGAAGCTAATGCTCTAGTTGAATGAGCTCTAGGCTTTGCAGGGAGCTCCTTATGCCTCAATTGATAGATTAATGTGATAAGAGCGGTCAACCATCTGGACAAGGTTACTTTAGAAACTGGCCGGCCTTGCTTTCCTTCAGCGTAAGACAGGAAGAGCTGTTCTGATTTTCTCGTCTGTTTAGTTCTATCCAGATAGAAACGTAGTTGACGGTGAACGTCCAAATGTAATCTTCTCTCAGCTCTATCCGTATAATTTGGGAAGAAGACTGGGAGATCAATGATCTGGTTGAGATTTTTTTCAGAGAGTACCTTAGGTAAAAAAGATGGATTAGTCCTAAGAGTCACTCTATCTTTGTGAAAAACAAGATAAGGGGGGTGCATAGAGAGTGCTTGTAGTTCCGAAACCCTTCTCGCTGAGGTAATGGCTACTAAGAAAAGTGTTTTCCACGAGAGCAGTTTCAACGAACAGGAAGCAGCTGGCTCAAAGGTTGGAAGAATTAAGGAAGACGGTACCAAATTTAGATCCCACGATGGAAGAGGATCTTTAACTGGGGGCCGAAGTAATAGGGTTCCTTTCAGAAAGGCTTTGCAAAGCTTGTGGGACATAATACTGGCCTCTGACAAGCCAACGTGGAAATTTGCAATAGCTGCCAACTGGACCCTGATAGTGGCTGAGGAAGAGCCCATTTGGAAAAGTTCCGCCAAAAATTCTAGAACTGTTTGGACAGGAGCTGTGAACAGGTCAACTTGATTTTTTTCTTGCCCAAACAGAGAACCGTTTCCATTTACTAGCATACGTCCTTCTAGTGTTAGACTTGTGAGAGGCAAGGATAATATCACGTACTGACTGAGAAATTAAGGGAAGCCTGGCTAGGGTTGGAAGTGGAGCAACCAAGCTGTGAGGTTGAGAGATGGAAGGGTTTGGTGCAGCCCACCCGATTGATGGGTTAGAAGGTCTGGCACTGGGTCCAGATGCCAGGGCTGCTCCAGCAGATGACATTGCAGGAACGGAAACCAAACTTGTCGGGGCCAGTAAGGGGCAATGAGGATTATCCTGGATCTCAAGGCAATTGCTTTCTGGACTAACTGAGTAATTAAGGGAAAAGGGGGAAAAGCATACAGAAGACCCCGGGGCCAATCGTGGACTAGAGCGTCTCTGGGAGGGAGACCCGGAAGAGGAAAAAGGGTGAAGAATTCCTGACACTTGCTGTTTTGAGGGGTTGTGAAAAGGTCGCAGCAAGGCTGACCCCACCTTCTGAATATTTGTTCCGCTACTAGCTGGTTGAGAGACCACTCGTAGGGCAGGAGAATGGCCCTGCTCAATCTGTCCGCTATGACGTTGGACTTCCCGAGAATATGCGTTGCTACCAGAAACCGTTGAGAAGAGATCGCCCACTGCCAAAGTCTGAGCGCTTCCCGACATAGGGGGTAGGACCTGGTTCCGCCCTGCTTGTTGATGTACCACACTACAGACATATTGTCTGTCTGAATTGCAATCGTCCCGGTGGGAAGAGAGTCCTGAAGGGCCTGCAACGCCAAAAGTACCGCGCTCATTTCCAAGACATTGATGTACAAGTGGCACTCGAAGGGTTGCCATGTGCCCTGGACTATCCTACCCTGAAAATGCCCCCCCCCACCCTGTCAGGGAGGCATCCATAGTCACGGTGGCAACCGGAGTGGGGAGAACAATGGGTCTGCCTTGAAAAGCACCTGAGGCGAGACCATCCACCAAGGGAGGTGTCTCTTGCATGACTGAGTGATGAGAATGTTGTGTGACATGGGAAGCTGCTGGAAGGACCATTGGGGAAAAAAGCATCCACTGTAGTATCCGCATATGAAAACGAGCTAGGGGGGAGCAAGGTGATTGTTGCTGCCATTAGACCAAGTGCTTTCAGTACAAATCTGGCTTGGACTCTGTCCTCCTGTAGTAGGATTTGGACATGGCTGCGAATGTTTGAAACTCTTTGTGTAGGTAGTTTTGCTGACAACTCCACCGTGTTTAACACAGCGCCTATGAAGGTAATATGCTGACAAGGTGACAAGGCAGACTTTTCAAAGTTTATAGAGATGCCTAGCACTTTGCACGTTTGTACAGCGTAATCCCTGGCTTGAAGTAGTTGGTGCCTGTTGGTGGCAGTAAGGAGACAGTCGTCTAAATATGGAAACACCTGGAATCCTCGTCGTCTCAGGTGAGCCGCAACTACTGCCATGCATTTGGTAAACACCCTGGGGGCTGTGGTGAGGCCAAAGGGCAGGGCTCTGAATTGGTAGTGACTGGGTCCCAGCCGGAAGTGGAGAAACCTTCTGGATCGCCTGTTCATTTTGATATGATAGTACGCATCCTGATGATCTATAGAGCACATCCAATTGTCCTGACCCAGAAAGGGTAGAATGGACTGTAGCGTGACCATCCGGAATTTCGTTCTTTGGACAGACTTGTTCAGCCTGCTGAGATCTAAAATAGGTCTCCAGTCCCCTGTCTTTTTTGGTACGAAAAAGAATTTGGAGTAGATTCTGGATCCTTGTTGGTCTGCCTGGACTGGCTGGATGGCTCTTTTTGATAGCAGCTTTGAAATTTCTGACGCTGCTTGATCTCTCAGACCGGGTGGAACGTCTGGAAGAGGCCCTTTTGGTTGTTGTGGGGTGTGGATGAAGGGGATTCTGTAACCCTTGGATATGATCAACCATACCCATTTGTCTTGCGTGAGGGAATGCCAAGCTTCTGGGTACAGTGAAAGTCTTCCCCCGACTGCCTCCGAAGGTGGACAGTCAGGCAGCTCCTCAGGGGTGCTGGAAGGGTTTGTCAGAGAAAGATTCTCTGCTACCCTGATTTTGCAGACCCCCCTGCCCCTAGGGCGGCGTCTGTTGTTCCCTCCTCTGCAGGGAAGCTCACCACGTGCGTCAGGCAGTACTCCCTGGGGTTTGCGGAACCACATTTTTCCGCCCTTTTGACCCTTAGGGTACAGTCTAGAAGGGGTGGAAAAACAGACTCCCACGGCAGAGAGAGTCTTGCCTTCCTGCTCTCACCTGGTCAATGTATCTTTCACTTGAGGTCCAAACAAGGCAGAACCATCAAAGGGGGTGTTAGTGAAGGACGCCTTGAAGGGGTCAGCAAAGTTGCAAAGCCGCAATCAGGCGTGTATCCTTAGAGCAACGCCCGTGCCTGCGGCCCTACTCGCTCCATCGGCTGCATAAGAAATGAGCCGCATGGAGGAGTTGACCGTCGAGTTCAGGGTTCCCAGCTAGGAGTTTATCTTCTCCTGAGACGCCACAGCTGTTGGGTCCTGTAAGGTATCACCCAGTTCTTTAAGAAGGTCTCTCTGAAGACGGGTGAAATGGCACAGGTAATTCGGCGACCGCATGGCAAAGGTCGCTGAAGAAAACATCCGCTTGCCATACCTATCCATAGTCCTAGATTCCTTATTAGGAGGATGGACAGGTACTGAAAGGTCAGCCAACTCCTTCTTAGTGGCTGCCGCCACCACCATGGCATCAACCGGGATGCCCTTAGAGAGAAACTGCTTGTCTGCAGGGGCAGTAATGAATTTTGTAGGCCTCCGCGGGGTTGGTTCCATAGCATCCGGAGCCATCCAAGCCTTCCGAGCCACCACCTCCATGAGTGGGTCGAAAGGCGGGGACATCCAGGAGGTGGAAGGGCGAGAACCGAACGCATCCAGGTACACCAACTCGTCCTCTGAAGGATTGAGGGCGGACCAGTTCCCCCTCTGTTTAAGGATCTCTAGGATGTCAGAAAAGGAGACCTCCTCAGAGGGGGACCTTGGGGACCCCTCCGAATCATCCAGGTCGGTGTCAGATGTCACTGACTCAGGGGAGTCGACATGCTTCCTCTTGCAAGTCCTCTTCCGAGGGGGCTCCCCCACAGGATCAGGGGAGGCCTCGGAAGAGGAGGAAACATCCAATGGAGCGGCCTGGAGTGCCAGTTCTCTGTGCTTGGGCTCGGGAGGGTAGGCAGGGGCCGAAGCAGGCACCATGGAGGGAGGGGCCGACGAGACAGACCGTGGCGCCGGTATGGGAGCCAGCACGCTCCTCATGACCTCAAAGGCACCCCTGTCAGGCAGGGAAGAGGGACCCAGCTCCAAGGAGATGAGAGCTCCTCCCGGCACTGAGAGGGACGGCTCCAAGGCCGATGGGGCCGAACTCACCTGCGCCGAGGCCCCGAGAGGGAGAACGGGGTCGGACAAGGGTCCGATGCCACTCGCCCCCTCGGAGCTGACGAGGGAGTCTTGGCGCCCGGATCCCTCCAGGGACGGAGCCAATGAAGGGATCGGAGCCGATGAAGGAACTGATAAGGGTGGAATCGGTTCCGATGCCCCCACGGTAGCAAGCCCGACGGCCTCCGGCTCCGAGCTCGAAGGAATAGTCGGAGGAGGAACTTGAGCAGGCATTGGGGTAGCCCCTGTCTGTTGAGATGGGCTATGCAATAATTGGGCCAGCGCCTGTGACTTCAAAAGCCTACTGACTACCCTCTCGAGGTCATGGTCCGAGAGCCTGGAAGACCTAGAGGAGTGAGACTGCTCCGCTCCGACAGCAAGGGGGATTTCGGAGCCGATCTGACAGACTCCAGTGAAGGAGACCTGGAGTGCTTTCGACTTGGGGATGGCTCCGACACCAAAGTCGGAGCCGACTGAGGCCTCGATGTATCTGTTCCAGCCGGAACCGATGAGGCTGAAAGAGGGCCGCTCGGCGCCGGCTCCGAACATGGAGCAGACGATTTGGTGAGCTGTGAAGGTTTTTCAGTCATAGGCTTGGACGGAGAACCTTCAGGCTTAAATAAGCCTCTGAGAATGAGCTTATTTCTGCGTTCCTGCAGGACTCTAGGGCTGAAAGTGTGACAGATGGAACAAGAGTCCTGCAGGTGCAGAGGGCCCAAACAATACATACAAGAAGTGTGACCATCTGTCAGAGACATCTTCTGACAGCACGAGTCACACTTCTTGAATCCCGATACCTTGGTATCCTTGAACATGATATCACAGGGGGATACAGTAGTCTAACACTTGCACTAACACACGAAAAAGACACCATCATCAAAGAAAATTTTTTGTAAAATAATAGTAAAATGGGTCAGAAATTCCACACACACACACACTAAGGGGAATCTGTACTAACTACTAAAGGGAGGGTTAGAGGCCCGACCACCTTAAGGGTGGAAAAAAGGTAGGGAAAAACTACAGAAAAGGGGGGGAAACTAGTCGCTATCTCTAAAAATACTAATTAAATAAACTACTGAGAAAAATTCTATCAAAAAACTAACTAAAGATACAACAATTTAGAATACGACCTGGAGCCGGTGAAAAACCTAACCTCGTAGCTGAAGCAGCAAACGAGGTCTGGGTATATCACGCCTAGCATTATGGGACATAGTATAGCCTCGAGCCGGTAAAAATAGCTCTCGAGCTTTAGTATTAGGCCAAGTTGGAGCCGGGGTTCGGCTCCGAACCCATCCAGCAAGAATGAAGGCGAGATTGACAACTTAACATCATACGTTATCAGATCATGTTAAAGCAAAATTATTGGATGCACCTTTGCAGCAGGATGTGTTATTTGGAGTTAAGGCAGAAGAGGTATTAAAGAAAATGGAGGACAAGGTAAAATCTATGCAAACGGTGAAGGATTTCTTACAGGTTCAGCCTCCTAGATTTAGCAGAAACTGGCCAACTAAGAACTGGTCCTTTCCAATTACAGACAGACCTCAAAAGAGGAAGATACAGATGTCCAAGAGGTAGAGGTCAAACACAAGGTCCATACAGGCCTCGACAATGGGTTTCATCAGGCCAGCAAGAAGGGGAAGACAGGTCACAACCGTATAAAAAGCAGCTCCAATGACTTCCCACTACAGCTGCCAAACAAATCCATCTTGGCAGCCCTGTTGGGAGGAAAACTGGCACTCTTCTACCACAATTGGCAAATGATCACCAAAGACAAATGGGTTCTCAACATTGTATTTCAAGGTTACAAGTTTTACTTTCACACTCTGCCAAGGTTAAAAGGAATGCCAAATCTGCCACCAAATCAATGGGCAGAGGCTCAAAAACAAATTACAGCACTCATGGATATGAGAGCTATTCAAAAGGTACCATCACAGGAACAAGGACAAGGATTTTACTCAAGACTCTTTCTGGTACCCAGAAAGGACAAAACCTGGAGGCCCATTCTGGATCTTTCATCTCTAACACTTACCTAGATGTTCCGAAATTCAAAATGTTAACATTACAGCAGCTTCTTCCCATGCTGGGCAAGAAAGCTTCGCTCGTGATTTTGGACCTCAAAGAGGCATACCTGCATGTCTCTATCAGACAAAACTACAGAAGATACCTTAGATTCATAGCTGGTTCAGTGCACTACCAATTCTCTGCACTGCCCTTTGGCTTATCTACTGCGCCCAGGGTCTTCACAAAGTGCCTGGCACCAGTAATTGCATTTTGCAGACAGAAAGGAATTCAAATTTATCCGTACCTGGACGACTGCCTGATTCAAGCAGAGAGCAAGGACACTCTTCTAAAGCATCTGGCATTTGTAAAAAAAGTTATTAAGTTGCCTGGGGTGCACAGTAAACGAAAAGAAATCAAAACTAGTGCCCTCACAAGAGGTTATATTCCTGGGTGCCAGCTTGAACACAACGGCCCAGATGGCTTATCTCACGCCAGACAAACAAGGACAACTGACTCAATACTTTCAATTGATGGCAACAAAGACCCAGCTCCCTGCAAGAAAAATTCTGCAGGCCTCGGGTTACATGGCATCCTGCATACTACTAATTCCGTATGCCAGACTGCATATGAGGAAACTACAATGGTACCTAAAGAATGTATGGTCTCAACACTGTCAAAGTTTGGAAGCAGTTATACCACTGATCCCTTGCCTTCAACAGGAGTTTCAGTGGTGGGCTCAAGCTTGTCACCTCAACAAGGGACAGCCTTTTACACAACCCACAGCCAGGCAAACCCTGACAACAGATGCATCGGATTATGCCTGGGGAGCACACATGGCAGGCATATATATTCAGGGCACGTGGACCGCAGAACAAAGGCATCTTCACATCAATCAAAAAGAGATGCTAGCTGTACAAAATGTGATTATAGCTTTCAAGGACCTGCTGCATCCAGGACAACTACTCCTAAAGACAGACAACACCGCAGTTATGTGGTACATAAACAAGCAAGGGGGCACTCACTCCTACCCCCTATGCAGACAATCTATGACCTTATGGAACACAGCTATAAACCTTCAAGTTCATCTGCAAGCACAGTTCCTGCCAGGAGAGAAAAACACACTGACAGACGACTTGAGCAGAAACATCATCGATCCCCACGAATGGGAGTTGAATCCATTAATATTCAGAATGATAACACATAAATGGTGGAGCCCGGACATAGATCTGTTTGCATCCCCAATAAACTGCCAGCTACAAAAATTCTGCACAAGGAGTTACCATCCACAAGCATGGAAAGTGGAGGCCCTCTCATTCAGCTGGAAGAACCTACAAGTATACGCTTTCCCACCACTACCTCTCCTGCCAAAGGTACTCATAAAAGCCAGGCAGGAAGAGCCAAAGATGATCCTGATTGCACCAGACTGGCCACACCAGCAGTGGTACCCAATCTTAAGGAGCTTAGCACAAGAACCACCCTGGATTTTGCCTCAAATCCCACATCTGCTGACTCAGTACAACAAACAAATACTACACAGCCAGCTAAAGACCGTAAACCTAGCTGCATGGAAGATTCTTTAGTCAAGCAAGCAATGCCTCTCTCCAAAGCTGTTATGGATGTCATTTTGGAGGCCAGACGGCCTAGTACCAGGAAAGCCTATTCAGATAAATGGAAGAGATTCTGTGCCTGGAACCAAGTTCACAGCATTGACCCTCTTGTACCAAACATTCCTCAGATACTACAATACTTAACTGAGATGCTGGACAAAGGACTCTCCTTCTCATCCATCAAGATCCACGCCTCTGCTATCTCTGCTCATTACAACACAGATCCACCAATTTTCTCTAATCCTCTGTTAAAACAGTACCTCAGAGGGGCTAAAAACATAAGACCGCCCCGTAGAGCCCCTACTCCAACTTGGGACCTCAACTTTGTTTTGGAGAAGCTAACTTTACCTCCTTTTGAGCCAGCCAACACAGCAGAATTAAAATACATCTCTTGGGAAAACTGCTCTGCTCCTGGCAATAACATCAGCACGAAGAGTTTCAGAATTACAGGCTCTAATGGCAGTGGAACCTTTCCTCATTTTCCACCAGGACAGGGTGTCTTTACGAACTAACCCTACTTTTATGCCAAAGGTGGTGTCCAGTGTGTCTCTAAACCAAACTATTCACCTGCCAACTTTTTATCCCAAACCACAGAATAAAGGGGAGAGACTACTGCACTCTTTGGACATTCATGGGTAGTTACGCTTCTACTTGGACAAAAACAAAGCTTTCAGAAAATCTGAGCAATTATTGGTAGCATATGCTGCAGGAGCACAGGGAAAAGCCATTTCAAAACCGACTATTTCAAAATGGATAGGACATTGTATACGTTTCTGCTACACATACCATGGAAAACCTGTACCTAGCAGCATTAGATCTCACTCCACCAGGACAACAGCCACTTCAACTGCCTACCTCTAGGGAGTACCTACCAAGGATATTTTGGAAGGAGCAACTTGGAGTTCTGTACACACCTTCACCAAGCATTACCATCTGCCTCTGTACTCTAAATCCAGAGCTGGCTTCACCACTGCAGTGCTGCAGGGCCTTATAGCCACCCCTAATGCCTTATAGGACCAGCCACCCTTCCTCAGCTTTGGGATTCTACCCAAGTGTAATGACTGCAGCAGTGTAACACGATGAACATAGTAAAGTTTTGTACCTACCATAAATGTAGATGTTCGAGTGTAGACACTGCTGAAGTCCAGGTTACCTTCCCTCCTTCCCCTCTTACTGGCTGGTACGTACCTATGTCTTCTACCCTTACTACCTATGGGGAGTATTTGCTGGTAGCTGCAACTTGTTTTTTGCTTTTCTTATGTATGTTTTATTAGCAATTGGAATTGCCTACATATTTAGAGGCACCTGACATCTGGGGCAAGAAAAACTGAAGAATATGGCGTCGGCTGCATCTTATATACCCCTGTCGCACTGACGTCAGGGAGGAGGCGACAGCAACCGACGCCGGACCAAGACTTAGGAACTCTGGCCGACTGCGGGACCGCCTGACGGCAGGATAACCCAAGGGTAATGACTGCAGCAGTGTCTTCGCTCAAACATCTACATTTATGGTAGGTACAAAACTGTACTTTAAGGCCTCAACAGCAAAAAATCCTACCCCCTCTGACAGAGAATCAAGGGCACTAGACAGATAGGGAAAAAAGTTTATACATCTGCAGCCTTGGCAGTCAGGGTCTTAAACTGTCAATTTCATATGCTAAAGTACCAACAACATGTTATGGGATTGCTGAAACAGAAAATGATGTTGATTTCAGAATGTGCAGAAAATAAAGAATTGCAGGAATTATTGCATGCAGCTGAACAAGTTGGAAAGCATACTTTGCAGTGTGGTTTTGATTCCTTAGAGGCCTCCTGCAGGGCCACAGTTACTGGATCTGTGATTAGGAGGCATGTCTGGTTAAAGGAACAAAATTTGCCTGATCATGTTAAAGCTAAATTGGTAGATGCACCTTTACAGCATGATTCTCTGTTTGGTATTAAGGCAAAAGAGGTTTTAAAGAAAATGGAAGACAAAGTTAAGTCTATGCAAACTGTTAAAGGCTTCTTACAAGTGCAGCCACCAAGATTCAGTAGACACTGGCCTACAAAAAATTGGTCCTTTCCTGTGTCAGACGGAGCTCAAAGGTTCAAATCCAGACGCCCTAAGGGTTCCAGATACCAGGCGCAAGATTCATACAGGTCAAAGCAATGGGGCACTTCTACCTCCAAATCTGGAGGAGATAAATCGCAAACCTACAGTAAACAATCCCAATGACTTCCCTCTACCTACACCAAGCACTGATTTTTTAGCAGCACCCATAGGGGGAAAGTTAGCACTTTTTGCTCAAAATTGGCAGTTAATAACCCAGGACAAGTGGGTACTAAACATAGTATCACAGGGATACAGATTCCATTTCCACACTCTGCCAATGGCAAATGGTTGGCCAGATCTGCCAAAAAGTCAATGGGCAGAGGCACAGAAACAGGTTGCGTCCCTCAAGGATATGGGGGCCATTCAGCCAGTACCAGAACAGGAAAAAAGGCCAAGGTTTTTACTCAAGACTGTTCTTGGTACCCAGAAAGGATAAGGCCTGGCGGACAATACTGGATTTATCGATTTTGAACACATACCTGGACATTCCAAAATTCAAAATGCTGACTTTGCAACAGCTTCTGCCCATACTGGGCAAGAATACTTGACTGGTGATATTAGAACTAAAAGAGGCATACCTGCATGTCCCAATAAGACAATCGTGCAGAAGATACCTCAGATTCAAGGCTGGCTTAATGCATTACCAATTATCTGCACTGCCCTTTGGCTTATCTACTGCACCCAGGGTCTTTACAAAGTGTCTGGCACCAGTAATTGCTTTTTGCAGACAAAAGTATACAAATATATCCTTACTTAGATGACTGTCTCATTCAAGCATAGAACAAGGACATTCTTCTTTGACACCTGGCGTTTGTGAAAAGGCTTCTAACATGCCTAGGGTACACAATAAACGAAAATAAATCACAACTGGTACCCTCTCAAAAGATAATATTCCTGGGTGCAGGCTTGAATACAACTGCCCAGATGGCTTACCTCACTCCAGACAAGCAATGGCAACTGACTACTTACTTCAAACTGATGGCAACAAAAACCCAGTTTTCTGCAAGACAAATTCTGCAGGCTCTGGGCTTCATGGCATCCTGCATCCTACTGATTCCATATGCAAGACTGCATATGAGGAAACTTCAATGATACCTGAAAAGTTTATGGAGTCAACATTCTCACAGTCTGGAAGCAATGTTTCCTCTCATTCACTGCCTACAACAGGAGTTTCTATGGTGGGCAAAGGCATGTCACCAGAACTTGGGATGGGCCTTCACTCTCCCCCCTGCCAGCCAAACCTTAACAGACGCCTTGGATTATGCCTGGGGGGCCCACATGGCAGGAAGATGCATTCAGGGCATATGGACCCAAAAAAAATGCATCTACATATCAACCAGAAAGAGATGCTAGCTGTTCAAAATGCCCTAACAGCGTTCAAGGACTTACTTCATCCAGGACAACTACTGATAAAAACCGACAACACCACAGTCATGTGGTATATAAACAAGCATGGGGGCACACACTCAACCCCCTTTGCAGATTAGCCATGGCACTGTTGGAACACAGCTTTGACCTACCAAATACATCTTCAAGCTCAGTTCCTCCCAGGAAAACAAAATACACTGGCAGACGATTTAAGCAGAAGCCTTATGGATCCTCATGAGTGTAAACTAAATCCACAAGTCTTCAGCATGATAACAGAGAAATGGGGAAGCCCAGACATAGATCTATTTGCCTCTCCTCAAAGTTAGCAATTGAAAAGATTCTGCACAAGGACTTATCAGACAAGCATGGAAAGTGGACGCCCTATCCTTCAGTTGGAAAAACCTATCAGTTTACGCCTTTCCTCCTCTGCCTCTTCTCCCCAAGGTCCTCCTAAACGTCAGACAAGAGAAACCAAAGATGATACTAATTGCCCCAGACTGGCCCTGCAAGTACTGGTACCCAGTCCTAAGGAACGTGTCTCAATACCCAGCTTGGACCTTACCTCAAAGACCTCAACTACTGTCCCAGCAAAACAATCAGATCCTGCACAATCAACTACAGACACTGAACCTGGTAGAATGGCTGATCATGTAGTTATACAAACAACAACTCTCAATAAAGCTGTGATGGATGTCCTTTTGGAAGCCAGAAGGCCTAGTACTAGAAAATCTTATGCTGACAAATGGAAGAGATTCTATGCTTGGAATCAAGTACAAGGAACTGATACAGCAGAACCAAATATTCCTCAGATGCTACAATACTTAACTGAGATGCTTGACAAAGGCCTATCTTTCTCATCAATTAAAAGCCATGCCTCGGCCATTTCATCTCATTATGATACAGAGCCACCAATCTTTTCTCATACTTTACTAAAGCAGTATCTTAGAGGAGCCAAAAATGTAAGGCCTCCTAGAAGATCACCATTAGCTGCATGGGACCTCAATTATGTATTGGAAAAGCTCACCATGCCTCCATTTGAACCAGCTGCTACCGCTGATATAAAGTTCTTATCATGGAAAACAGCCCTGCTACTAGCAATTACTTCAGCAAGAAGAGTTTCAGAGCTACAGGCCCTCATGGCTGTAGAGCCTTTTGTCATATTTTACCCAGACAAGGTGTCTTTGAGGACAAATCCTACTTTTATGCCCAAGGTGGTTTCCAGTGTAGCTCAACCACGCAATTCATCTGCCAACCTTTTATCCAAATCCGCAGAACAGGGGGTAGAGATTTCTGCATTCCTTGGATGTACACAGACAGCTAAGATTCTACTTGAGCAGGACTAAAGCTCAAAGAAAAACCTGAGCAATTACTAGTGTCATATGCTGCAGGATCGGAAGGAAAGGCTATTTCAAAGCAGACAGTTTCAAAGTGGATAAACCACTGCATTCGTTTCTGCTACCTACACCATGGTAAACCTGTGCCCAAGGGCATTAGGTCTCATTCCACCAGAGCTGCTGCTACTTCAGCAGCCTTTCTCAGAGGAGTACCTACCAAAGACATTCTATAGACTGCTACTTGGAGTTCTGTTCACACCTTTACAAAGCATTATCATTTGCCTCTCTAAGTCCAGGGTAGGCTTTGCCACTGCAGTGCTGCAGGGCCTTATAGCCGCACCTAATGCTGTTTAGCTCCAGCCTCCCAACCATAGCTTTGGGATTCTACCCAAATGTAATGACTGCAACAGTGAAACATGAAGAACGTAGTACAGTTGTGTACACTTACCATAAATGTAGATGTTCAAGTGTATTCACTGTTGCAGTCCAGGTTGCCATCCCCCTGTCATTCTGGAGTTTATCTTTCCTTCTCTGTCTTCTACAGTCTATGTGGTGTATTTGCTTGTAGATGAAGGTAAAGTTTATATTGATGCATGTGTGTGTGTATATATATATATATATATATATATATATATATATATATATATATATATATATTTTTTTTTTTGCTACCTTTTTGGGGGCAGCTGACATTGGGGGCAAGAAAAACTAAAGAAAATGGCGTGGGCTGCATGTTTTATACCCCTGATGACCTGATGTCATGGAAGAGAAGACAGCAACCGACACAGGACCCAAGACTTTGGAATTCAAGCTGACTGAGGGTAACCTGCCAGCAGATTACCCAAATGTAATGACTGCAACAGTGAATACACTCAAACATCTACATTTATGGTAAGTGTACACAACTTTACCAGAAAGGCTCATCCAGACTCTGCTACACTTTGCTGTGAAGGAAAGGTTAGTTTGCTGTTATTTTTTGTATTTCTGTATTGCCTTTCTATATTTTGAATACTGTAGTTTGTTTTCTTTACCTTGTGTTTTGCTTGCATTCTGTTTTAACAACATATTAAAACTTCAAAAGAGACCACAGCTCTCTCTGTTCTGAGTCAGGCAGAATACCACTGTCTTTCTAGTTGCCCGCCTCTTATGTTAATCTGACCATATATCTCATTTCTCTCTACTTTCACTGGCTTATGTGAGTAATCACAAAACCATCACTTTTGAAATCCCACGCCTTCAATTATTTAAATTTATTGGCCATCCTACAGTATTTCATAGTACCAAAATACAAAAGTAACCACCCCTTTCAGTCCATCTTGCTGTTTTAAAAATAGTAACTCTCCATTAAACCTTAACTTTTTAAACAGGTAAAACTCAAGTTACCTACTTTCATATCTAACTTCTCTAGTGCACACTGCAGAGTGCATTCTTTTCAATCTTACCTTTAAGCATCCCTGTTACTAGCACTTTCTCTAATACCTAAAAGATCATCTCTACTTGACTCCAAGTAGACTTTTCTCTATCTGTTAAACCTAGCACTTGCTCCTACAGTACTTATTACCTTGATACGGCACTCTTATAGATAGCACCCCAAAAGGCAAACCCCATTTCTCGGTCACCCACGTCCCCGGAATCTCTTTTAAAGTTTTTTGTCTAGTCCTTCTAGCATGTCGAGGATCAGTTGCTAGTGTCCTCTCCTGCTCAGCTGGTGAACCTGGGAATATTGAGGCAATGTTACAATTGCCTCATGTACACAGACAACCCTCTCCTCCTCCCACAAAACACAAATACATGCGAGAGATGCAACTATACGGCCAAACTGGAGGCTGAGCTCTCTCAACATAGGACTGGCAAGACCAGTCAGGAGGAGAAGGTTACCACACACACTATAGACCCAGTCTCACATAGTACCATCACAACCTGAAATCATACACATAAACACACAAAGACATACTCAGAGGCTCTGATCAAAAATCTACCAAAACAGCAGAGGCCACCAAAGCAGACACCCAAACAACCACCACCTCAGAACACAACACCTGCAACACATAGACCTCACAGTCAGAGTGTCAAACAGTCACAGCCCTTAAGGCCAAACACAATGCCAGACACACTAGTCATTGGTGACTCCATAGTCAGACACACTGACGTCCCGCTCACCAGACTGAGTAAGGAGAAGGTCACAGTAACCTGCCTGTCGGGCGCTAGAATCCGCCACATATACAAGCACTCAGGTCTCTCAACAGCAGGTACAAATACGACTCAGTCATTGTCCACGCTGGTGTAAACGTCCTGAGACGTACCTCCTTGGACTACATGAAAAGAGACATTGAGGAGCTCTCTGATTATGTAGCCCAGGCAGGTATGACCCTGACCTTGAGCAGTATCCTACCTTCACCAAGAATGATGCCACAATACAGAGATAAGATGATCAGCTTTAACAATTGGCTTAAACTCTGGTGTCATTCAAAGGGGATCCAATGTCTGTCTGCCTGGGATGACATGCTGGACAAGCCACGCTGCTTCAAGGGACGGCTTGCACCTGTCACCCTGGGATTCGGATATTGGCAAAGGCTCTTGCCACCCCATAGTGCCTTTTTTAGGCATGGCTCAAATTCTAAACCTACCACCCTAGAACACAAAAAAGGAAAAAAAACTAAGGGTAATGCTGCTCAATGCCAGAAGTCTAAATCTCAAAATGCATGCACTCGAGGCCCTTCTCAGTATGGAGAACATCGATGTCTGTGCAGTGACAGAAACCTGGTTCAAGGCTCCTGAGAGCACCCCAGCACTATCAGGTTTTACCTCTTATCATGCGTTCCGGCCCCAAAATCCGGACAATACCAAGAAAGGAGTGGGGGTATCCATATTCATCAAGGACACCCACACCTCAAGACTGGTGGCAACGCTCGATGCATCGGAGACCATCCAGGTGCAATTAACCATAGGCAAGACTGCTCTGCAAATTGTAGCATGTTACAGGCCACCCTCACAAACTCAGGAACCTCACATGGCCTTCCTGAAAACACTAGAGAGGATAAATGTATCACCAAACACCATCATACTAGGTGACTTCAATTACCCTAATATAGACTGGGAACACTACTCAAGCCCAAACACCCTAGCCCAAAAGTTCCTGGAATTCATAAACTCAAATGCCATGGAACAACTAGTCACCATCCCCACAAGAGGAGAAAACATACTTGATCTCATCATCACGAACATGGGAGCACAATGTTCAACACCGGAAGTATACCCCTCACTGGTGAGATCAGATCACAAACTAATCTCGCTGGAGGTCCTCATCCCACCCCACCTGAAATAAAAAGACCACAGTAAAGAACTTCTCAAAGCCGACTTCACACTTCTAAAGACTAGTGTGGTCTCCTTTAAGGCCCCGAGCCGGCGGAAAACAGTACTCAAGCCGCTGAATCACTTACAAATGCCTTCTACCAGCACCTGCAGGACTGCATGGATAAGGCAATCCCAAGCAAAACAAAGACTCTTTGTACCAAAGGCAAGCGTCCAGTCTGGTGGACCCCAGCCATAAACAAACTCTACAACAAAAGGAGGAAGCTACTACAAGATAGAGCAAAATCCTTAAAAGGTAAGACACCCTTGATCACTATAAGTAAAAACTAAGAGCTCTCATAAAATCATCCAAAGCAAATTTTGAGAGAAAAATAGCTAAAGACTCAAAAGACAATCATAAGGCCTTCTTTAGCTATGTTAGAAACCTGGGAGGAAACTCCCAGATATGCTCAGAACTAGTTCAAAATGATGTGAAGATTACTGATCCTACAGACATTGCCAACATACTGGCTGACAGGTTCAGTGCAAACTTCTCCCAAAAGGAGAGATATCTATACCAAGCGATTGCAGCCCCCAAACATCTCCAACGCCCAAGTGAGAACTGCTCTCTCCAAAGCAAAAACACAGCATCCATGGGACCTGATGGTGTCCCCGGCTGTGTGCTCCACGAACTCAACGAGGAATTAAACCCACAGCTAGGACAGCTGTTTAATCATAGTCTTACATCTGGTTACGTGCCCAGGAGTGGCGCACTGCAACTGTGGTCCCACTTCACAAAGGCGGTGCCTCCACCGACCCTGGAAATTACCGTCCCATTAGCTTGACAAGCCTTATCTGCAAAGCCATGGAGAGGATCATAATGGACCTCATAAATAAAGACATAGGGAATTTGCAGACTTTGGATCCATCCCAGTTTGGCTTTGTCAAAGGCAGATCATGCCTTCTAAACTTGGTTGACTTTTGAAACAGTCACCAAAGCCATTGATGAGGGAAAGGCAGTCCATACAGCCTACCTCGATCTGGCGAAGGCCTTGATACAATACCCCACTCGGGTATCATTGAAAAACTCATCAGCTTAAATGTTAACCCATACATCACAAGATGGGTTGCAAACTGGCTGAGTGACAGAACCCACAGGGTCAGAGTTGCTGGCGCCATGTCAGACTCAAAGCCTGTCACAAGTGGTGTACCACAGGGCTCAGTCCTGGGCCCACTCTTGTTTGGCATCTACTTTTCCAAGTACAAGCAAACACAGGAGGGTTATGGCTGACAAAGTTTGCAGATGACTGCAAACTGGGCCATAGTAGAAAACACATCTGACACAGATATCCTTCAGAAGGGTCTCACAGAAGCGGATAACTGGTGCCAGAGCCATGGCCTAAAGTTAAATGCCAAAAATGCATAGTCATACCCTTGGAAAAACAAGGTTACCCCTAGCTACCAAATAGGTGGCAATCCACTGAGCACAGAAGAAGTTATCAGGGACCTGGGGACCCAGGTTGATAGTAGTCTGTCATTCGACACCCATGTAGCTAAAGTAGTTAGGAAGACCTTCTACATTGCCCACCTTATCATGAAGGGATTCTCATCTAGATCAAGGGAGGTCATAGTCTCCCTATACTCATCACTCATCAGACCAATGATTGAGTACAATGCCCCATTCGAATGTATCTGACCCGACACTTGCAGCAGCTGGAGAGGCCACAAAAGTTCCTCACCAAAAGGATAAAGGGTCTCAAACATCTGTCCTATGCTGCCCGACTGAAAGAACTCCAGCTCTATTCAGTCGCACCGCTTGCTCAGAGGTGACCTTTGCCTAACATACAAGGCCATGTCAAACCCAGATTTGATGAATATGCTTCACCTCAAAAAATCTAGATCCGTCAGAGCCACAAGGGCGGGAGACTTAAACCTCGACACGGCTATTAATAGGACGTGCTGGAGGGATAGATTCATCACCCAAAGACTCCCTATGCTGTGGAATAAAATCCCGGTATATGTGAGGCAGAGCACCTCGCTGGCCTTGTTCAAGAGAAATCTTGACCAATGGATGGGAGATCACAGATATACCCAAGGGATTACCTCAGTGTCACTGCTCGACAGAGGCACAGCAAAATAATGGGTATAGTTCCCCATACTAAAGGGGTGGCGTAAGCCACAAAACTATGGGCTAGGCTTGTAAATGCCCTCGGGCAGATAGCCTAGTATGAACCTATGAACCTATGAACTGTACTTTCTCTGCACTGCTCTTTGGCTTATCTACTGTGCCCAGGGTCTTCACAAAGTGCCTGGCTCCAGTAATTGCATTTTGCAGGCAAAGAAATATTGATATATATCCATACCTGGACGATTGTCTATTTCAGGCAGAAAAGAGGAACATTCTTCAAAAACATCTGGTGCGTGTAAAAAAGGTTCTAACTTGTCTAGGGTACACCATAAACGAAAAGAAATCACAACTGGTACCCTCTCCAAAAATTACATTCCTGGGTGCAAACTTGAGTACAACTGCCCAGATGGGCTTACCTTATGCCAGAAAAGCAAATTAATTTGGTGACTACTTCAAACAGGTGGCCACAAAAACCCTGCTATCTGCAAGACAGATTCTGCAAGCCTTGGGGTTCATGGCTTCCTGCATTCCTCTAATTCCATATGCAAGACTGCATATGAGGAATTTTCAGTGGTACTTAGAGTTTATGGAGTCATCATTGTCACAGTCTGGAAACAATGATTCCTATTATACCTTACCTGCAACTAGAGTTCCTGTGGTGGGCAGAGGCCTGCCACCAAAACAAGGGACTGCCATTCACTCCACCCCCTGCTGCCCAAACCCTAACTACAGATGCGTCAGACTATGCTTGTGGGACTCATCTGGCAGGGAAGTGCATTCAGGGCAAATGGAGCCCAAATCAAATGCACCTTCATGTCAATTAGAAAGAGATGCTAACTGTACAGAATGCACTTGACCGCCTTCAAGGACTACCTTCATCCAGGACAATTAATGATAAAGACTGACAACACCACAGTTATGTGGTACATAAACAAGCAGGGGGGGTACACACTCTTACCCCCTTTGCAGACTAGCCATGGCATTGTGGAACATGGCCTTGATCTATCAAATTCAACTACAAGCTTAATTCCTGCCAGGAAAGCTAAATACTCTGACAGACGAACTAAGCAGAAATCACATGGACCCACACGAATGGAAACTGGAACCACAGATTTTCAACATGTTGACACGCAAATGGGGGAGTCCAGACATAGATCTTTTTGCCTCACCCCAGAACTATCAGTTGGACAAATTCTGCACAAGTACTCATCACAAAAAATCCTGGAAAGTGGATGCTCTTATCATTCAGCTGGAAAAACCTATCAGTCTATGCCTTTCCCTCTCTGCCTCTGCTCTCCAAAGTTCTACTAAAAGTCAAACGGGACAAGCCAAAAATTATTTTTATTGCTCCAGACTGGCCTCACCAACACTGGTGCCTACTCCTGCGCAATGTGTCACACCTTCCACCGTGGCACCTGCCTCAGACACCTTACTTACTGTCTCAGCAGAACAACCAAATTCTGTACACTCCTCTCCAAACTTTGAATCTTGCAGCGTGGCTAATCACCTCAATTCACCCTTGGCATCCCTCAGCAAACCTGTGATGGATGTCATTTTGGAGGCAAGAAGGCCTAGTACTAGAAAATCTTATGCTGACAAATGGGAAAAATTCTGTGCCTGGAATCAATCACAAGGGGATAAGCACAACAATGCCCAATATACCTCAGATTTTACACTATTTAACTGAGATGCTTCACAAGGGTCTGTCCTTTTCTTCCATAAAAATCCATGCCTCAGCCATTTCAGCTCATTACAACACAGATCCTCCCCTCTTCCCCATCCTTTACTAAAGCAGTATCTCAGAGGGGCCAAGACCACCCAGGAGGGCTCCCACCCCTGCCTGGGACCTCAATTTTGTATTGGAAAAACTCACTCTCCCTCCTTTCGAGCCAGCTACTACTGCAGACTTAACATTTCTCTCCTGGAAAACCACTTTCCTTTTAGCAGTCACTTCAGCTAGAAGGATTTCTGAATTACAGGCTCTTATGGCAGTGGAGCCTTTCATTATTTTTCATGCAGACAGGATCTCTCTCGGGACCAATCCATCCTTCATGCCTAAGGTGGTATTCAGTATGGCTCTTAATCAGACCATTCATTTGCCAACCTTCTCTCCCAATCCACAGAATAAGGGGGAACGGATTCTGCATTCATTGGATGTACACAGGCAACTTAGATTTTACTTAAATAGGACAAAATCTCTTAGATTTTACTTACAGGACAAAATCTCAAAGAAAATCTGAACAACTACTGGTGACATTTGCTGCAGGGGCAGAGTGAAAGGCTATTTCAAAGCAGACTATTTCCAAATGGATAAGCCATTGTATTTGTTTTTGCTATATGCACCATGGTAAGACTCCCCAGGGGATCAGATCTCATTCCACCAGGGCTGCATCTACTTCTACAGCTTTTCTTAGAGGTGTTCCTACCAGAGACATCCTAGAAGCTGCTACCTGGAGCTCAGTTCATACATAAACCAAACATTACCATTTACCGTTCTTCTCTAAATCCAGAGCTGGCTTTGCCTCTGCTGTCCTGCAGGGCCTTATAGCTGGTCCTAATGCTGTATAAATCCATCCTTCCAACCATAGCTTTGGGAATCTACCCAAATGTAATGACTGCAACAGTAAAACATGAAGAACATAGTACAGTTGTGTACACTTACCATAAATGTAGATGTTCAAGTGTATTCACTGTTACAGTCGTGGATGTTCATCGTGTTTCACTGTTGCAGTCATTACACTTGGGTTATCCTGCTGGCAGGCTACCCGCAGTCGGCCTGAATTCCAAACTCCTGGTCCGGCTTCGGTTGCTGTCGCCTCTTCCCTGACGTCAGTACGCCAGGGGTATAAAAGATGCAGCTGACGCCATTTTCGTCAGTCTTTCTTGCCGCGCGGTGCCCAAAGCAAAAGCATTTCGCAAGTGCCAGTCTGCCGACTCCTGAGATTTTCGAAATTGAATTTCAGAACCAAAGTCTTCAATAAAGCTAAGTACCCCGTTGGGCAAACTTTTTCTTGCTCCAGACCGATGTCAGTAAAAGTTAACAATTGTATTTCTTGTGGGAAGCAATACCTCATAAGGATTTTCACTCTTACTGTATTCCTTGCCTAGGCCCCGACCACGACGTTGCTAGTTGTCAGTTTTGCGCTAGATTCAACCAACGCACTCTTAAGCGTCGGTTCGATTTTGCTTTACATTACTTTGGCCGAAGGTTTAATTATATAATGGCGTTGGAACAACCGATGACTGGAATTCATAAAAAGCACAAGGACAAAGAAAAGGACAGGCATCAGAGGTCCAAAAGCGACGATGAAGCCTCTTCTAGGCCAGTCGCCGGTTCTCAGTGAGGTGCTTTCACAGCCCTTGATACCTGCTACCTCAGAGCCACAGGCCGACTCCCATGTGGAGACAACTAGGCCTCTGGAAACTCAAGGTATTGGGCCTGTGGAGACTATTCCCTCAGATGGGTCCGGAGCCGCTGAGCAGGCATCGGCTTCTGAGGGTGTTTTCAGACCTACACAGCTTACTATCAGGACTACTTCAACAGCCAAGACAAAGTCTAAAACACCTATAAAGACAAAGAAACAAGTACAGCATTCACCTGGACAGTCATCCATGCCAAAGAAACAGATGCTTAAAATGGCCGAGGACCTATTTACTCTGATCAGGGGTTCCCATCCCCTTCCTGATAAAAGGCCTAGCGAGACACTGACTATGATTCCTCTGACCAGGTTTCTATTTCCTCTGATTCATCTTCAGAACAGGGATATTTTCTCCCTCCCTGTGAGGATTCTGATGCTGAAGAATCTATCCCTTCAGCCTCTCCTCCTGAGAATTATTCTTTTGGGGAAACCCTGCACACCATGAGAGAGCATTTCCATTGCGATAGCCAGTATTATTCTGAATCCAAGAAAAGGCTCAGAGATTTTCTTTTACTGCCCCAGCACAGGCCCCTTGCTTTTCCCCCTGTACTAGATATTGTTGGTGCTGTTTTTCTGAATCCAGTTTGTCTCCTGATTCTTTACCCTCTGCACCAGTTAAGCCAGATAGGTACTACAGGGTCCCAGATTCACATACATTTCTTTATAAAATCCCTGCTGCTGACCCAGAAACAATTTCTCAGGGTCTCAAAGGGGTCAAGGCTTCCACTGCAAAAAATCCTGTTCCCTCTGATAGGGATTCTGGAGCACTGGACAGATGGGGGAAAAACGTCTACACCTCTGCTACTTTAGCTGTAAGGTCTTTAAACTGTCAGTTTCACATGCTTAAATACCCACAATATCTAATGTCTTTGCTCAAACAGAAAATGCTTACAAGCTCAGAATGTCCTGAATAAGGAAATTCAGGATTTATTGCATGCAGCAGAACAAGTGGGAAAACATACTTTGCAATGTGATTTTGATTCATTAGAGGCTTCTTGCAGAGCCGCAGTTACAGCTTCTGTCATTCGAAGGCATGCTTGGTTAAAGGAACAAAGTTTACCTGATCATGTTAAAGCAAAATTGTTAGATGCTCCATTACAGCATGATACTTTGTTTGGTGTTAAGGCAGAAGAGGTGTTAAAGAAAATGGAGGCTACAACAAAATCAATGCAGATGGTAAAGGATTTCTTACAGGTTCAGCCACCCAAATTTAGCAGGAACTGGCCTTCAAAAAAATTGGTCCTTTCCAGTGTCAGGCCACAAAGAGGCAGATACAGATGCCCAAGAGGCAGATCTCAGTCACAGGGCACATACAGACCTAAGCAATTGGGTGCTTCTGCCCCCAAAGGTGGAAAAGACAAATCACAGCCCTATAGGAAACAGTCCCAATGACATCCCTCTACCAATGCCAAGCACTTACCTTTTGGAGGCACCCTTAGGGGGGAAAACTTGCACTTTTCTCACAAAATTGGCACAAAATTACCCAAGACAAATGGGTACTGAATATTGTTTCCCAGGGTTACAGGTTCCACTTTCACACTCTACCAATGCTAAAAGGTATGCCAGACATGCTACACAATCAATGGGCAGAGGCACAAAAACAAATTTCAGCTCTCATGGACATAAGGGCTATTCAAAAAGTACCACAGCAAGAGCAGGGACAAAAGACTTTTCTTGGTACCCAGAAAGCACAAAGCTTGGAGACCAATACTGGACCTGTCTACTCTCTACCTGGATGTTCCAAAATTCAAAATGTTGACACTGCAGCAACTTCTACCCATGCTGGGCAAGAAGGCTTGACTAGTTACTTTGGACCTCATAGAGGCATACCTGCATATTCCAATCAGACAATCTTGCAGAAGATACCTCAGATTCATAGCTGGCTCAATGCATTACCAATTCTCTGCACTGCCCTTTGGCTTATCTACTGCGCCCAGGGTCTTCACAAAATGCCTGGCACCAGTAATTACATTTTGCAGACAAAAATGAATTCAAATATGTCCATACTTGGACTGCCTTATTCAAGCAGAGAGCAAGGACATTCTACTAAAGCATCTGGCGTTTGTAAAAACATTACTAATTTGCCTAGGGTACACAGTAAACGAAAAGAAATCAAAACTAGTGCCCTCTCGAGATAATATTCCTGGGTGCAAGCTTAAATACAACTGCCCAGATGGCTTATCTCACGCCAGACAAACAAAGGCAACTGACTCATTACTTTCAAATGATGGCAACAAAGACCCAGCTACCTGCAAGAAAAATTCTGCAGGCTTTGGGCTTCATGGCATCCTGCATCCTGATAATTCCATATGCAAGACTGCATATGAGGAAGCTACAATGGTATCTAAAAAATGTTTGGACTCAACATTGCCACAGCCTGGAAACAATAATTACTCTCATTCCCTGCCTACATCAAGAGTTTCGATGGTGGGCACTGGCCTGTCACCACAACAAGGGACAGCCTTTCACTTTACCCACAGCCAGGCAGACAATAACAACCGATGCATCGGATTATGCCTGGGGAGCACACATGGTGGGAAAATGTATACAGGGCACGTGGCCCACGGACCAAATGCATCTTCATATCAATCAAAAAGAGATGTTAGCTGTACAGAATGCCCTGACAGCCTTCATGGACCTACTACATCCCAGGACAACTATTACTAAAGACGGACAATACTACAGTCGTGGTACATAAACAAACAAGGGGGCACACATTCCTACCCCCTTTGCAGGCAAGCCATGACTTTGTGGATCACAGCATTGGCCTATCAAGTATATCTGCAGGCACAATTTCTGCCAGGAAAGAAAAATACTCTGGCAAACGAACTAAGCAGAAACCTCATGGACCCTCACAAGTGGAAACTAGATCGACAAGTCTTCAGCATGATAACAAAGAAATGCGGATGCCCAGACATAGATCTATTTGCCTCCCCTCACAACTGCCAGCTACAGAGATTCTGCACAAGGACCTATCACTCTCAAGCATGGAAGGTGGATGCGCGGTCATTCAGCTGGAAAACCCTAACAGTTTATGTCTATCCACCACTGCCTCTACTCTCCAAGGTACTCCTAAAATTCAGACAAGTGAAGCCAAAAATTATTCTGATTGCCCCAGACTGGCCACACCAGCACTGGTACCCAATCCTAAAGAGCTTGTCTCAAGGGCCAGCCTGGACTTTACCTCAAATTCCTCATCTGCTGACCCAACAAAACAATCAGATCCTGCACAGCCAACTCAAAACCTTAAACCTGGCTGCATGGCGAATAATATAGCCACTCAGAACACACCTCTCTCTAAAGCTGTTATGGATGTCATTTTGGAAGCCAGGAGGCCCAGCACCAGGAAATCTTGTGCAGAAAAATGGAAGAGATTCTGTGCTTGGAACCAGGCACAAGGACTTGACCCGCTTGTTCCAAATATTCCTCAGATTTTACAATACTTAACTGGGATGCTGGACAAAGGCCTATCCTTCTCATCAATTAAGATCCATGCCTCTGCCATTTCAGCTCATTACAATACGGAACCTCCTATTTTCTCTCATCCACTGCTAAGACAGTACCTCAGAGGAGCAAAAAACATAAGACCCCCAAGGAGGGCATCTATACTAACATGGGACCCCAACTTTGTCTTGGAAAAGCTCACACTACCTCCTTTTGAGCCAACCAATTCAGCTGAGATAAAATTCTTATCATGGAAAACTGCTCTGCTCCTAGCAATAACTTCAGAAAGAAGAGTCTCAGAGTTACAGGCATTAATGGCAGTGGAACCTTTTATCATTTTTCATACAGACAGGGTTTCTCTAAGGACAAACCCAACATTTATGCCAAAGGTAGTATCCTGTGTGGCTCTAAAACAAACCATTCATTTGCCATCCTTTTATCCAAATCCCCAGTATAAAGGCTCTGAACATACACAGACAGCTACGCTTATACTTGGACAAAACAAAAGCTTTCAGGAAATCTGAGCAACTTTTTGTGACATACGCTGCAGGATCACAAGGAAAGGCTATTTCAAAGCACACTATTTCAAAATGGATAGGACACTGCATTTGTTTCTGCTATGCACAGCATGGCAAATCAGTGCCTTAGAATATTAGGCCACATTCTGCCAGGGCAGCAGCAGCCTTTCTCAGAGGAGTACCGACCAAGGAAATTTTGGAGGCTGCAACGTGGAGTTCAGTGCACAATTTTACCAAGCACTATCACTTACCTCTTTACTCTAAATCCAGAGCAGGCTTTGCCACTGCAGTTCTGCAGGGCCTCATAGCCACTCCTAATTCTATTTAGACCCAGCCGCCCAACCTCAGCTTTGGGATTCAACCCAAGTGTAATGACTGCAACAGTGAAACATGATGAACATAGTACAGTTGTGTACCTACCATAAATGTAGATGCTCGAGTGTATTCACTGTTGCAATCCTCCCACCACCCCCCTTTCATTGCTTGGAATTATCTGTTCTTGTCTATTCTATACAACCTATGTGGTGTATTTGCTTGTAGAGGAAGGTAATGTTTATGTTAGTGCATGCATCTTTATTTGCAAATTTTTAGCCTACCCTTTTGGGGGCACCTGTCATCTGGGGCAAGAAAAACTGAAGTAAATGGCGTCGGCCGCATCTTTTATACCCCTGGCACATAGACATCAGGGAAGAGGCGACAGCAACTGACGCCGGACCAGGACTTTGGAATTCAGGCCGACTGCGGGTAGCCTGCCAGCAGGATAACCCAAGTGTAATGACTGCAGCAGTGAATACACTCTAACATCTACATTGTAGGTACACAACTGTACTTTACCCTCCCTCTAACCCCGTTTTTTCCCTTACTATACCTCTTCCTTCCTTTACTATGCTTAAAAGCCTTTTTGGTGTATTTGATTTTGTTTAGAGGTATATGTTTGTGTTTTTAATTACTTAAATATTTGGCTCCCCATTTGGGGGCACCTGACATCTGGGGCAAGAAAAACTGATGTAATGGCGTTGGCTGCATGTTTTACACCCCTGACGTCCTGACGTCATGGAAAAAGGGACAGCATCCGAAGAAGGACCCAAGACTTTGTTAATCAGGCCGACTGAGGGCAACCTGCCAGTAGATTACCCAAATGTAATGACTGCAACAGTGAATGCACTCTAACTTCTACATTTATGGTAAGTTTATACAACTGTACTTTATTTCTAGTCATGAGGTCTCATGCTGTTCTATGTGTACCAGACACTCTCTGTCCACCGGTCATTTCATTTTAAAAACAAATTTCAGATAAGTGCCTTGTTGGGGAATTCTTTCTTCTGATTAATGTTCAGAAGAGTTAATAATTTAAGTGTGGAAGCAAATCCGTCATAAAGATTTTCCTTCCTTTAGGCTTTTTTGTTTGGGGCCATAGCACAATGTTTCCGATTGTCATGATTTTGCTAGATTTAGAGCTAAAATCCTTAAGCATAGGACCGAAGTTCGAGCAGCACACACAGAGTCCTTAGACCCAGTTCCTGCTGCTCCTCCACCTTCCTTTGCTCTGAATGCTACCACTGCCCTAAAAAAAAAAAAAAGGAAAGACAAAAAACTTAAAAGGATTCTACAGGTGCTGACAGTCCTTCGGCATCTGCTTTTATGTTGATTGACAACCCTGGTGAGGTATTTTTGCAGTCACCATGCGCGAGGCCTCTGGCGTGACCACTTGAGAGGCCAGTATGGTATCAGGCCTTTCAACTCTGATGTCTCCAAAGTCTGCGTTGGTTGGGTCTTAGGTCGCTCAGCAGACCTCATCTTCCTTCATCTGAGTGTTTGTTACTGAGGGGGTGAACAGTTGTTAAGAAAGAACATGTATGTACCTTTAACCTGGACCAAAGTCCCTTTTCTGCGACTTTGGACCGAGTCTTCTCTTTCTCTTGCTAAACCAAAGAGACCAGCCACCCTGCCTCAGCCTATGCCCCAGCTATTAGCTACTTCTACCCAGGCTGAAACTCAAGACCTCCTAAAAACTGCTCCGGAATAAATCTAGTGTGACCAGCTAGGCACTACACACTACCCTTGTAGTTTCTCCCAGTAAAAGACCAAGCGACGTCTCCTTTCAAGAGGAATCTGATTCTTCAGAGCCTGAGGATGAAGAAGAGCTATCTTAGTCTGATCATCTCTCTACTCAATGCTATCCAGATTCTAAGTCAGATGATACCCTTTTCGCTGCTGCTTCTCCAGAGGATTTATCATGTGGGGTTACATTATGTAAGATGAAGCATGCTTTTCAGTGGAAAATCAAGGAATTCTCTCAAACCCAAATCTACTACAGGGAGCTTTTAAGCTTGCCGCCTCGAGGCCATTAGCTGTCCCATCAGTCTATGTGGTATTAGATGATGTCTTTGAAGACATCCCTTTACACCCAGACTCTTCCATCCACTCCATGGAAGCCAGACTAATTTTTAGCTTGTTTGACACTCGCAAACACCTCTACAGGGGCCCACAAGCTGATCCCTCTGTATTTTCTACCAAATCCACTAAGGTTTCTCCTAAGCCTGCTGCTAGACATCCCTTATCTAATGATAGGGAAGGAAGACTATTAGGTTTGCCAGAAAGACTTGCACATCCATTACCTGCTATGAGGGCATTCAGTTGCCAGTTTCACATGTTAAAATACTTGAGTCCTTGCAGGAAAAATTAATTACCAACTTTGAGGGGACTGCAGATAAGTTATTACTAAGGGACATGCAAGACGCGGCTAGAGCAAAACTTCACATTTCCAGGCATACTCTGAAGTGTGATTAATATGCTTTAGATGCATTCTGCAGAGCAGCTGCTACTAGCTCTGTTATCTGTAGGCCATCTCTCAGGTTCCATATCTCATTGCATAGTTCAGGGAAGCAATATCAAATTAATTTTCATCACTCCATGGTGGTCCAAGAAGAGTACAGTTTCAAACTCTACAGGTCATGACATTACATGAAACCTTTCTGGTCCTAGTAAAGATGTCTCCTATAGTTTAGGAGACCACTATCTCTACTTATGAGACTGTATGCGGATATAGATTCTGTTATTTGCTGAACTTGGTAGCATGGGTCTTAAAGTTGATTGAGTCTGCAAAGATGCCCTTAATTTGGCAAGCATATGCTGGAAAGTGAGAATGGTTCTCATTTTAGGTAGAGTGGTACCTCTGCTGCCCTGGTTTGTTAGTTCACTGTTGATTCTGACCTGCGTAAGGTACCTCTTTTATTCTGCTCTTATTTATTCCTTTTTCATGGTGTTTGTTTTTGCTGTTTCTGCACATGATGACCTTGTGGAAGGAGGAGTATGTGTCCCTGTACTGTGTGTGTGTGTGTTGCTGTTCTTTAAAAGAATCCTGCATGTCTGGTTATTGTTGAGGAACCTTTTCTTACCATGAGACCTGAACTTCATGGTAGACAGGCTGTTGGTGCCTGTTATCCCAGTAGAGGTGAATGTCATTTCTTGGAAGACTTTGTTCCTGATGTCCGTCACATCTGCATGTGATGTGTCTGGCCTTTAACAACAATAGGATGTCCCTTGGGATGAGCCAGCTCTCCCTGTTGAGGATGATTTTAGAGGTTTTCCTGATTCACTCAATCTCCAAATGTATTTTATCATGGCAGAGCGAGGGAGAGTCATCTGCACCCTAAAACTGTATTGTCAGCTCAGCTTCTAGCTGAAAAGGATGCATGACTCTAAAGATGATGATTCTACTGTTTGCTTCTTTTTCCTAAGAGAGGGAAACTTTGCCCAAGTGAATTGCCAGCTGCATTGTCTTTTGCAGACAGTTGACCAGTGATGTTGTCAGAGCTCATTCCATCAGAGGAATGCCTGCCTTTGTTTGTTCATGAATGTATGTACTGCAGACAGCTATGTGTTTGTCATGTGGTCCCCATTTCTCACCTTCACCTGGCATTATTGCTTTGACTGCTACTCAGGAATTCAGTCTAATTGTGAGTAGCCTTTTCTATAGGACAATGAAATTGTCATGGGATAACCAGATATGTAGATCTTTGCCCTGTTTTTTTCTCAGTACTTGTTCTGTTCCAGCAGGGAGTATGATTAATTTTCCCAGAGTCACTGATAGCTTGTTAATACAAGACTACTTTTCCAGTGGTAGAAATTAATGTTGCCTTTTGGACACCATTTGTTATTTGCAGATCCTGCAGTATAACACTCATATTGTTTCAGTAATTCTTTTTCTCTTACCCACTTTATTGTGTTTGAGGCCATTGGGGAAAGCGAGCATATCCTGGCAAGCTGTGCACAGAGGCCAGAGAATGAAAATAGGGGAGGGGTTGGCATAATGGTTAAGGTCTTTATGTCAGAGATGCAAGGTACAGGGTTTGATTCTGACCTCTGGTTGTTAGCTAGGTTTGTAAGATCCTGCAAATTGATAGGCTAGTATTTCCACATGAACCTATGAAAATATCTTGGATAAAAGACTGGTCCCATCACAGGTTACAAGCACACACCTCACTTTAACTACAGGCAGTTGATGTTCACCAGTTCACGCAACTGACATGCCTTTGGGATATGGTAGGAAACTAGAGTTTATGGTGAAAATCCTAGACACAGAAAGGACATAATAGACTCTGCACAGAAGGCACCATGGCAAAGTATCAAACAAACTATAGAACATGTTTATGAGCTGCAAAACAAGACTGTTGAGCACGGCACCACTGTGTTGAATTCTTCCTAAGGATTTTCTGTTTTTACTGCTGCATCTTGTCTTTATGTTGATGTTCATCGTGCATACAGCTGCAGTCATAACAGATGGGTTCTCCTGCCGTCAGGCGGGTCCTCGGTCGGCCGAATTCCAAAGTCTTGGTCCGGCGTCGGTTGTCGTCGCTTCTTCCCTGACGTTGGTGCGACAGGGGTATAAAAGAACCAGCCAATGCCATTTTCTTCAGTCTTTATTGCCGCGCGGTGCCCGAAGCAGAAGCAGTTCGCAAGTGCCGGTCGGCCAACTCCTGAGATTACGAAAAATTTGGAACCGAAGTCTTCTTAAAAGCTAAGTACCCCGTTGGGGAAACTTTTTCTTGCCTCAGACCGATGTCAGACAAAGTTAATAATTGTATTTCTTGTGGGAAGCAAATACCGCATAAGGATTTCCATTCCCTCTGTATACCTTGTTTAGGCCCAGACCACGACGTCTCGGTCAGTTGCTTTTGTGCTACATTCAACAAACGCACTATTAAGCATCGGTTAGAGTTCGCCCAGCATTATTTTGGAAAAGCATTTAACTATACTATGTCGTTGGATACTCCGACTCCGGTTTTGTCTAAAAAACGCAAAGACAAGGACCGTCACTCGAGGTCCGCGGCCTCTACCGACACCATGCCAAAGCCGACTACACGTGGTCCGGTTCTCAGCGAGGCGCCTACGCAGCCCCTGATTACCGACGACACATCTTTGGCAGTGTCTCCTGTACCCGAGGTCGCAGGTTCCTCGGCCCACACCCTGACTACAGATACCGAAGCCACGCTTGGCGTTGAAACACAGAATGTGGACAGGTCCACCTCCACTCAAGGTGTCTTCAGACCTTCCTCTTCTTTCTCCATCAAGGCTTTCACCAAGTCTAAAGCTACCATGCACCCTAAGAGACCAGCTACACAGGGCCCATCACCAGGCCCCATGCCTAAGAAACAGATGCTTAAAATGGCTGAGGATTTAATTACTCTAATCAGAGGTTCTCAGCCACCTCCGGACAAAAGACCCAGAGCGGAGGAAGATTCCCCCTCCTCTGATCAGGGCTCCATTATTTCAGAGCACTCTGATTATCAGGAACAGTCTTACTCCCCTTTTGAAGACTCTGATACAGAGGAATCTTTTCCTTCTGTATGCCCCCATGAGGATTACTCATTTGGTGAAACTCTGCATACCTTAAGGGAACACTTCCACTGGGAAGGCCAGGATTATTCAGATTCCAAGAAAAGGCTCAGGGAATTTCTTTTGTTACCCCAGCACAGGCCTCTGGCTATACCTCCTGTCCTGGACATCCTAGATGATGTTTACTCGGAGGCCTGCCTTAACCCGGACTCTCTTCCTCCAGCTCCAGTTAAGCCTGACAGGTACTACAGGGTTCCTGACTCACACCAATTTCTATACAAAAGCCATGCTGCTGACCTAGAAACCATCTCACAGGGGCCCAAGGGAGTTAAGGCATCCATTGCCAAAAACCCATTGCCTTCCGAGAGATTCCAGATCCTTAGAAAGGTGGGGAAAAAAGGTATATACCTCGGCTACCTTATCCATGAGGGCCTTAAACTTTCAGTTTCATATGCTAAAATACCAACAGTTTCTGTTATCTCAATTGAAAAGTAAAATGTCACAACCTGAACAACCAGACATGAAGGAGTTGCAGGATTTGATGCATAGTGCAGAGCAAGTGGGTAAACATACCTTACACTGTGGTTTTGATGCTCTAGAGGCCTCATGTAGAGCTGCTGTTACAGGCTCAGTCATACATAGGCATGCCTGGCTCAAGGAACAAGCCTTGCCTGATCATGTCAAAGCTAAATTACTAGACGCCCCTCTTCAAAAGGATGTACTATTTGGGGCAAATGCTGAGGAAGCATTACGGAAAATGGAGGAAAAGGCTAAATCAATGCAAACCGTGAAAGAAGTTATGCAGGTTCAACCCCCATGTTTTAGTAGAAATTGGCCTTCCAAAAACTGGTCCTTTCCTGCCACAGACAGACCCCAAAGAGGCAGATACAGGCGCCCGAGGGGCAGGGGACAAACACAAGGCTCGTACAGAGGCAGACAATGGCAAGCTCCTACACAAAGAGGTGGTGAGGGCAACTTGCAATCTTTCAGAAAGCAAAACCAATGACTTTCCCCTTTGCATGCCAACCCGGTCTCAAATGGCAGCCCCCTTAGGAGGAAAGCTGGCACTATTCTCAAAAAATTGGCATATTGTCACAAAGGACAAATGGATCCTGAACATTATAAACAGAGGTTACAAATTCCATTTTCATACCCTTCCAAAAATGAAAGGCATGCCAAACCTGCCCCACAATCAAAGGGCAGAGGCAAAAAAAGCAAATTTCAGATCTTATAAACATGAAAGCTATTCAAGAGGTACCTACACACGAACAAGGTCAAGGTTTTTATTCCAGGCTATTTCTGGTACCAAGGAAGGGAAAAGATTGGAGACCTATTTTGGATCTTTCCATCCTAAACACATTCCTACTCGTACCAAAATTCAAGATGCTCACTCTACAGCAACTTCTTCCCATGCTGGGCAAGGAGTCTTGGCTGGTAACATTGGACCTCAAGGAGGCATACCTGCATGTCCCAATCAGACAAAATTGCAGAAGATACCTCAGATTTCTTGCAGGTTCAACCCATTATCAATTCTCTGCATTGCCCTTTGGTTTATCTACTGCGCCCAGAGTATTCACGAAATGCCTGGCATCAGTAATTGCCTACTGCAGACTTCAAGGGATACAAATATACCCTTATTTGGACGACTGCCTGATCCAAGCGGACAGCAAGCACATTCTTCTGAAACATCTGGCTTATGTAATAATGTTATTAAACTCTCTAGGATACACAGTCAACAAAGAGAAATCAAGACTAATACCCTCTCGGAAGATCATTTTCCTGGGTGCCAATTTGGACACAAGCACCCAGATGGCCTACCTCACGCCAGAAAAGCAGGGGCAACTAATTCAGTACTTCAGAACACTGGCAAATTGCACCAGGCTGACTGCAAGGAAAATCCTGCAGGCTCTGGGATTCATGGCATCTTGCATCTTAATAATCCCATGTGCAAAGCTGCATATGAGAAAACTACAATGGTACCTAAAAAACATATGGTCTCAACACAGCCACAGTTTGGAAACAGTAATACCACTAATTCCACGTCTGCAAAAGGAATTTCTGTGGTGGGTTCAAGCATGCCAAACAAACACAGGTCTTAATTCAGCAAGCCTCAAGCAAACCAAGTCATCACAACAGACGCCTCGGACTACGCCTGGGGGGCGCACATGACAGACCGGTGCATTCAGGGCAAATGGACCCAAAAAGAAAGGCACCTTCACATCAATCAAAAAGAAATGCTAGCAGTGATAAATGCTATTACTGCTTTCAAGGACCTTCTACAACCAGGTCAGCTATTGATAAGAACAGACAACACCACAGTTATGTGGTACATAAACAAGCAGGGAGGAACACATTCTTATCCCCTATGCAGACTGGCCATGTCACTTTGGAACATGGCCATGGACTTACAAATGGAACTACAAGCACAGTACTTGCCAGGCAAGGAAAACACGCTGGCAGACAACCTAAGCAGGAATATGACAGATCCACACGAATGGAAGTTGCATCCAAAAGTTTTTACAGAAATAATCCATGAATGGGGAAGGCCAGACATAGATCTCTTTGCCTCCCACAAAAATCATCAATTGACAAAATTCTGCTCAAGGATCTTCCATCCAAAGGCCTGGAGAGTGGACGCTCTCTCTTTCAGTTGGACATCAATGACAGTTTATGCCTTCCCACCTCTTCCTCTGCTGCCCAAAGTCCTATTGAAGACCAGAGCAGACAGACCAAAGATGATCCTCATTGCTCCAGACTGGCCAAGGCAACACTGGTACCCACTCCTGAGGAGCCTGACGCATTGCTGTGGTTGTGGTTTTATCCTTGCAACGTGTTCGTTTCATTCCATTGCTGCTGCAGGATTGTTTCCTTTTTCGTCCACTGTTTTTGGTTTGGTCTTTCGGTCTTTGTGGATTGTTTAGTTGGACAGCTTCAAAACTCTTCACAGTCAGCTGAAAACACTCAATGTAGCCGCATGGAAGATTCCTTAGCATCGCAGCAGGCCCTGCTCTCCAAGGAGGTGCAGGATGTCATTTTGGAGGCCAGAAGGCCATCAACTAGAATACTCTGCAAAATGGAAACGTTTTTGTGTTTGGAATGAGAAAAAGGACCAGTGCCCTGGAAAACTGAATTTACCTCAAATACTACAATATTTCACTGAACTGCTAAGCAGTGGACTTTGGTTCTCCTCCATCAAAATCCATGCCTCAGCCATTTCTGCAGAATACAACACTGATCCACCTTTATTCTCTCACCCTCTATTAAGACAGTTCCTCAGAGGGGCTAAGAATTTAAGATCTCCAAGAAAACAACCAATACCTGCTTGGGATCTTAATTTCATTCTGGAAAAACTGACTTTGCTTCCTTTTGAGCCAGCTGCCTCATCAGATTTACAATATTTGTCCTGGAAAACAGCTTTCCTTCTGTCTATCACTTCAGCTCGTAGAGTTTCAGAACTACAGGCTCTTATGGCTGTCCAGCCTTTTATCATCTTCAATCAGGACAGAGTTTCATTACGTACCAACCCGTCCTTTATGCCTAAAGTGGTATCCAGGGTAGCTTTAAATCAGGCCATACATTTACCTACTTTTTATCCTAATCCTCAAAACAAAGGGGAGAGATTACTGCATTCCTTGGACATTCACAGACAACTGCGTTATTACTTGGACAGAACAAAGCCTTTCAGAAAATCAGAACAGCTTTTTGTGGCCTATGCGATAGGAGCTCAAGGAAAGTCAATATCCAAACAGACGATCTCAAAATGGATAGCCCACTGCATACGCTTTTGCTATTCCTTTCATGGCAAAACTGTACCTACAGGCATTAGAACTCATTCTACCAGGGCCACAGCCACCTCTGCAGCCTTCCTCAGAGGAGTTCCTACCAAGGATATTTTAGAAGCAGCCACTTGGAGTTCTGTGCATACCTTCTCTAAGCACTACAACCTGCCATTATACTCCAAATCTAGAGCAGGCTTTTCCACTGCAGTCTTGCAGGGCATTTTGGCTCCTCCTAGCGCCTACCACCCCTTTCTTAGCTTTGGGATTCTACCCATCTGTTATGACTGCAGCTGTATGCACGATGAACATAGTACAGTTTTGTACCTACCATAAATGTAGATGTTCGAGTGCTAATACAGCTGCAGTCCAGGATGTTCTTCAGCTCACATTGCTGCAGTCATAACCTGTGGGTAGTCTGCTGTCCTCGGTCGGCCCGAATACCAAAGTGTTAGGCTGGCGTCGGTCATGGTTGCTCAGATCTGATGTCAGTACGCCGTGGTACTAAAGCGCATGACCGACGCCATATCCTCAGTCTTTCTTGCCGCATGGTCCGAAGCAGAAGCAGCGTTTTGCAAGTGCCGTTCGGCGTCCTGAAATTTTCGTATTTTGAGTTTCAGACCGAAGACCAAGTTGGGCTAAGTACCCCGTTGGGGAAATATTTTTGTCTTTTCTTGCCTCAGTTATATCCGGAAGTCAGAAGAAGTGAATAATTGTATTTCTTGTGGGAAACAGATACCTCATAGGGATTACCACTCTCTTTGTATTCCTTGCTTGGGGCCTGAGCACGACGTAGTCGGGTGTCGCTTTTCTGCTAAATTTAATAAGCGCACCATTAAACGCAGGTTAAATTGTGCTAGGCTTGTCTTCGGTAAGCGGTGTGATTACAATATGCCGTCGGATCCTCCGACGCCCGCTACCGCTAAGAAGCGTAAGGAAAAATCGTTAAAGTCCAAGCAGGATGAGTTGTCCATTACGGACGCCGGTTCTTTAGAAACTACGGTGGAATCTGTGGATCCGGCCGAGGTTTCAGCTGAGCCTCAGGGGGAGCCTTTAGTTTTGCAGGATGTGGCCTCTCAGGAGTCGGGGCAGGCTGAGGGGGCCTCTCAGGTCTCTGTAGTCCCTTCTTTGCATAAGGTGGTTAGGCCTTCTACTTCTGTCTCTAAGGTTCCTTCCAAGGTCAGGCCTGGTTTATCTTCCTCTGGCGTCAGCCCTAGTTCTGCAGGTTCTGTACCTAAGAAGCATATGCTGAAAATGGCAGAAGATTTAATTACCTTAATCAGGGGTTCTTTGCCTCCTCCAGATAAGAGGCCTAGGGTGGAGCCAGAGGTGGAAGGATTGGAGCATTCCTCAGATTATTCGGAGTCTTCGGCTGAAGACATTCAGGATTTTCCTCCTTATTCTGATTCAGATGCAGAGGATTCTAGTCCTTCTGCTTCCCCACCAGAGGATTTTTCTTTTTCTGAAACCCTGCATTCCATGAGAGAGCATTTTAAGTGGGAAGGTCAGGATTTCTCAGATTCTAGAAAGAGGCTTAGGGAATTTCTGTTTTTACCACAGCACAGGCCCTTGGCTATACCCCCTGTTTTGGATGTTGTTCAGGATGTTTTCTCTGAAGCTTCCCTTAATCCTGATTCTTTGCCTCCAGCCCCGGTCAAGCCAGACAGGTATTAGAGTGCCTGAGGCTCATAAATATTTGTATAAGAGCCCGAGAGCTGACCCGGAAACTATTAGCCAGAGTCCTAAGGGTGTCAGGGCTTCTGTTGTAAAGAATCCGGTTCCTATGGATAAAGACTCTAGAGCTTTGGATAGGTGGGGTAAAAAAGTGTATACCTCTTCCACTCTAGCAATGAGGGCTTTGAATTGTCAGTTTCATATGCTGAAGTACCAGAATTTTCTCCTAAGTCAGTTGAAATCTAAGGTGGATGCTCTGGCAGAGGGCATTGAGTGTAAGGAATTGCAGGATTTAGTTCATGCCTCTGATCAGGTGGGTAAGCATTCTTTGCAGTGTGGTATCGATGCTCTTCAGGCCTCTTCCAGGGTGGCTGCCACTGAATCAGTTATTCGTAGGCACTCCTGGCTTAAGGATCAGAACTTGTCAGAGCATGTTAAAGCTCGAATTTTGGATGCTCCCCTTCAGTCTGAAGTTCTGTTTGGTTCACCTGTGGAGTCAGTTTTGAAGAAAATGGAAGACAAAGCTAAGTCTATGCAAACAGTTAAGGATTTTTTACAGGTGCAGCCCCCTAAGTTTAGCAGAAATTGGCCTACTAAGGGATGGGCTTATCCTTCTTCTGATTTACAGTCTAGGGGCAGATCTAGGCGTGGTAGGGGCAGAACTCAGGCTCAAGGTTCTTTTCGGCCTAGGACGTGGAGTTCCCCTGCACAATCTTCTGGTGAGGGCAGGGGCCAGCCTTTTCGTAAACAGACCCAATGACCTGTATCTCCAGCTGCCAGATCCCTCCTGTCTGGCAGCTCCTCTGGGAGGAAAGTTGGCACTCTTCAGGCAAAATTGGCTATTAGTCACTCAGGACAAATGGGTGTTGGACATTATAGGTCGAGGCTACAAGTTTTATTTTCACACCTTGCCTCCTTTCAAAGGCATGCCAGACGTTCCTTCTCAGCAAAAGGTGGAGGCTCTCACACAGATTTCTTTACTTCAAAAATGGGGGCTATTCAGGAGGTCCCTCCGTCAGAAGTAGGCCTAGGATTTTATTCTTGCCTGTTTCTTGTACCAAAGAAGGGAAACACTCGGAGGCCAATTCTGGATTTGTCTATTCTCAACACATACCTGGACATCCCAAAATTCAAGATGTTAACTTTGCAACAACTTCTGCCTCTTTTAGGCAAGGATCACTGGATGGTAACTCTGGATCTCAAAGAGGCTTATCTTCACATTCCTATCAGGCCCAGTTGCAGGAGGTTCCTGCGCTTTCGGGCTGGGACTTTACATTATCAGTTCTCTGCATTGCCCTTTGGCTTATCTACTGCGCCCAGGGTGTTCACAAAGGTCCTGGCTCCAGTAATAGCCTTCTTAAGGTTAAGGGGAATACAAATTTATCCTTATTTGGACGATTGCCTGATTCTGGCTCAAGACAAAGTCAAGCTACTTCACCATCTACAGTATGTTATGGCAGTGTTAAGGTGCCTAGGGTATTCTGTGAACGAAACAAAGTCCAGTCTAGTACCCTCTCAGGACATGTGCTTTCTGGGTGTGAGACTGAATACAGCCTCTCAGATGGCATTTTTGACCCCGGACAAACAAAGAAATCTTACCCTTTACTTTCAACAATTGGCTCTACGGTCCAGGCTGATTGCAAGGACAGTCCTTCAAGCCTTGGGGTTCATGGCATCTTGTATTCTGGTTCTTCCCAATGCCAAACTGCATATGAGGAAGCTACAATGGTATCTCAAAAGCTTATGGACTCAACACTGCCACGATTTGGACACTGTCATCCAGATGATACCTTGCATCCAAAGGGAATTTTTGTGGTGGGCTCAGGAATGTCACCTAAACAAGGGACTCTCTGTGACCCGACCAGAGGTGAGTCAGATCTTAACGACAGATGCCTCAGACATGGCTTGGGGAGCACACTTCAATGGAAAATGGGTTCAAGACACGTGGCCTGCCAGACTTCAACATTTGCATATCAACATGAAGGAGATGTTAGCAGTCCAATTTGCACTGATGGCTTTCAAGGATTTACTTCGCCCAGGACGAGTGTTGATTCAGACAGACAACACAACAGTCATGTAGTACATCAACAAGCAGGGGGGTACCCATTCATACCCTCTTTGCAGACAAGCTATGATTTTATGGGAGACTGCTCTCAGTCTGCACCTCACCCTTCAGGCAAGGTTTCTGCCAGGAGCACAGAACTCCTTAGCAGATGTTTTGAGCAGACAGATGGTGGAACCCCACGAGTGGAAATTGGATCCTCATGTTTTTCAACAGTTGACGGTGGCATGAGGGACTCCAGACATAGATCTGTTCGCTTCTCCACTGAATTACCAACTGCCAAAGTTTTGCACAAAGCTGTTTCACCCAAAAGCTTGGAAAGTAGATGCTCTATCATTCAGTTGGAACAACCTTCACGTTTATCCCTTTCCTCCTCTGCCTCTCCTTCCCAAGGTGCTCCTGAAGGTCAGGCAGGACAAGCCTTGCATGATTCTGATAGCTCCAGATTGGCCACGGCAGCACTGGTACCCTCTGCTGAGGACTTTAGTATGGGAGCCTCCTTGGCCTTTGCCATTAATTCCAAACCTTTTGTCCCAGGCAAGCAATCATTTCCGCAATGTCAGGGTTCAGTCCCTACATCTGACAGCCTGGCATATTCTGTTTTAGACCCTGGGGGGTCGCAGCTTCCTCAACAAGTTTTGAATGTCATTTTGGAGGCCAGACGGCCTAGTACAAGGAAAGTTTATGCTGATAAATGGAGGAGATTTTTTCTTTGGAGCAAAACAAAAAGCTTTGATGTTTCAGTGCCTAATTTGAGTGTTTCACTTCAGTATCTTACAGAATTATTAGACAAGGGTTTGTCTTTCTCCTCTGTAAAAGTTCATGCTGCAGCCATTTCTGCTCACTATGACTGTGACCCGCCATTATTTTCTCACCCTTTGTTCAAGCAATTTCTTAGAGGGGCAAAGAACATAAGACCCCCACGTAGAGCTCCTACTCCTTCCTGGGATCTCAGTTTTGTGTTGGAAAAGCTCACTTTATCTCCTTTTGAACCTGCAGCTACTTCAGAGTTGAAGTTTTTGTCTTGGAAGACTGCTTTTTTTTGGCCATTACGTCTGCTAGAAGGGTATCTGAATTACAGGCTCTAATGGCAGTTGAACCCTTCCTGATATTCCATAAGGATAGGGTCTCACTACGTACTAATCCTAATTTTATGCCTAAAGTTGTTTCTAATGTGGCCTTAAACCAATCTATTCATCTGCCTACATTTTATGGTGATCCCCAAAATAAGGGGGAAAAAATTTTGCATTCTTTGGACATTCACAGGCAGTTACGTTATTATTTAAGCAGAACTAAAGGGTTCAGGCAGTCCCAACAGTTATTCATTTCTTTTGCCTTGGGATCTCAAGGAAAGCCTGTTACAAAACAAACTATTTCTAAGTGGATTGGGCATTGCATTGCCTTCTGTTATTCTCATCATGGTAAGGAGGTTCCGGCTGGAATCAGACCTCATTCCACTAGGGCTACTGCCACTTCTACTGCTTTTTTAAGGGGAGTGGCTACTAAGGATATTTTGGAGGCAGCTACCTGGAGTTCAGTGCACACTTTTTCTAAGCATTACCATCTTCCTCTCTATTCCAAATCTAGGGCTGGGTTTGCCACTGCAGTATTACAGGGCATGTTAGCAGCTCCTAATGCTATCTGATTTTACCAACCTCCCATTACCTTTGCTTTGGGATTCTACCCACAGGTTATGACTGCAGCAATGTGAGATGAAGAACATAGTACAGTTTTGTACCTACCATAAATGTAGATGTTCGAAGATCCACATTGCTGCAGTCCAATTTACCCTCCCTCCTTCCCCTCTGTAGTTTGGGGTGGCTGTGTGGTTTGTGGTGTATCTTTTGTTGCTATTTTGGTGATTGGGTATTTTTCGGCTATGGCCTTTCTTTTTAAGGCCTTCTGACATCTGGGGCAAGAAAGACTGAGGATATGGCGTCAGTCATGCGCTTTAGTACCACGCGCTGGCGTCAGATCTGAGCGACCATGACCGACGCCAGCCTAACACTTTGGTATTCGGGCCGACCGAGGACAGCGGACTACCCACAGGTTATGACTGCAGCAATGTGGATCTTCGAACATCGACATTTATGGTAGGTACAAAACTGTACTTTTCCCTCCCTCCTTCCCCTCTAGTGGTCTTCTTTTATGGTGTATTTGCTTGCAACTACTGGTCTTGATTATATTGCGTTGCATTATTACATAATTTTAGGTATTGCCTTCCTTCTGGGGGCACCTGACATCTGGGGCAAGAAAAACTGAAGAAAATGGCGTCGGCTGGTTCTTTTATACCCCTGTCTTACCGACGTCAGGAAAGAAGCGACGGCAACCAACGCCGGACCAAGACTTTGGAATTCGGCTGACCGAGGACCCGCCTGACGGCAGGAGAACCCATCTGTTATGACTGCAGCTGTATTAGCACTCGAACATCTACATTTGTGGTAGGTACAAAACTGTACTTTCCTTAGTTGGTTTAACATATTAATTTCTAAGAGCTATATTTCTTAAAGCCTCTTCAAGCTGTAGTTTAGATGTCCTTCAAGAATGCAACTGCAGTCATAACATATGGGTTGTCCTGCCTCAGGCAGCCCTAGGTCGGCCGAATTCCAAAGTCTGGGTCCGGTGTCGGCTGGTGTCACCTCCTCTCCGACGTCATAACGGCTGGAGTATAAAGGCATCGGCCGACGCCATCTTCTCCAGTCTTTCTTGCCGCGCGGTGCCCGAAGCAGAAGCTGTTCGCAAGTGCCGGTCGGTCAGCTCCTTAGTTTTCAGTACCGAAGTCATCTTAAAGCTAAGTACCCCGTTGGGGAACATTTATTCTTGCCTCAGCCGATGTCAGAACAAATTGAAAAAGTTAATAATTGTTTGTCTTGTGGTAAACAAATACCTCATAAGGACTTCCATTCTCTCTGCCTTCCTTGCCTGGGCCCAGACCACGACGTCTCGGCCTGTGCTGCCTGTGCTTGCTTTAATAAGTGCACTCTCAGGCACCGGGCAGAATTCGCCGAGAACTTTTTCGGTGAATTTTTTGCGTATATCATGCTGTCTGATCAACCGACAACCCAATCTGCTAAAAAACGCAAGGACAGGGACCGACATCCTTGGCCCGCGTCCACTACCGATGCTACTCCTAAACCCTCTGCTAGTGCTCCGGTCCCTTCGGAAGTGGTAAATCCACCGCTCCAGGCCGATGACACAGCGTTAGCACGACCTTCGGTCTCAGAGATCTCTCCGGTGCCGGTTGTTGATTTTCCTCCGGAAACCGAAGTTCTGGATCAACCCGACACCATTTCTGTGGACAAGGTTACGCCTGCACGTGGGGCTGCTAGGCCCCCTGTTTCCATGTCCATCAAGGCCTTTGCACGTGCTAAGGCTGCCAGTCAGGCTAAGGCCCATCTTAAGCCTGCTACCCAGGCCCCTTCATCTGATAAGCAGATCATGTCTCTGGCTGCAGATCTTATTTCCCTTATCAGGGGGACTCAGCCTCATCCGGACAGGGGTTCTCAGCCACCTGCAGAGAAAAGGCCTAGAGCTGAGCAGGCGGACGACCTCTCTTCGGATGAAGCCTCTGGGGATTCTGAGCATTCTGATACCCAAGAAGAATCCTTCCAGGCCTACGAGGACTCTGATGCTGAGGAATCAATTCCCTCTGCCTCCCCTCCAGAGGATTTCTCTTTTGGTGAAGTCCTGCATTCCATGAGGGAACATTTTCAATGGCAGGGTCAGGAATTCTCTGACTCCAGGAAAAGGCTTCATACCTTCCTCAAGCTTCCCCAGCACAGACCTTTGGCTATTCCACCTGTTATGGATGTTTTGGATGATGTTTTCTCTGACTCCAGTGCTAACCCTGACTCTCTTCCTCCTGCTCCTGTCAAGCCGGACAGATATTATAGGGTCCCTGACACTCACAAGCACCTTTTTAAGGCCCACACTGTGGATCTAGAAACTATTTCACAGGGCCCCAGGGGGGTGGCTACCTCCTCTGCCAAAAACCCTCTGCCGGCAGACAGAGAAGCAAGGTCCCTGGAGAGATGGGGTAAAAAAGTATATACCTCTACTACCCTAGCTATGAGGTCATTTAACTGCCTTTTCCACATGTTTCAGTACCAAGATTTTCTCCTGGATGATTTACAGAAAAAGTTAGCCTCTCCTGAGCCTATTGATAAAAAGGCATTGCAGGATTGTATATATAACACTCAGCAGGTTAATAACCATTTTCTTCAGTGTGGTTATGATGCATTGGAAGCTTCATGCAGGGCAGCTATGACTGGGGCTGTGATACGTAGACATGCTTGGTTAAAGGATCAGTCTTTGCCTGACCATGTTAAAGTAAAGTTACTTGATGCACCTCTGGAGAAACAGAAGCTGTTTGGTGCTAATGCACAAGATGTACTGAAATCCATAGAGGAAAAAGCAAAGTCAGTACAGACAGTCAAGGATTTCCTTCAGGTTCAGCCACCCAGATTCAGCAGAAACTGGCCCTCTAAGAATTGGTCCTTCCCCGGCTCAGACAAGTTTCAAAGGGGAAAAAGCAGGCGTGGCCGAGGTAGAGGGCAATACAGAGGATCTTACAGGGGCCGCCAATGGCAACCTCCAAATCAAAGAAGTGGAGCAGACAATTCAGCTGCACCACAAGGACAATCACAATGACTTGACTTTCGTACCGCCTACAAAGGTTCAAAGAGAAGCACCTTTGGGCGGAAAATTATCCTTATTCTCTCAAAACTGGCATATCTTAACCAAGGACAACTGGATTTTGGATTTGATAGACAGAGGTTACAGATTCCACTTCCACACATTACACAGGCATGCCAAACCTGCCACATCATCAAAGGGCAGAGGCGCTCACTCAAGTTTCCAAGCTGTTAAGTATAAAAGCAATAGAAAGGGTTCCTCCTCAGGAGCAAGGCCAGGGATTTTATTCAAGGCTGTTCCTTGTTCCAAGAAAAGAAAACAAATGGAGACCCATACTGGACTTGTCAACTCTAAACACCTTTCTCATGGTGCCAAAGTTCAAAATGCTGACGTTGCAGCAACTCCTTCCCATGCTGGGCAAGGGGTCTTGGCTGGCCACTCTGGACCTCAAGGAGGCATACCTGCATGTCCCAGTCAGACACAGCTGCAGAAGATACCTCAGATTTCTTGCAGGGACAGAGCATTATCAATTCTCAGCATTGCCTTTTGGCTTATCTACTGCGCCCAGAGTGTTCACGAAATGCCTGGCATCAGTAGTGGCACACTGCAGACTGCAGGGGATTCAAATATACCCCTACCTGGACGACTGCCTCATACAAGCAGACAACAAACAAGCCTTAAAAGAAAATTTGGACTATGTCATGCATCTACTGCAGGCCTTGGGATACACAGTCAACTTTCAAAAGTCAAAACTACTGCCATCCCAACAGATTATTTTCCTAGGAGCCAAACTGGACACAGAAAACCAAATGGCCTACCTCACAGAGGAAAAGCAGCAGCATTTACCAGAGTACTTTAAAGGCCTAGCTAAACTCTCCCAGCTCACTGCAAGGAAAATCCTGCAGGCCCTGGGGTTCATGGCATCTTGCATCCTTCTGATACCTTTGGCAAGACTTCATATGAGAAAGCTGCAATGGTATTTAAAAAGCTTATGGTCTCAACACAACCAAAACCTAGAGGACATAATCCCACTTATTCCATGTCTGCAAAAGGAATTCCTATGGTGGGCTCAAGCCAGTCAGCAAAACAAAGGCATGTCTTTCAACAGACCTCAAGCAGGCCAAATGATTACAACAGACGCCTCAGACCACGGATGGGGGGGCGCACTTGGAGGGCAGATGCATCCAAGGTTTTTGGACACCAAAGGAAAGGCATCTGCACATAAACCAAAAGGAGATGTTGGCAGTGATACATGCAATCGAAACTTTCGAAAAATCACTACAACAATGGCATTTGCTAATAAGGACAGACAACACCACTGTCATGTGGTACATAAACAAGCAGGGAGGAACACATTCTTATCCCCTCTGCAGACTAACAATGCTTCTCTGGGAAAAATCTCTGAGCCTGAAGATACATTTACAATCCCAGTTTGTACCAGGCAAGGACAATGTACTGGCGGACCAGCTGAGCAGAAATTTCATGGATCCACACGAATGGATGCTGCACCCTCACATTTTCTCTCAACTGACGAAGACATGGGGAAGACCGGACGTAGATCTCTTTGCTTCCCACTTAAATCATCACCTGGAAAAGTTCTGCACAACACTCACCATCCTCTAGCCTGGAAAACGGATGCTCTCTCCTTCAGCTGGAATTCTCTGAAAATGTATGCATTCCCTCCTCTGCCTCTGCTGACCAAGGTGATACTGAAGATCAAAGCAGAACAACCAACAGGCATCTTAATAGCTCCGGACTGGCCAAGGCAACACTGGTACCCATTGCTATTGACCATAACTCGGACCAAACCATGGCCTCTGACCCTATGGACTTTGCTCTTAACACAACACAATTACAGGACTGTACATCAAGACCTGAAAACATTACACCTGACAGCCTGGAGGCTACCATGATTTCTCCTCCTAGCTCTCTTTCCAAATCAGTTCAAGAGATCTTGCTGGAAGCACGCAGACCTTCCACCAGAAAAACCTATTCGGCCAAGTGGAAGAGATTCAGCATCTGGAATGCCAACAGGGGTCAGGACACAACATTACCGAGTATACCTCAGATATTAGAATACTTGGCAGAACTATTTCATACTGGGCTCTCATACTCTTCAATAAAGATTCATGCCTCAGCAATCTCTGCAAGATACAACTGTGACCCTCCAGTGTTTTCACATCCTTTGCTACGACTGTTTCTAAGAGGAATAAAGAATATCAAACCTTTCAGAAGACAGCCAGTACCTGCATGGGACCTCAATTATGTGTTGGAAAAATTAACTCTTCCTCCATTTGAACCAGCAGCAACTTCAGAAATTCAATTTCTTTCATGGAAGATGGTCTTTTTATTGGCAGTCACATCTGCAAGAAGAGTTTCGGAGATTCAGGCACTCATGGCAGTGCCTCCCTTCATCATTTTTCATCAAGACAGAGTTTCTCTAAGAACAAATCCTACATTCATGCCAAAAGTTATTTCCAGGGTGTCTCTAAATCAAGCTATTCACCTGCCTACATTCTTCCCCAATCCTCAAAACAAGGGGGAAAAACTACTGCATGCTTTGGACATACACAGACAACTACGCTACTACTTGGACAGAACTAAGGCCACCAGAAAGTCTGACCAACTGTTTGTAGCCTATGCTGCTGGCATACAAGGAAAGGCAATCTCCAAACAAACAATTTCAAAATGGATCGGACACTGCATCAGATTCTGCTATTCATTCCATGCAAAAGGTGTGCCTGCCAATATTAGGCCACATTCCACCAGAGCTTTAGCCACTTCCACACCTTTCCTAAGAGGAGTGGCAACAAAGGACATTCTAGAGGCTGCTACATGGAGCTCCGTGCATACATTTACCAAGCACTACAACCTGCCTTTATACTCCAGATCACGAGCAGGCTTTGCTTCGGCAGTCCTACAGGGGATTTTAGCTACACCATCCTTATCATAGATCCATCCACCCCCAGCTTGGCTATGGTATTCAAGCCATATGTTATGACTGCAGTTGCATTCTTGAAGGACATAGTACAGTTTTGTACCTACCATAAATGTAGATGTCCGATAGATATGCAACTGCAGTCGGATTTTCCCACCCTCCTACCCCTCTGTATCCTTCTTTTTTGGGTCCCTACCCCTTATCCTACTAGCTGGGGGTATTTTCTATGGTGTATCTGTTTATTACTGTTGTGCATGTTTGGATTATTTTTATCCATTTACCAAAATTAGCCTTCCCAGGAGGGCACCTGTCATCTGGGGCAAGAAACACTGAAGAAGATGGCGTCGGCCGATGCCTTTATACTCCAGCCGTTGTGACGTCAGAGAGGAGGCGACACCAGCCGACGCCGGACCCAGACTTTGGAATTCGGCCGACCGAGGGCTGCCTGAGGCAGGACAAACTCATATGTTATGACTGCAGTTGCATATCTATCGGACATCTACATTTATGGTAGGTACAAAACTGTACTTTCTGCACTATGGTTTAAAACTTGACATTAAAACTGCCAACTACTTTATAAATTTATTTTGCAGTTGTTGAGTGTATGTAATGACTGTTTTTCAAGATGAAGCTTGAAAGTAATGCCTGTGAGTCTGGAGAGTCAAAATTGTACTAAAATGGTAAGGAATCTGAAGTAAGCAATGGAGTTGAAGCATCTAATTGACATTTGTTAAAGTGGCAGTGTAGTGAGATGCAACATTCCACTTGATAAAGCAGTAATAAAAGTAAGCAGAAATAAGAGGTTCAAGCAGATCAAAATTCACAGCCTATTTTCTTACCAGTGAAATCATTATCTGTTTTTCTTTTCACCTCCCTCCACTTCCTGCTGATCAGCCGCCATTTCCCATCCATTCAGCCCATTTGTTTCCAGTTGTCAGGGCTAGGATACACTGGGAAGACCCATCACATAAGTAGCCATAAGAGAGTGGCTTTGATGTTTTCATGCCTTATATCAGTTTGTACATGCTGAGCTCATGAGGGAAGTAGGTGAGCAATGGTCTTACCTCACTGCCCCACCACCCTTTACTTTCGTGAAGAGGTGTGCCAGCAAGCTTCCCTGTCCTTTTTTATTTGAGCATGGGTGGTGGATTCCCCAGTCACTACTGGAGAAGTCTCACAACCCTTTGTGCTTACCAAGTGTCTATCCCCAAATACCCCCCCCCCTGCCCAAAAGGGTAAGAAGGCAGGTTACCAGCCTTCACTTTTTATCCATCCATCCCTGCCTGCCTCTTCCATTACCAGGGCCACTAATCAAATCCTGATTGCATGGTTTCCAGTCATGTATCCATCCTTCTGCTCCATGGAGTCAGGCTGTTGTTATTTTTTCATGTTCATTTAGGTTTGAAGGATTTGAGAAATTCGCAGTATAGGGTATTAATAGATTTTTTTTTTTTTTTTTTTAGACACTTTGCAGCTGGAGTATCATTTAAAAATGGCTTCTGTAATAGGGAGCCAGTATGCCTTTCTGTTTACCATGTTTACCACATTGGTTAAAATGAGAATGTAGTATTTTTCTGGTTCTCTTCGGACACTGAGACAAATGGACTGCCCAGGAATGAAATTCCTCACAAGCTTGAGCTCCTCCCCTCTTCATAACCCCTTACTCAGAAGAGCGATCTCCAGATCTCATTGCCACCATTGAAGTTCAACATATTCTACAAATGTGCTTGAGCTGTTTGGAATTTATTTTCAGTTTTTGCTTAGATAAGTGATAGAAATTTTGATTGTACTCCATAAAGTGTTAAACATTATATTGAGAGTAACTCCAGAGGTGCTGTAGAGCTTTTCTTGAACTGTTTTTGTTCACTTCTTCTGGCTCCCGATCTTTACCTTATATCCTTCATGTCCCAGTCTCATTTACTCTTCCCTTTTCTGAATATTTTTTTTTTCCTGTGTCAGGTTAGTAATAAGCCTTCTTTGTTGTGATTCATTCTGTTATTTTATTACTTCAACTGTTTTCTTTATGGTAGAGTTAGCAGACAGCGTCGGGCCTGGTTATGAAAAAGAAACTTAACTGATGTAAGAAGTGTAAAAAGTGTAGGCACAACCCCTCCCCCTGACTCTTATGACATGTGCAAGGTGTGTCTGGAGTTGGGACACTTGGATAGTGACTGCAGAATATGCAAAAGTTTAATTTCTCACATTTTGCTTGTCAGCAGAAGTAAGTGGGAAAATAGACATCTCCCTCCTCAGGCCAGGGTTAAGTCTTCCAAGTCTACTAGGCCTTGGAAATAAAGGAAAAGCACAGGACTGAGGAAAGTCGGCCTATTACCAAGCTCCCGCCGGCCAAAAAAACTCTCGAGCTAAGTCTCTACCCAGAATGCTCTTCTCCCTGTTGCCTCAGATCTCGTTTGCCGCATAGTCGTAAAGCCATGTTTCAGCCGAGCTCTTAGCTAAGTAAAATCTTTTTTGATATTTGTGTAAAAGTTTTTGGATATCTTTGTATTTTACTAAACCTTTAGTGTTACTAGTGTCTTTTATTTGGTCTAACCGTATATGTTCCACTCTACCCGTTGTTACCGTTGGTAAACTTAGTACCATTGTTGGTACGGCCTTTTCCCTTACCCTTGTGATATTTCTTCAATACCATAGCTGCTATTGTTTTCTCTTGCTTAGCCTTTATCTTTATTCAGGTGTTTCCCTTTTTTCTCTTGTACAGTGTGTTGTAATGTTGGTATTTTTCTTGTGATTTTTAAACTGAGTGACTTCATTATTGTTGGATTATACAGTTAGTTGTGGTGTCCTTTTCTATTAAAATGTCAGATGAGAAGGGTACCTCTGGCTTTAAGCATTGTACTTCTTGTAATGGCAAGTTACCTAACAGTGACTTGCATGATGACTGTGTATACTGTTTGGGAGTTGCCCACCTTTCAGTGCCGCCTCCATGTGATATTTGTCAAAGTTTCAGCTAATGCACTCTTAATGAGTGCAAAAATAAACTCATTCTGAATGGGTTGCTCAAGTCTCCCTTCTCAGAGGCCATTTCTGCTATGGTCTCAACCCCTCCTTCTAATGACAAAAAGAGATCCCATTCTGTTCTTTCTTCACCATTGGGTGATCAGAGCAAACCTGGGAAATCTAAGGTCACTAAGTTATCATCAGAGCATAAGTCTGCCTTTTCGCCTCTGCCTTCCTCAGCTCCAGCTGTCTCAAAACCTTTGATACTGATGCCTGTATTGGCTCAGGCCCTGCCTCCGGCACCGATTATAGATCTTACTATGCCTATTTCGACTTTGACACCTGTAGCTACTTCGGCTCAGGGCGTGACTTGGACTTCAGTTTCCATTTTGGAGCCGACCGTTTTGGCTCAGAGTGCCACTTTGGCACCGAGCGTTGTACTGACGTCACTGGATCTGACCCATTTGCTTCCGGTCTCGAAACTAGAGACTTTGGTGCCGGCAGACCTTGCACCACAGACCCGATACTCTCCCTCAGTAGACCCGTTTCTGGGCCAAGCATATAGCCCATTTCTTGAACAGCCTGACTTCCCATCTGGAGTATCTACTAAGATTCACCAGGAGCCTTTTGGAACACGACGTGGTGCATCTTGTGGACCAGATGTTGGTAACCAGGGGGATTCCATCACTTCCTAAAACCCATCCACCTGTTGGGCTTGGGTTGCCTTATCCACGGACTCCATCTTACACTCCTCCTTCGACCATGTCGGTTTCGAAGCCTTCTGGTCTGACATCCTTCTTGGAACCCATCACCTTAGCGCCTATGGTGCACCTCACTCTGGCTCTGAGTTTGTCCCTTTAGTCTTTGGTTCTCGCTGAACCGGTCCTTCTTCAATCTGGGGATTAGGGGACAGGTGTGTCAGCCCGGGATACGGTGCCTACGTTCTCCTCAGTACCCTCCTCTGCGCTGATGGCTGCATCCACGCCGATCTTGCTTGAGGCTGCACCCATGGGGGTGGGTCCGTCGGTGTGAATCCGGATCCCGAGGTTGTCTTTCTCGGTTCCGGGCTCCCATCCCTCTTCAGGCGGGCCTGCCTTCTGCACGATGCAGAGGGCTCTTGCTTCTGGTAGCACTGCAATGATGTCTGGAATCCCAGTTTTCACCCCCTGAGCTGCAGCTGTCACAGACACCGGGCAGAGAAGCTGCAGGACACCCCTGTTCAGGGTACCCACTCTTCTGAGTCAGCCTCACAGACCCCCCACTGAGGAGCCCCCTCGAAAGTCGATGTGCAAGAGGAAGCATGTGGATTAGCCTGAGGAGTCCTTAATGGAAGACATGGACTACAATGATGGTGAAGGGTCCCCATGGTCACCTCCTAATGATGTCTCCTTTAGAGACATCCTGGAGATGTTGAAGCAGAGAGGTGACTGGAAGCCCTCCAACCCTTCGTCTGAGGAGTCTGTGTTCCTGCAGGCTTTTTGTGCCCAGCAGTCTACCTCTTGGGTGACCCCCCCCTGCTGATGAGCTCATCCAGCTCGTCGTGCAGCATGTGTGGAAGAACCCTGATTTCATTGAGTCGATCCCCCGAAGACCAGACAAAATTCTATCCCCTCCTGTTGAGAATCTGCATTGATCCAAAGGGTCACCAGTTGATGCTATGGTGGTGGTGGCCACAAAAAAGGACTTGGCTGAGGAAAGTCCCACTATCCATCCACCCAACAGGGAGTCTTGGGTGGTCAACAGACTTGGGGAAGCATGTTTTTGCATCAGGGACCTTTGCTATATGGTCCCTGAATTATTTGGCACACTTTACGAGGCTCCAGAGGGACTTGGATTTCCGAACTCTCTGGGACACTCGCAGGACAGTTGTCAGACAAGTTCAGGGACAAAGTGGCCTCACAGCTAGCAACCTGGAATCAATATCCAACTCGTCCATGAGGATACTCTCACACGCGACTGAAGGGGCAGCTAGAGCAGCGCGTTCGGCCATTATGAGACGTCCTGTCTGGATGCACATCTGTGACCTCGCGGATCCCTTCAAGTCTTCCTTTCTGAATGCTCCCATCGAAGCTTCATCCCTCTTTGGCTCTAAAGTGAAGGACATGCTAGCCAAGTGCGAGCAAGATGGAGTAACCCTGTCTGCCATAGGCCTACGGTTTTTCAACCCTCAACATACCTTTTCCAGGAGTCAGAGGAATGGGGAAAATGTGGCATAAGAAATCTCAGGGTACTTTCCGTGCCACACATGGTGATGATACTCCCAGAGGCAGAGGAGGTAACAATTCTGGAAGATGCCCCTATAGAGGCAGAGAGGGTCCTCGCAACCAAGGCTCCAGGTACTCTTTCTCCGAACAGCCTTATCAGCGCTCCTGAGGGGCGGCCCGATTGCTTACCTCTGAAAGCAGTCGGGGGTCATTTCTCTTTGCACCAAGCTGCCTGGCACTCTATCACTACCGATCATTGGGTGCAGAATATTATCACCAGAGGTTACACCATTCCCCTTTCTTATCAGTCAAAATTTCCAAGAAAACTTCCTGACATTCCACCCAGTCAAAGGGAATTAGCAGCTTTAGAGATTGTAAAGCTGTCTCAAAAAAGAGTCATCCAACCAGTCCCACCAGACCAGCGTGGATCCGGATTTTACTCGAGATTCTTTTTGGCGCCAAAAAAGACAGGGGATTGGAGTCCCATTTTTTCTCTCAGCAGCTTAAGTCTATCACCCAAACCAAATTCTGGATGGTCACTGTTCAGTCCATCCTTCCCTTTTTAAGAGAAGGCAATTGGATGTGTTCTGTAGATCTCCAGCATGCGTATTACCACATCAAGATGGACAAACGTTGCAGGAGTCTGCTTCTGGCTAGGAGCCAGTCATTACCAATTCTGTGCCCTGCCATTCAGTCTCTCTACAGCCCCCAGAGTTTTCACAAAATGCATGGCAGTGGTAACAGTTCACTTGAGACTAAAAGGATTTTTAGTGTTTCCATAGCTAGATGACTGGCTTCTTAATGCTCCCACCAAGCGTCTTCTGGTAACTGCGCTACAACATACTCTCTCTTTCTGGCAAAATTGTTTGGTATAACGATACATTGGGAGAAATCAAATCTTATCTTTACACAGCAAATATAGTTCATTGGAGCAGTGTTCAGTACTCAGTCCTGTCTGGTATCACTCCCTCTTTACAGACTCCATTGACTGAGGCTTCAAATCAGAGTGATTTTTTTCTCAAACATCAGTCCCTGCAAGGCAAGTTCTCCAAGCCCTAGGTTCTATGGCTGCGTCAATTCCAATAGAGCCTCTAGCAAAGCTACATATACAAATTCTGCAATGGCTCCTTCTGTGTCAGTGGTTCCCAAACTGTCATCCCCTGGACTACAAGATTTGAATAATCAACTCCTGCAAGCAGGACCTGCTTTGGTGGATGAGGCCAGACATAGATCTTTGGAGCTGACCTTTTCAACCCTCCCAGCCCACAGTCATTTTGACCACAGATGCTTCCCTGATCGGGTGGTGGGGCCATTTTCAGGGAAAGACTGTCCAAGGCACTTGGTCCATTTGCATATCATTGTCCTAGAACTGAGAGCCGTGCTGTTAGCGTTGCAGGCATTCCATGCGGCTCTCTCCTCTGGGACAATTGCAGTCCAATCAGACAATATGTCAGTGGTCGGGTACATCAGCAAGCAAGGAGGAACCAAGTCCTACCCCCCTTTATTGAGAAGAAATGAGAATCTGGCAGTGGGAGATAGCTTCCAACCACTTTCTGATAGCAACCCATATCCCGGGGAGCTCCAACATGATTGCAGACAAACTGAGCAAATGCATCCTCATGCCCCACGAGTGGTCTCTCAACCCCGAGGTGGCATCTGTAGTTTTCATCCACTGGGGCCAGCCTTGCTGCAATCTTTTTACCTCCCCTTCAAACACCAGGTGCAGCAACTACTTCACCCTACTTCCCCCAGAGGTGGAGTCACCAAGGGACGCTCTGATCCACAATTCACCCATGGGATTTTTGTACGCCTATCCTTCCATTCCTCTGATCCCACAATTTTTAAAGAAAGCTCTTCGGTTGAGATGCAAGGTGATCCTCATAGCCCCATTCTGGCCTCAACAAGTTTGGTTCCCCTTTCTCTGGCCTCACCTAGTATTCCCGTAGTGGATTCTGGACCCTCTACCAGATTTGATCATTCACCTCCAAGGGTTGAGTCACCCAAACCTGTCCACTCTCAAGCTGAGAGCTTGGTTTCTCCACTTCTGCTAGTCGCTAGGTAGGCTAATCTGTCCTCACCTGTTTGAGGCATCATTCTGGCCTCTCGCAAACCATCCACCAGAGGACCATATCAGGATAAATGGAAAAGGTTTTCTATTTGGTCCAAGGATAACATGCTAGACCCGTATTCGGCTCCAGTTACTGCAGTGCTTCAATACTTGGCTAAGTTTTTTGATAACGGAGCCTCTGCCTCTACAGTATGTGTACATCTAGCGGCAATTTCCAACTTCCACAATGGTAAAGATGGCACCTCTCATTTCGTTACGCCTCTGCAAGGCTTTCCTCAAAGGGACCTGTCATCTCAGGCCTCCTCTCAGGCAGTCCGTAGTACCATGGAACCTCAATTTAGTCCTCCAGTCTTTGACTCAAAAGCCCTTTGAGCCTGCGGCCAAGTGTGACCTAAAGTTTTTGTCTTGGAAATCTTTGATGTCCTTCAAGGATGCATCTGCAGTCCTTACAAATGGGTTGTCCTGTCGTCAGGCAGCCCTTCGGTCGGCCGGATTCCAAAGTCTGGGTCTGGCTTCGGCTGGTGTCGCACTTCACCCGACGTCATCGCTGCAGTTTTTCGGGTATAAAGGCATCAGCCGACGCCATTTTCCCCAGTCTTTCTTGCCGCGTGGCCAAGCAGAAGCTGTTCGCAAGTGCCGGTCGGTCAGATCCAGAGATTACTACTACCGAATACTACTAAGACTTCTAAAAGCTAAGTACCCGTTGGGGACTCTTTCTTGCCTCAGCCGATGTCAGAGAAAGTGAATAACTGTTTATCTTGTGGGAAACAAATACCTCATAAAGATTTCCACTCCTACTGCATACATTGTTTAGGCCCAGACCACGACGTAGCAGCTTGTCTAGCCTGCGCTTCTTTTAACCGACGGACGCTTAGACGTCGGTCGGAGTTTGCTGAACAGATTTTCGGCTCTGATTTTGCCTATATTATGCCGTCGGATCCTCCGACAACGCAAATTACCAAAAAATGCAAGGAAAAGGACCGACACTCGCGGTCCGTGGTTTCGGCCGAAACCGCGATTAAGCAAACCGCGAGTGTCTCGGTTTCGGCCGAAACCGAGCAAGCGGTTCTTTCTTCAGCCGAAACCATGCCTTCTACCGAGGCCTCCTCTAACCTGGTAGAATCGGCTTCTGAAATCCAACCTTCTGTTGCGGTTTCTCAGGAATTATCAGACACTATTCCCCTGGATATTTCAACCCCTGCACGTGGAGCTGCTAGGCCTCCTGCAGCCATGTCTATTAAGGCCTTTGCCAGGGCTAAAGCAGCCAAAGCTTCAAAAACGGTGCCTGCCAAACCCCCCTCACACAGGCCCAGCACCAGCTCCCATATGCTTTCTTTGGCTGAGGATCTCATTTCTTTAATTCGTGGATCCCAGCCTCATCCAGACAGGACCTCTCACCCACCTCCAGAAAAGAGGCCTAGAGCAGAGCCCCCTGAGCCAGTATCCACAGATGATTCCTCTGATGACTCAGAACATACAGACCCTCCTGAGGCTCCTTATTCCCCTTACGAAGACTCTGATGCTGAAGAGTCCATTCCTTCAGCCTCTCCACCTGAGGAATTTTCCTTTGGGGAAACCTTGCATGCTATGAGGGAACAATTTCAGTGGCAGGGCCAAGATTTCTCAGACTCCAGAAAAAGGCTTAGAACCTTTCTACATTTGCCACAACATAGGCCTTTAGCTATACCTCCAGTTCTTTCTGTTGTAGATGATGCATTTAATGATGCTTGCACTGCTCCTGATTCATTACCTCCGGCTCCTGCTAAGCCCGATAGGTTCTACAGGGTCCCGGACACTCATCACCATTTATACATGGCTCCCTTTGCAGATCCAGAGACTATCTCCCAGGGCCCTAGAGCTGTAGCAGCTACTTCTACTAAAAACCCCCTCCCCTCTGAAAGGGAATCCAGGTCCTTAGAGAGATGGGGTAAAAAAGTTTACACCTCTGCTACTTTGTCAGCTAGGGCTTTGAACTGTCAATTTCATATGATTCAATATCAAGAGTTTATGCTTGACCAGTTAACTAAAAAGCTGTCCTCTGAAGAATCTTTAGATAAAAAATATGTTCAGGATATGGTACATAACATACAGCAGGTTAGTAACCATTCTTTAAAATGTGGCTATGATGCACTGGAGGCTTCTTTTAGATCAGCCATGACTGGCACAGTTATCAGGAGACATGCATGGTTAAAAGAACAGGCATTGCCAGACCATGTCAAATCAAAGCTTTTGGATGCACCCATGGACAAGGTCAATTTATTTGGTTCCCCTGCACAGCAGGTACTAAAAAAGATGGAAGAAAAGGCGAAATTTGTACAAACAGTGAAAGATTTCTTACAGGTTCAACCTCCAAGGTTTAGCAGGAACTGGCCCTCCAAGAATTGGTCCTTTCCGGACTCCTCTAAGACACAGAGAGGCAGGAATAGGCGTTCTAGAGGCAGAAACCAATCCAGGGGTGCCTTCAGGGGACGCCAGTGGCAAGGTAACAACCAGCGAGGCACGGACGCAGCCACCACCACTACAACAACACAATCACAGTGACTTGGCTGTGGCACCGCCTACCAGGGAACAACTAGAAGCACCCTTAGGCGGAAAGCTAACCTTATTTTCAAAGAACTGGCATTGCATCACAAGGGAAAAATGGATTTTGCAAACTATAGATCAAGGTTACAGGTTCCATTTCCATACTCTACCAGGAAAGAGAGGAATGCCAAACCTACCACCTACTCAAAGGGCAGAAGCTCTAAAACAAATATCTCAACTATTAAGAATGAGAGCTGTGGAAAAGGTACCATCTATGGAGCAAGCAAAGGGATTTTACTCCAGACTCTTCCTGGTACCAAGAAAAGAGAACAAATGGAGGCCTATTCTAGACCTGTCCGCTTTAAACACATTCCTCATTGTTCCAAAATTCAAAATGCTGACCCTACAGCAGCTTCTTCCCATGCTGGGCAAGGAGTCTTGGCTGGTAACTCTAGATCTCAAGGAGGCATACCTGCACGTCCCCATACGACCAATTTGCAGAAGATACCTCAGATTTCTTGCAGGATCAGAGCATTATCAATTCTCAGCATTGCCCTTTGGCTTATCTACTGCGCCCAGATTGTTCACGAAATGCCTGGCATCAGTAATTGCTCATTGCAGACTTCAGGGGATCCAAATTTATCCCTACCTGGACGACTGCCTGATACAAGCGGACAACAAAAGCAAGCTAACAGAAGACTTACAAAGAGTCATTTACCTGCTGCAAGCCCTGGGATATACAGTCAATATAAAAAAGTCAAGGCTGATTCCATCCCAAAGAATAACCTTTCTGGGTGCAGAGCTGGACACATCAAAACAAATGGCATTCCTAACTGCAGAAAAGAAAGAGCAACTACCTCTCTACTTCTTGGCATTAACAAAGCAGAACCATCTAACTGCAAGAAAAGTACTACAAGCCCTAGGCTTCATGGCATCCTGCATAATTCTGGTCTCTCATGCCAGACTGCATATGAGAAAGCTGCGGTGGTACCTAAAGAATTTGTGGTCCCAACACAAGCACAGCCTAGAAACCAAAATTCCAATAATCCCATGCCTGAAGCAAGACTTCCTATGGTGGGCTCAGGCCTGTCAATCAAACACAGGATTGCCCTTCTGCAACAGTCAACCAAACCAAACCATCACGACAGATGCCTCAGACCTCGGTTGGGGGGCACACATGCTGGGCAAGTGCATACAAGGTTTATGGACTCAAGACCAGCTGCGCCTGCACATAAATCTAAAGGAAATGCTGGCAGTAAAATTGGCAATCCAGTCATTCAGACCATTTCTCCAAGAAGGTCAGTTGATGATAAGGACAGACAACACCACAGTTATGTGGTACATCAACAAACAGGGAGGCACACATTCATATCCTCTATGCCGGCTGGCACTGAACCTATGGGATGTGGCTCTGAGCTACAACATTCAGTTACAAGCAATTTTTGTACCGGGAAAAGAAAACATTCTAGCAGACATATTAAGCAGAACTACCACAGATGCCCACGAATGGACGCTGCATCCGGACATCTTCAAAGCCATCACAAGAGAATGGGGATTACCACAAATAGACTTATTTGCATCCCCACTCAATCACCAGCTAAAGAAATTCTGCACAAGGGCGTACCACCCACTTGCTTGGAAGGTGGACTCCCTATCTTTCAGTTGGAAAAACCTGACAGCATACGCATTCCCACCACTTCCTTTGATGCACAAGGTGCTTTTGAAGATCAAAGAGGAACGTCCAAGGATCATTCTGATAGCTCCAGACTGGCCAAGACAACATTGGTACCCATTGCTGAGGAGCATGTCTCTGGAACAAATATGGACACTACCCCTGATCCCATTATTGTTAACACAGAACAACTACAACATCCTGCATCCAAACCTGAAAACTCTGCAGCTAACTGCCTGGAACATTACATAAGAGCAACTAACCCAAATTTATCCCAAAGGGTTAAAGACATAATCCTGGAGGCTCGTAGACCTTCAACAAGAAAGAATTATGCAGCAAAATGGAAAAGATATCTCATTTGGAGTACTGCAAAGGGAATAGATGTGACACTGGTAAACATAGCCAACATCCTGGAGTACTTGGCAGAGCTCTTCCATACAGGCCTGTCCTATTCTTCCATCAAGATACATGCATCAGCTATTTCAGCAGAATACAGCTTGGATCCTCCTGTCTTCTTTCATCCTCTGCTCAGACAGTTTCTGAGAGGAATTAAAAATGTAAAACCTCCCAGGAAACCACCATTGCCAGCATGGGACTTGAACTTTGTGCTAGAAAAATTGACACTTCCCCCTTTCGAACCAGCAGCAACAGCAGAATTACAATACTTATCCTGGAAGACTGCTTTCCTGCTAGCAATAACTTCAGCAAGAAGGGTCTCTGAACTACAGGCATTAATGGCAGTGCAACCCTTCCTGATCTTCCATCAAGATAGAGTGTCCATGAGAACAAATCCTACATTTATGCCTAAGGTGGTATCCAGAGTGTCTTTAAATCAGGCTATCCACCTACCTACATTCTTCCCCAACCCACAGAACAGGGAGAAAGACTCTTGCATACCTTGGATGTACATAGACAATTACGCTACTACCTGGACAGGACCAAGTCCAATAGAAAAACTGACCAGCTTCTGGTAGCATATGCAACAGGAAAGGAAGGAAAACCAATTTCAAAACAGACAATCTCCAAATGGATAGGAAATTGCATTAGATTTTGTTACTCCTACCATGGAAAGAAAACTCCAGAGAACATCAGGCCTCACTCCACAAGGGCTACAGCCACTACCACAGCTTTCTTACGAGGAGTGGCTACCAAGGACATTATAGAGGCTGCTACTTGGACCTCCGTGCATACATTTGCCAAGCATTACAATTTACCTTTATACTCTAGATCCCGAGCAGGTTTTGCCACTGCTGTTTTGCAAGGGATCCTAACTACACCATAATCTCTCCTTTTTTCCTCCTCCCCTAGTTTAACTATGGTATTCTACCCATTTGTAAGGACTGCAGATGCATCCTTGAAGGACATAGTACAGTTTTGTACCTACCATAAATGTAGATGTCCGATAGGAATGCATCTGCAGTCAGGATTACCCACCCACCTTCCCCTCTGTGGTACTCCTAGGGTATTTGCCATCCTTCAGCTAGCTTGGGGAGGATCTGTTATGGTGTATTTGTTTGTATATATGTACATACATGCTTATTTTATGTGTTTGCTCTCTACTATTTGGAAACATTGGCATTTATCCAAATTTAGCCATCCAAGAGGGCACCTGGCATCTGGGGCAAGAAACACTGAGGAAAATGGCGTCGGCTGATGCCTTTATACCCGAAAAACTGCAGCGATGACGTCGGGTGAAGTGCGACACCAGCCGAAGCCAGACCCAGACTTTGGAATCCGGCCGACCGAAGGGCTGCCTGACGACAGGACAACCCATTTGTAAGGACTGCAGATGCATTCCTATCGGACATCTACATTTATGGTAGGTACAAAACTGTACTTTCCTGGTAGCTATTACCTCTGCCAGAAGAGTTTCGAAGCTGCAGGCATTGTTTATCAAGAGGCCCTATCTGGTCTTTCATAAAGACAGTGTGTCACTTCGAACTAACCCATCCTTTCTTCACAGAGTTGTTTCTGATTTCTCTGTTAACCAGTCCATTGATAAACCAGTGTTCTTTCCAAATGTTGCCAATAGAGGAGAGGATTGCCTTCATACCATAGATGTACATAGACCATTGAGATTTTACCTAGACAGGACCTAACCTATCCGTAAATCTGAACAGCTTTTCATCTCCTTTGTGGGACCTAAAATGGGAGAGGCTGTTTCTAAGGTTACATTATCGAAATGGCTGAGGGACTGCAAACATGTCACCTATTCCCTCCATAATTAATCCAAGCCAAAAGTTAAAGCCCACTCCACTAGATCTATGGCAACCTCTATAGCATTCCATTCCAGGACATCCATGGATAACATCTGTGCAGCAGCTACTTGGGCTAAGCCTTATACCTTTGTCAGTCATTACAAATTGGAGCTGGTCTCTAGAGGGAGAGCTGCCTTTGGCTCAATGGTACTCAGGAATGTTCTTCCATAAGGGCCGCCCATGGACCTCAAGGTAGCTTGGGATTCTGTCCCATCAGTGATGAATGGAAAGAAGATTAACAACATCAGATAAAGAAGTTATGTCTTACCCTAACGTTCCATCTGTGTTGTTCATCTTCTTTCATTCATCACTTCCCACCCTCCTTCCCCCTCCAAAGGCTCCTGGGGGATGCTTTGGGTCTAAAAGGTGCACTAGAGTACTTGCATAGAAGTGGCCTCAACTTTACTTCCTTTCTTAGCAAACTCGATCTGAGGTAACAGGGAGAAGGGCATTCTGGATAAAGACTTAGCTCGAGAGTTTTTTTGGCCGGCGCGAGCTTGGTAATAGGCCAACTTGGTTCTGAGCCCATCAGTGATGAATGAAAGAAGATGAACAACCCAGATGGAATGTTATGGTTAAGACATAACTTCTTTTTTTTTCATCACAGCAAGAATTGTCCAGATTCCTGACACCCAGTCCTGTATCCATTTTTTTCTTTGCACTACTACATGTCCTTAGGGTCACTGTCTGTTTGAATTGAGAGAATATGATGATGGCTTTTGTGAAGGTCCAGCTTACAGTATGGTGCCATCTTAGCCCCCATAGCTCCTTGGGTGGCTTGAGAAGTTCCATCATTTAACTTTCTAGTCTCTTCTCCTTTGGGCCCCATTTCCACACTGGTAGTGATGCAATCAGCACTGACACGAACACATTTCTCTGACATTGGCCTCTTCTGCACTGACTATGTTGATGCAGCGAACCACTAGGGTGGAAGGGTTGAGCTGCTATTGTTGGTATCTGAGTGTTTGTCATTTGACCCCTCAGCTCTGAAAGTCTCTGTGGTTACCTCAGCCAAGGAGCCTTTGGTGCAGATGGTTGGTGGCATTTCAATGGTGTCAGCAGCTCTGGCTTTGAATTCCTTAGAAGAACAAATGGCGTGGAAGAGACCTGAAATAGGATCTTGAAAATGACTTGTGGAGGATATGATGATTCCATCAAGAGACATTTCTAATGCTGGAGCCTTCAACCATTCGTCATCTGTGCTGCAAAAGGACAGAGGAACCAGTAGGCCTATATTAATGTGATCTGGAGCTACTTCTCCCCAGGAGAGTTCTGATGACTGCCTTCCTAGTCCACCAGGAAGAGGCAGTGTAAGACACTGCGTATCATTTCCCCTTTGGAGTCATCCTACCTATTTACAGATGTCAATAAAGGGGAGGTTCCACCAGTAAATCTTCCAGGTGACACCACATATGGAGAGATCCTGGAGATGAGAGAGGAGATCCTGGCCCATTGACCTCATCTCCCCAGAGGAAGAGATTTTTGCAGGAGGCCTGCAAGTTGTCTAACGTAATGGTTTAGGTAGTGCCTCAGGCAGACAAGTTAGTAGACGTGTTATGTTGTAAACTTGAAAAGAACTGTATGCAACAGAACCATTACCATATAAACTCGAATGAGTGCTGGGGACCTGTAAAGATAGAGAGCACTGGAACAAAGGACTCCTTGCAGATTCAATATTTGTGGTTGCTACCACCAAGAAAGATATCCCAGAGGATGGCCAGGATATTCTTTCCCTGATTAGAGAGTTTAGGATGATGCATAGACTAGGGATCTAGGATGATGCATTGACGAGGGAAGTGAGTGTATGTATCCAGTGCCTTCTTGGCCAGAGCCTTGAACTACATAGAGCGTATGCTTAGATTTCAGATGGACTTGGCTCAGGAAGCTGCTGACACACTGTAACAGTTGCCCGTGGGTGACTTGGGGACACAGTTGGAAAGCCAAGTGGCAACAAGAAGTTCCATCTCCTCACTAATCATGTCTTTCATCTGTAGTGCAATGGATGAGGCAGCTAGAGTAGTAGGCTGTGGCATGGCAGTGAGGATACAAGCCTGACTGTGCCTTACAGACCTCACAGACTAATTTAAGGTGACATTCTTCAGTACTGCTTTTGACAGCACCTTCATTCCTGGGCAAAAGGTGAGGAGGTTGCTGCAATGTGAGCAGGAGGGCACAATGCTCACAGTTGTTGGGGTAAAGATCTGAAGTAGTTGACTTCATTTGGCCTTCAACCTTTGGGCTTTGGATCAGACATGGATCCAACACGGCCGCATAGCTAGCATCTTTGATCCGAGCTCTCAGCTCCTCCCCTCTACCCATAATGCCCCATGTCTCCTTCCTCCCTTCAGATCTCATTTGCCGCTGATATAGCAAGCAGTGTGAGTCGTGCTCTTGGCAGTGAAGTGTTTCGTGGTGAATTTTCTGAGGGTTTGTAAGTGATTTCTCTTCTGTTATCTTACCTTTATCTCTCCTCTCCGTGACAGTCTGGTTAAAAAAAAACAAAACAAAAAAAAAACCCTTTCCTTCTTTTCTGTTTTAAGTGTGAGTATGTTTGGACCTCCTTTGGGAGATTGTCTTAAACTCCTAAACCGGGTTTCAAGCATTGCTCAGAGTGTGGCCATAAGCTCTCTGGGACTGATGGCCACACTCTGTGTGTGGCGTGCCTGGGAGCCGCACATCTTGATATCTCCTGTCCTATCTGCACTGGGTTTAACCCCAGATCACTTCAGGATAGGAGGAACAAACTTATTGTCAAGGGCCTTTTGCCTGCATTGGGAATGGCTGTTCCCACCTCTTCTAGCTCGACTACTGCATGGTCTTCCCCTTCCCAGGCCTCAGGGACTCAAACACCCGCTAAGTGGCCTGCGGAATTGGAAAAGGCCAAGAAAGATAGGCCCCGCAAGCAGGCCGTCCGACTGCTCTGCGCCAGCCGGTCCTCAACGGAAATTGGCTTCCGTTTCCAGGCCTAGTTCCCCTCGCTTCTGCTCCCCAAGGTTCTCTACAAAGCCAGAGGTTGTTAGGGTTAGGTCGCCTGTCACCCCCCCCCCCCCCCAGCATGCATCTAGGCCTGCTTCTGTGGCGTCTTCATTCTGCTCCACCCGGAGTCTTACTGAAGCAGAGATAGACAAGATGATGCGGAAGTTTATCTGCACCCAAATCCAGATGGGATCTTGCCAGCACCCTGTAGCTCCAGAGGGGGTGCTCGCAACCTTTTTTTCTCCCCAATAGATCCTTCTCCGATCCGACTGGTGGTTTCGGAGCCCTTGAGCTGAGTTCCCTGTGGGTCAAGGGGTCAGCGCTGACTGTAGTCGTCGCTGGCAGTAACCTTGAGTGGGTCAGATCCGACCACGTCGGATCTGAGCTATCTGAGCCGTAGTTGTCTTGGGGTTGGATCTGAGTGGGTGCTGTCGTCTCCAAGCCGGTCTGAGCACATTGTCTCTCTCGGCTCCTAGAGTCTCTGCTTTGACTCCCCTGTTGGATCAGAAGGGTACAGCTCTGTTGGGATTGGCTAAGGAGGTCCATTCCCCTTCTGCATGCGATGTGGTGGAGAAGTCCTCTCGATTCCTTTGAGACCCTTGACCATCTCCTCTTTGGACTCGGTCCTGACCCCCTCTGGATTGAGTACAGTCCCTACCATCTTGTCCTCTCAGAGGACAGCTTGTGCCAGTTTTGCCCCAGGATGCTCCACTTGGGACAAACATGCAGGAGGAGGCACTTAGACTCCCCTTCAGAGTCCCTCACTTCAGACACTGATTTTGAGGAAGGGGAAGGCTCCCCCTGATCCCTCCCCTGAGGATGTCTCATTTGGAGACATCATGGAAATCCTTCGGTAGACAGGGGGGGGGTGGTCTGCCTAAAAGCCAACCCTGGACAAAGCAGTGTTTCTCGAGACATTTGGCATGGGCCCATCTACTTCCTGGTTGTCCTCTCCCGCAGATCTCTTGGTAGATTTTTTAACATCTTGGCCGTGGAAGGAACCAGACACGGTGGAGCCCATCCCAAAATGACCTGACAAAGTCCTTAGCCCTCCGTCGGACAGAATGCATTGGTTTAAAGGGTGCCCAGTGGATGCTATGGTCGTGGCAGTGGCCACCAAGAAAGAGCTCGCCCAGGAGAGCTCTACGGTCCACCCGCCTGATCACGAGTCATGTACGCTGGACCATTTCAGGAAGTGGATGTATGCTTCAGCGACCTTTGTTGTTTGGGTGCTGAACTACATGGCACACCTGACTCGATTGCACCGTGACCTGGTCAAGGAGGTCTCTGAATCGACCCAGGAGTCCATTAAGGCTGTGGAGAAGAAAACGTTTTCCACCTGCATGGCCACTCTGAAAGCTATCTCCAATACGTCCATCTGCTCTCCATCTCTCCCATGCTACAGAGGGAGCTGCTAGGGCGGCCGATACAGTTATCTCCATCAAGCATCATTCCTGGCTCCACCTGTGTCAATTTTCTGACCCCTTCAAGGCATCTTTTACCAACTACCCATATGACGGTACTTCCCTTTTTGGGACGTCAGTGAAGGAAACACGGGTCCAGAGTGAGAAGGATGGGAAGACTCTGTCTGCCATCGGGATCCGCTTCTCCCCCCTCAAAGATCCTTCTCCAAGAATCAGTGAGGGACGAAGAAGATGTGGTTCCAGAAGTCTTAGACGTTGTTTTCCCGGGACACTCAAGACAACTCGTCCCCCAGAGGCAGAGGGGGGTTACGATAGGCACCGGCCCAGAGGCAGAGGGGGACCAAAAAATACTGAGTCTCGAGAACCTTTCTCGGACAGACCCAGGCAGCAGCCCTGAGGGATTGCCCGACTGCTCCTCTCTGGAAGCAGTCAGGGGGTCACCTTTCGCTGCACCCAGCGGCATGGGATTCCGTTACAAACGATCGCTGGGTGTTGCAGATCATATCCAGAGGCTATTCCATTCCCTTTACCCAGCCTCCACTTCTTCCTAGACACCTTCCAGATACCCCACCCACTGAAAGGGAGGCAGCAGTCTTGGAAATAGAAAAACTGCTAAGAAAGAGAGTCATCCAAAGGGTTCCCCCCAGACCAGTCTGGATTGAGGTTCTATTCTAGGTTCTTTTTAGTGCCAAAGAAGATGGGGGACCTAAGACCCATTCTGGATCTTTCCACCCTGAACCTAGTAGATACCAAGATGAAATTTCAGATGGTCACTCTCCTTTCTGTCCTGCCTATCTGCAGGCAATCAAGTGGATGTGCTTGATCGACCTCCAAGATGCTTACTATCATATCATAATGGACAGACGCTCTCGGAGGTTCCTCCACTTCCGGCTAGGAGCCAATCATTTTCAGTTCAGAGCCCTCCTCTTTGGTCTCACCACTGCCCCCCAGGTGTTTACTAAAGTAATGGTAGTAGTAGCGGCTCACCTGAGGCTACTACTACCATTACTTTAGTAATGGTAGTAGTAGCGGCTCACCTAAGGCTCCAGGGTATCCAGGTTTTCTTGTACCTGGACGATTGGCTCTTTGCCGCCCCAACCAAGCATCTGCTATATCATGTCAGGGACTCTCTTCTGCATTTAGCCAACCATCTGGGCGTAACCATCAATCTTTCTAAATCAGCACTGACTCCTGTCAGAGCCTGGACTTCATGGGAGCGAGGTTGGATACGATGCAAATGCAGGTTGTTTTCACTCCGCAGAGGAAACACAGTTTAAAGCTGCATGTGTTACAGGTCCGTCATACAGAGGTTCCAACGGCGGAAGCAGTCCTCAGAGCCTTGGGGTCCATGGCAGCTACAATCCAGTTATTGCCTTTAGCACGTCTCCACATGTGCATTCTTCAATGGACACTGGCCATCCAGTTTTCTCTTTTGGATCTACCCTTGTCTTACCCTGTCCGAATATCTCGGGTGTGCAGGGACTCCCTTCGGTGGTGGATTCAGTCTTCGGACCTTATGAAGGATCATCCCTTTCTACCACCCTGGCCCAAAGCCATGGTGACCATAGATGGCTACCAGCTCGAGTGGGCGGGGGGCATTGCTTGGGACGGGTGGTCTCCTTGCGTACCAACCCATCCTTTTTGCCTAAGGTGGCTTCTGAAACCAGCATAAATCAATCTATCAACCTGCCAGTCTTTTTTCCACATTTCCAGAACACGAGGGAATATAAATTGCACTTGCTAGATGTACATCGACAACTACGCTTCTATTTAGACAGGCCCAAATCCTTTCGAAGGTCTGACCAGTTGTTTGTTATGCTAAGCCTTTTTTGGGCAAACCAGTTTCTAAAGTCACAATTGCCAGATGGACTTCCCAATGCATTTCCAGAGCTTATTTAGCTAGAGGGCTGTCTCTGCCAAGTCAGGTGAAGGCACATTCTGCCAAGTCTGTGGCTGCTTCAGCAGTTTTGTGGTCCAGAGTCTCGCTGGATGATATTGCTTTGCCGCCACATGGTCCTCATCTCATACCTTCATTTCCCACTACAAGTTGGATATAATTTCCAGAGGTAGGGCTTCTTTTGGCTCCGCCGTGCTCAGGAATATCCTTCCATGAGGACCTAAGTGCTAAGTAGCTGGGCACTCTGTTCCAAAGTTTGAAGACCAAATGAAGTCAACTACTTCAGATAAAGAAGTTATGTTTTCACAATAATGTTCTGAGTAGTTGTACTTCATTTGTCTTCAACCATCCTCCCCCTTCCCAATGTCTTGGTACTATTGTTGTGACCATGTGCTGAAGAAGTGTACCTTTCATGCCCATTCTTTATATTCCTTGGTTCAGAGTATGACATTTATCTTTAGTGGTAAGGCTTTGTTGGGTTGGTTTTATGTCCTGTTGTGAGCAGCAGACTCGATCTGAAGGGAGGAAGGAGACAAGGGAGCATAATGGGTAGAGGGGAGGAGCTGAGAGCTTGGGTCAAAGACGCTAGCTATGCGGCCGTGTCTGATCCGAAGCCCAAATGTTGAAGACAAATGATGTACAACTACTCAGATGGAACGTTATGGTGAATACATAACTTCTTTTTTTTTGCCTATCAGAAGCCCTTTCAAAGGAGTCAAAAAGTAGCCCAAAGCATATAGTTCTGTAAATCCCAGCTGCCTCATATCAGGTAGAAGTATGACATGGGTTCCATTAGTAGAGGGAGCTTCACATTTAGATGCCACCCAAGAGGCAGAGGCAGAGGTAGTCCCAACCATCAGGGCTGTAGGGAATCCTTCTGAGGATCCTGTCAGTACAAGTCAAGAAAGATTGCCTGACTGTGCCTCTCTGGAGGCACTCGGGAGATGCCTGCCACTCCACCTGGTTGGCCATCATGTTAAACAAGTGGATAAGGGAAAATCTTGTATGAAAAAGAGCCATTTCAAGAATTCCCACCAGACCAGAGAGGCTCTGGATTCTACTCCCAAGTTCTTCTTGGTGCCCAAAAAGACAAAGAACCTCAGACCCATTTTTAACCTAAGTTGAGTAAACCAATTTGTGGAAGGAGTTGTCATTCTGGATTGTCTCTTTGCAGTCCATATTGCCATGTCTGCAAGTAAGAGACTGGGTATGCCGTTTGGATCTCCAAGATGCATACCTACATATCAAAATAACCAATTCATCAAGGAGATTCCTGTGCTTTCAGGTGGGAACCAGCGAATATGAGATGTTCATCGTGTTACACTGCTGCAGTCATCACACTTGGTTTATCCTGCCATCAGGCGGTCCTGCAGTCGGCCAGAGTTCCAAAGTCTTGGTCCAGCGTCAGTTGCTGTCACTTCTTCCCTGATGTCAGTGTGCCAGGGGTATAGAAGAGGCATCCAATGCCATGTTCTTCAGTTTTTCTTGCCGCGCAGTGCCTGAAGCAGAAGCAGTTCGCAAGTGCCAGTTGGCCGACTCCTGAGATTTTCAAATCAAATTTCAGACCGAAGTCTTCAGTAAAGCTAAGTACCCCGTTGGGGAACCTTTTCTTGCCTCATTCCATTGTCAGAAAAGTTAACAATTGCATTTCTTGTGGGAAGCAAATACCTCATAAGGACTTTCATTTTTATTGTATTCCTTGCCTAGGCCCTGACCACGATGTCACAGGTTGTCGGTTTTGTGCTAGGTTTAACAAACGAACTATAAAACGTCGGTTTGATTTTGCCCGACATTATTTTGGTAGGAAATTTAATTATACCATGCCGTTGGAGCAACCGACGACCGGAATGCATGAAAAATGCAAAGATAAGGACAGGCAGCTGAGACCCAAACCAGACTTCGAGGCCTCTGCTAGGCCATTCGCCGGTTCTCTGGTTTTCAGTGAGGCGCCTACGCAGCCCCTGACGACCACTGATTCAGAACCCCAGGCGGCATCTGATTCCCAAGAGGAGATTGCTAGGCCTCCACAACCTTTATCTTTAGGCCCTTCCGACTTCATGGCTGAAGGAGATTCCGGTGCAGTTGAAACGCCTTCAGTTGCAGAAGGTGGCTTCAGACTGACTACACTCACTATTAAATTCTATGCAAAGCTGAAAACTCATGTAAAAGCAAAGGCGAATGTACAGCAGTCTCCAGTACAAGGCCCCATGCCTAAGAAACAGATGCTTAAGATGGCTGAAGACTTAATTACCCTAATCAGGGGTTCCCATTCCCCTCTTGATAAAAGGCCTAGACAGGAGGAGGACTATGCTTCCTCTGACCAGGTTTCAATTTCCTCAGATTCTTCTGAGGAACAGGAATATTCTTTTCCCCCTTATGGAAGACTCTGATGCTGAAGAGTCTATTCCTTCAGCATCTTCTCCAGAAGACTACTCTTTTGGGGAAACTTTACATACCATGAGGGAACATTTCCACTAGGAAGGCCAGGATTACTCTGATTCTAAGAAAAGGCTCCGAGAGTTCGTTTTACTACCCCAGCACAGACCACTTGCTATTCCACCAGTGTTAGACATTGTGGATGATGTTTATTCAGAATCTAGCCTTAACCCAGATTCACTACCTCCTGCACCAGCCAAACCAGACAGATACTACAGAGTCCCTGACTCACACAAATTCCTATATAAAAGCCCTGTTGCTGACCCAGAAGCCATTTCCCAGGGTCCCAAAGGGGTTAAGGCCTCTATTGCTAAAAATCCTGTACCTTCTGAAAGGTATTCTAGAGCACTAGACAGATGGGGAAAGAAAATATATACCTCAGCTACTCTAGCTATGAGGGCCTTAAATTGCCAGTTTCACATGCTGAAATATCAACAGTATTTGATGTCTCAATTAAAACAAAAAATGATCACACATACAGAGCAGCCTGATTACAAGGAAATGCAAGATTTGTTGCATGCAGCTGAACAAGTGGGAAAACATACTTTGCAATGTGGATTTGATTCATTGGAAGCTTCTTGTAGAGCAGCAATGACAGGGTCTGTCATACGTAGGCATGCTTGGTTAAAAGAACAAACTTTACCTGATCATGTAAAAGCAAAGTTATTGGATGCACCTTTACAGCAGGATGTTTTATTAGGTGTAAAATTAGAAGAGGTTTTAAAGAAAATGGAGGATAAGTATGCAGACGGTCAAGGATTTTTTACAGGTTCAACCCCCTCGTTTCAACAGAAATTGGCCAACCAAAAACTGGTCCTTTCCAGCTTCTGACAGACCACAGAGGGGCAAATACAGGTGCCCAAGGGGCAGAGGTCAGTCACAAGGCTCTTACAAGCCTCGACAATGGGGTGCCACAACCCAGAAAGGAGGAGAAGACAGGTCCCAAACTACCAGAAGACAAACACAATGACTTACCCCTCAGACTGCCAAGCAAATCCCTCTTGGCAGTTCCCTTGGGAGGAAGGTAACACTTTTTGCAGACAGCTGGTGCATCATCACAAAAGACAAATGGGTCCTAGATATTGTATCTCAAGGATACAGATTCTACTTTCACACTTTACCAAAGATAAAAGGAATGCCTAACCTGCCACCAAATCAATTGGCAGAGGCTCAAGAACAAGTTACAGCTCTCATGGACATGAGAGCCATTCAACAGGTTCCTACACAGGAGCAGGGACAAGGATTTTACTCAAGACTTTCTAGTTCCTCGAAAGGACAAAGCTTGGAGACCCATTCTGGACCTCTCAGTTCTAAACGCATATCTCGAAGTACCCAAATTCAAGATGCTAACACTACAGCAACTTCTTCCCATGCTGGGCAAGAAGGCTTGGCTAGTAACGTTGGACCTCAAGGAGGCATACCGGCATGTCCCTATCAGACAAAATTGCAGAAGATACCTCCGATTTATAGCAGGTCCAATCCATTACTAATTCTCTGCTCTGCCCTTTGGCTTGTCTACTGCGCCCAGGGTCTTCACAAAATGCCTGGCACCAGTAATTGAAAACTGCAGACAAAGAGGAATTCAAATATATCCATACCTGGACGACTGCCTTATTCAAGCAGAAAGCAAGGACTTTCTTTTAAAGCATCAGGTGTTTTTCAAAAACTTATTAAGTTGCCTAGGGTACACAGTAAACGAAAAGAAGTCAAAACTAGTGCCCTCACAAGACATAATATTCCTGGGTGCCAGCTTAAATACAATGGCCCAGATGGCTTATCTCACGCCAGACAAACAAGGACAACTGACTCAATACTTCAAATGATGGCAACAAAGACCCAACTCCCTGCAAGAAAAATTCTGCAGGCCTTGGGATTCATGGCATCTTGCATACTACTAATACCATATGCAAAACCGCATATGAGGAAATTACAGTGGTACCTGAAAAGCGTATGGACTCAACACAGCGACAGCTTGGAAACAATAATACCACTCATTCCCTGCCTTCAACAGGAGTTTCTATGGTGGGCTCAGGCATGTCACCTCAACAAGGGTCAGCCTTTTTTACCTTACCCACAGCCTGGCAAACTATAACAACGGCTGCATCGGATTATGCCTGGGGAGCACACATGGCAGGACAGTGTATTCAGGGCAAATGGTCTGCAGATCAAAGGCATCTACATATCAATCAGAAAGAGATGCTAGCTGTACAAAATGCCCTAACAGCTTTCAAGGACCTCCTACATCCAGGACAACTACTAATAAAGACGGACAACACCACAGTGATGTGGTACATAAACAAGCAAGGGGGCACACATTCCTACCCCCTATGCAAGCAAGCAATGACCTTGTGGAACACAGCACTGAACTACCAAGTTCAACTACAAGCACAATTCCTGCCAGGAAAGAAAAACACATTGGCAGACGATCTAAGCAGAAACATCATAGATCCTCACGAGTGGAAACTAGATCCACAAGTATTCGCAATGATAACTCAAAAATGGGGGGGCCCAGACATAGATCTGTTTGCCTTCCCCCAAAACTACCAACTATGGAAATTTTGCACAAGGACATACCACACACTGGCTTGGAAAGTGGACGCCCTCTCATTCAGTTGGAAAACATTAACAGTGTATGCCTTTCCTCCACTCCCTCTTCTGGCAAAGGTGCTGCTGAAAGCCAGATTAGAGAGGCCACAAATGATGCTCATTGCTCCAGATTGGCCACGCCAACACTGCTATCCAATATTAAGGAACATGGCTCAAGGCCCACCATGGATTTTACCTCAAATTCCTCACCTGCTTACTCAGCAAAACAATCAGATTCTACACATCCAGCTCAAGACTTTAAATCTGGCTGCAATGCAAATTACCTAAACAACCAGTCAACACTTCTCTCTAAAGCTGTTCTGGATGTCATTCTGGAGGCCAGGAGGCCCAGCACCAGGAAAGCCTATTCAGACTAATGGAAAAGATTCTGCGTATGGAACCAGGCTAAAGGCCAGAATCCCCTTGACCCAAATATTCCTCAGATTCTTCACTATTTAACTGAGATGTTGCACAAAGGACTTTCCTTTTCATCTATTAAGATCCACGCCTCAGCTATTTCTGCTCAGTACAACACGGATCCTCCTATATTTTCACATCCATTACTAAGACAGTACCTCAGAGGGGCTAAGAACATAAGACCGCCCCGGAGAGCACCAACACCAACTTGGGATCTCAACTTTGTTTTGGAAAAACTTACACTACCGCCCTTTGAACCCGCTTTTACAGCTGATTTACAGTTTCTATAATGGAAAACTGCCCTGCTGCTAGCAATAACTTCAGCATGAAGAGTCTCAGAGCTACAGGCCCTAATGGCAGTGGAACCTTTCATAATTTTTCATCAAGACAGAGTCACTTTATGAACTAACCCTTCCTTTATGCCAAAGGTGGTATCCAGTGTGGCCCTAAACCAAACCATTCATTTGCCCACCTTTTATCCAAACCCCCAGAACAAAGGGGAAAGGCTCCTACACTCTTTGGACATTCACAGGCAATTACGTTATTACTTGGATAAAACTAAGGCTTTCAGAAAATCTGACCAGCTCTTTGTATCCTATGCTGCAGGATCACAAGGAAAGGCCATCTCGAAACAGACCATTTCAAAATGGATAGGACATTGTATCCATTTCTGCTACACACACCATGAGAAACTATACCTGGTAACATTAGGCCCCATTCCACCAATGCTACAGCAACATCAACAGCCTTCCTTAGAGGGGTACCAACCAAGGATATTTTGGAGGCTGCAACTTGGAGTTCAGTGCACATCTTCACCAAGCGCTATCACTTACCTCTGTGCTGTAGAACCAGAGCTGGCTTTGCCACTGTAGTTCTGCAGGGCCTACTAGCTTCTCCAAACCCTGTGTAGTTCCACTGCCCATCCTTAGCTTTGTGATTCAACCCAAGTGTGATGACTGCAGCAGTGTAACACGATGAACATAGTACAGTTTTGTACCTACCATAAATGTAGATGTTCCAGTGTTCACGCTGCTGCAGTCCAGGTTACCCTCCCTCCATCCCCTCTGACCTAGCTGAACTTTTCTATACCTTTCTATCCTGTACAACCTTTGTGGTGTATTTGCTTGTAACTGAAGGTATTCCTTTTATTCCTTTTATATGTTTTATTAGCAATATGTATTACGCCTACCTACTTGGGGGCACCTGACATCTGGGGCAAGAAAAACTAAAGAAAAACTGAAGAAAATGGCGTCAGATGCCTGTTCTATACCCCTGGCGCACTGAAGTCAGGGAAGAAGCGACAGCAACCGACGCCGGACCAAGACTTTGGAACTCTGGCCGACTGCGGGACCGCCTGACGGCAGGATAACCCAAGTGTGATGACTGCAGCAGTGTGAACACTCAAACATCTATATTTACGGTAGGTACAAAACTGTACTTTTCGAGCTCTGCCATTCAGACTCACCACAGAAGCCCTGGGTGTTTACCAAGTATATGGCTCATGTAGTGGCTCGCATGCAACTACAAGGAGTTTGGAATTTTTCCATACCTAGACGACTTTCTTTTAGCAGCCCCCATTCTAGAGATGTTTTTATTGGGAAGACAACAATTAATCCTGTGTCTATTTGTGGGGATCACAGTCAATGTGGCAAAATCTTACCTGGATACATGACAAATCCTGACATTTATCGGTAGCCAGTTGGATGCAGTCAACCAGAAAGGAGTTGCCACCAGACAGGATTTCTTCCATTTTAAGCAAAGTCTCAAGCTTATTGGAGAGCCCTTGGTCTTCAGTAGCAGCAGGCATTCTGATGGCCTCTTCCATCCATATTGTACAATTGAACATAATTTTATAGTGGACATTCAGAAATTAGTGGGATCAGGCTATTTAACCTAAGGGAGTACACAGTAGATTTTTCAAAGACCTGCATCAGCAGTTTATGGTGGATGGAACCAAAAATATCTCTGTGGGTACCTCCTTTACCTGACTATCTCCTACTGCGTTGGTAGCCGTGAACATGTCCGTCCTGAAATTAGGGGCATTACCTAAACAGAACAGTCCAAGGTATGCAGACTGCACAAGAGGCTCAGTTGCACATCACTGTACTCAAGATGAGAGCTGTCTTTCTACCATTGCAGGCATGTCAGGACTTTCTCACGGAGTGTGGTACCCATATTCACAGGCAATGTGACAGTGACATAGTATTTAAACAAGAAAGGTAGAACCTTTTCTTAACCCCTATGCAAAGAAGCTGTGAGGGGATGGAACTGGCTGTAATATTGTACAATTTTTGCATAGCAATGCACATACTGGGAACATTCATCATGATTGCGAACAGGTTGAACAGACAGATTTTGCTCCCATATGAAGTGTCTCTCAACAGGAAGATAATTTACCAGGTATTAAAAGGAGAGGGGAAGACCTTGTAGTCTCTTTGCTTCACCATTTAATACCAGATGTCAAAAACTTTCAACATCATTCCTCAAGAGGAACAGCTATCAAGAGTCGCATTCTCATATGATTTGCCTCAAGGTATACTATATGCCTTTACCGCTGTTTCCTCTTATAACAACTTTTCTACTGAAAGCCAAAGCATGCCGAGCAAAAGTCATTCTCATAGATGCATTCTGGTGTCACCAGATATGATTCTTCTTGTTGTAACCTATTCTCAAGAGAAAGACCCCTTCTCCTTTTCCATCACCTTTGTCTGCTCTCACATCTGTGTGGTCCACCTCATCCGGACATACATTCTCTTCATTTGATTGCATGGTTTCTCCACTTCCAGTTGTTCCCTTCTGAGGTGGTTAATCTGATTACTGAATCCCAGAGACCTTCAACAAGGAGAATTTACAAGAAAAATGGGGAAAAAAAATCTCTCTGGATTTTGAAGCAAAATATATATCCTATGTCAGCATCTCTTACAAGTGTGCTCACATCTCTAGCAGATCTTTTTAAGAAGGGAGCCAGTTACTCTTCATTTAAGGTTCACTTAGCAGCTGTTTAATTTTTTCATGCAGGTTTTTCCCTGTCTTTATTGGCGTTTCACAAAAATTTGTAAAGCGTTTTTGAAAGAGGTCTTTTCTGAATTTTGTGTTGGAGCGACTAACCAAATCACCCTTTAAACCAGCAAATTCCATACCTGGAAAACTGTCCTTCTGGCAGCCATTACTTCTGCCAGAACCAGTTGATGTTCTTTGTGTTTCAATGCTGCCTGAATGTCAAAGTCTTGGGTCCTGTGTTGGTTGCTGTCTCCTCTTCCATGACATCAGGTCATCAGGGGTATAAAACATGCAGCCGACACCATTTTATTCAGTCTTTCTTGCCGCGCGGTGCCCAAAGCAGAAGCAGTTCACAAGTGCCGGTTAGCAGACTCCTGAAATTTTCGCATTCGAGTTTCAGAACTGAATTCTTCAATTAAAGCTAAGTACCCTGTTGGGGAAACTTTTTCTTGCTCCTTACCGATGTCAGTAAAAGTTGATAATTGCATTACTTGTGGGAGGCAAATACCTCATAAGGATTTTCATTTGTACTTTGCTGCCTTGCTGTCGGTTTTGTGCTAGATTTAAACAACACACTATTAAGCGTCTGTATATCTTTGCTTCAAAATATTTTGGATCCAGATTTAATTACCCTGAAATGTTGTCGGATAGCAATCCGACTACCGGAGTTCACAAAAAACACAAAGAAAAGGACAGAGACAGATGGTCGCGGTCCAGAACCGATGACGAAGCTTCTCCTAAGCCAGTTGCCGGTACTCAGTGAGTGGGATGGATTCTTCTGCATCTGAATCCTCATAGGGTGGTATAGAAAAATCCTGACCAGAAGAGGAATCAGAAGAAATAGAAACCTGATCTGACGCTTCATAATCAGTGTCTTGCCTTCCAACGGGGTACTTAGCTTTAATTGAAGAATTCAGTTCTGAAACTCGAATGCGAAAATTTCAGGAGTCTGCTAACCGGCACTTGCGAACTGCTTCTGCTTTGGGCACCACGCGAGATTCTCAGAGTATTGTACCCGCGGATGTCTCTCCCTCAGATGGGTCTGGAGCCGTTGTGCAGGCACCGGCTTCTGAGGGTGTTTTCAGGCCTCAGCATTTCTATATAAAACCAACACCAGCTTCAAAAACAACTTCTAAGTCTAAAAAACCGACGCATGAGCCACGTGCTCAGGCCCCTATGTCTAAAAAACAGATGATCAAAATGGCTGAGGACTTAATTACCTTGATCAGGGGTTCCCAACCCCCCTCCCCCGATAAGAGGCGTAGGCAAGACACTGATTATGAATCTTCAGATCAGGTTTCTATTTCTTCTGATTCCTCTTCTGGTCAGGATTTTTCTATACCACCCTATGAGGATTCAGATGCAGAAGAATCCATCCCATCTGCATCTCCTCCTGAGGATTATTCTTTTGGAGAAACCTTGCATACTTTAAGGGAACATTTTCATTGGGAGAGTCAGGATTTCTTGGAATCAAAAGAGGCTTAGGGATTTCCTTCTTCTTCCTCAGCATAGGCCTTTGGCTATACCACCTGTATTAGACATTTTTTATGTGTTTTCGGAGTCAAGCATGGCTCCTGATTCCCTCTTTCCGGCTCCTAGTAAGCCAGACAGATATTACAGGGTTCCTGACTCCCACAAATTTTTATTCAAAAATCCTGCTGCTGACCCTGAAACTATCTCACAGGGTCCCAAAGGTGTAAAGGCCTCTGCAGCCAAGAATCCTATCCCCTCTGATAGAGATTCCAGGGCATGGATAGATGGGGAAAGAAGGTTTATACGTCTGCAACCTTGGCAATTAGGGCCTTAAACTGCCAGTTTCATATGCTTAAATATCAACAGCATGTTATGGGATTATTGAAACAGAAAATGATGTTGATTTCTGAATGTGTGGAAAATAAAGAATTACAGGAATTATTGCATGCAGCAGAACAGGTTGGAAAGCATACTTTGCAATATTACCAAACCACCCTTTAAACCAGCAAATTCCATACCTGGAAAACTGTTGTCCTGGAAGCCATTACTTCTGCCAGAACCAGTTGTTCTGAACTTCAGCCATATCTTCAGAAAATCTGTATTTTTTGTTTTATGTAGACAGAGCTAAACTCGGGACTAACCTATTCTGTATTGCCAAAGATGGATACACAAACCAATTTAAACCTGTCTGCTAATTTGCTTGAATTAAATTTTACTTAATTATTTAAGTGAGGGGAGAGTATTAGTTTTATAATTTGGATGTTTATAGATAGCTTTGCTTTTCTCTTCATCACACTAAGGACTTCAGGAGAGGTGGACAATTGTATGTATCTTTTTTCCAGCAAAGATGTGTCAAAAATATGCAAGACTACTCTTTCTAAATAATTATCAGATTGTGTAGCTCATTTTTATCTTCTGAAACCCTTGGCCATTAGACTGAAAACATACCCTATTAGAGCTCAGGCTGCCTGCCTTTTTATGTAACTTACAATTGAAAGATGATATGGCGGCTGCTTGCATGGTCAAAATTGCATATTTTTGCCATACGTTATAGTTTGAGTTCCTTTTCCAGAGTTCAGGCTTCTTTTGGAGCTACCATTCTCTGACGCTTGTTTGCTTAGTCCACCCAAAGTCAGCTGAGGATTTAGTCCAGGTGCACCAGTGTACAGACAAGACTGGAAAAATTGTCTTGGTCGGGACACTGGAATAATCCACCCACCTTCCCCTTCCACATTTTGCGTCATTGTAGACCCGTAGGAAAGCTAAATTCTGGTATGCCATCCTTAGGAAGCCTTTGATGCCTTTTTCCCTCCCTTTTTGTATTGTGAGATGACATGTTAGTTGATCTCAGCCTGGTCATGAGAGAATGGTACTGTTTTCTGAAAGTCTATCCAGATGTCTGATTTCAGCCTCTTTTCCTGAAGTAATGACTACAGCAGTGACTATACTCTTAATATCTACAGTTTACGCTAAGTGGATTTCACAACTGTACTTGCTCCTTATGCATGACTACTGTTTGACTGTAGCTGAAATACTACATTTAGTTTTGGGACCCCTCTTGGAGAGAGATGCGTCTGCCTTTTTTCAACAAGTTCTTACAGGAACCAGAGCAGTGATTAAAGACTTTGGAGGAAGATCCTTTGATTCCATGACCTTGTCCTTTTTCTTCCTAAGGATGAAGGAACTGTGGAGACATGATTTTTTTTTTTGCCTTGTTTTCTTCTGCTATTTCCTGGTTAGGAAACCACTGATTGTAACCGTGGTATAGAACTATGAGGTGATAGATTCATCAGCATTTACATACGAATAAATTTAAGATGCCCTTGGAGATGCCGTCAGCTAGCAAGCATTTCCTTGTTGCTGTTATTTATGTGTTTGGCTTAATCTATGTGGCTTTGCTGAAAGGGTATTTTTTTGTAGTTTGTTACTACAGTACATATACAGCTGTTTTTTTCAAAATGAAATTATTTGCTAATGTAACATGCACCCATGCTTGTATGACTATTACTTTTCTTTCTATGTACATTATATTAATTTTGTCTTTTTCAGTGAGAAGTTCACACGCTTCTGTCAGTGGAAAAATGTGGAACTGAATATTCATGTAAGTGTTGTCTTTTATGTTTTGTTAGTGTGCGACTTTTCACCTGAATTCTTTTCCACCAATAGGAAAAAGAAGGTAATTTGAAAGATCACCTCTTGACTAACTCCACATGTATAGACTTGAACACATCAATTGATGTTGAAGGAAATTTTCTTTCACATTGCTGAAGTTTCTTCTTATTTCATTGTTTCCCTGAACATTAGTTTAGACATAAAAAAGTTATTGTTTAAGTGAAAGAAATCCTGCACTCTGATAAACGAGAACAGTTACGAGGATGTCAGTAAAAATGCAGGACTGATATTATTGTGCCAAAAAGGTATCAGAAAATACGTAGTAAGGTGAACAGTTAGAGAATTTGTTATGGTTCATCAGACACATTAGTGAGAGTAAAGGTCCCATAATGCTCAGTGAATTGGTTGGTGCATTCTGTCGAAAAAACAAAGTGTTCAAGGTATAAAAAACACCATGAATATTTGTATTTAGTAGAAAATATAGTTTCTAGTGTGTGCCTGTTAAGCTCTGACCTGACTCCTTAAGACTCTCAGTGAATGTATTAAAGAAAAAGTTGAAAAAGTATGGGTCTCGTCTGCAACACCTGACAACATACTTGTCTGAATGTTAAGAGTACAGTGCAGATTGATGACAACTGTGAACCAGAAAATAATGACTCTCTTAAATGTTACCTGTCAGGAAAGTGGGAAGTAGAACTAGCATTGCAAACTGTGGAGCGGTCTGTGTTACCTAGCCAGTAAGATATATCATGGAAGACGAAATGAAACACTCGAAAGTAGTATTATCAAAACTTCATCTGTTTGTTTACCAAATTTTCAGGAGAGGCCTTTCTGTAAAGCATTGCCAGATAATTATTTTTGGCTACATTATTGATGCGGTTGATTAAGGGCATTTAATAGAAGTAATTTTAATAAGTAAATCTTTGACTTTAGAAACAAACATTTCATTGACTGACAGTGGTATTATCTTCATTAATGAACAGATGAATTTGTGTTATCATGGAATTAAAACACGACAGAACACCTCTTAGGAGTAGATCCTTTCACTTTGACAAATGAGCCATAGGTAGGGTAAGCTTACTATAGAGTGATATCGTCACAGTAGATTTTAACATTTGGGTTCATTCAAAACCGCATCAGTGCAGTCTGTTTAGCATTTTTTGTTTAACAAATAGAAATAAATACTTTTATAAAAATAAAATAGCTGTATTGGCCCCACCGTAAGGCAGCTTTCATTTCAGATATTCAGATGCTAATCTCATGTGTATCTAGAAATGAATCTCCTATATTGGTTCAGCCATTTAAGGAGCTATCACCACAGAAGGTTGATTCTTCATGTCCACAAATGTTCATTGTTTCATGCAGAAGCCATTTACTTCTTAAAGAGGTCCCTGAATACCTAATAGCTGAAATGCCAAAATGGGTTTTCCTGCTGGCAGTACTGAAGGACCTTACGTCAGTATCACCATTGTCAGTGGTTCTGAAACCATAGGCATGTGCATTTAAACAGATGTAGGCCTTTGGCTTCAGACTGTTCTAGTATAGTCTGAGTATTCTAAGTTAGAGACCTTGTCTTCAAAGCGGACATTAAAACTGTAAGTGCACATCTTACATAACGATCTTTGTGGTCCCACCTTCATCGGTATTCTCATTAGTCCATGAAGGATAAATGGAAATTATGCCTTTTTCTTCCCTCATCAGAAAAAAAAGTTTTGCATAGCCAGACTAGCCCAGATTTTGTTTGATATTCTAGTCTGTCCATCATCTTGCTGTTTCACCTTAGGATATAATGTTTGGTAAAGCCATTAACTTTAACAAAGAATGTGCTGACTGGCCACTGGCCATCCAGGCAACATTCATTTTCAGAAAATGTTGTTGTAAAGTGTTAAGGTTAAAGGGGACCTAGTAGACTTTTCCTTGTGATGTTCTTCGTGTTTCACTGTTGCAGTCATCACATTTGAGTTATCCTGTCAGGGGTAGCCCTCAGTCGGCCCGAATACCAGAGGCTTAGTATTTCTGCGTTGGTTGCTGTTGCTCTAGAACTGAAGTCAGGTAGTCAGTGGTATAAAATCAGGCAGCCTATGCCATTACATCAGTCTTTCTTGCCGAGGAGCCTGAAGCAGAAGCAGTTTGCGCGGGTGCCGGTCGGCCGCTACCCGAGTTTTCATTTCCGAATTGAATTTGAAGTCTTCTAAAGCTAAGTACCCCATTGTGGATCCTTTTTTCTTGCTCTAACCGATGTCAGAAAAAGTTAACAATTGTCTTGCCTGTGGAAAGCAAATACCACACCGAGACTTCCATTCTTACTGCATCACCTGTTTAGGCCCAGACCACGATGTCCCTCGCTGTCGCTTTTGTGCTTTGTTCAACGCCCGAACTACACATCGTTGGGTCCTTTTTTTAGCTAAATATTTTTGCTCTCAGTCCTCGAATTCCGATATGGCTTTGGTAAACCATCTGACTACCGATCTTCCAAAAAACGTAAGGATAAAGACAGACGGCAGAGGTCCAAAATTGCAGACAACACTTCTGCTAAGCTAGTCATCAGTTCTCCGATCCTCAGTGAGGCGCTTTCATAGCCCCTGATGCCCACTTCTGTGGATCCATAGGCCGCTACCGAGACCCTTTCGGAGTCTGATATGCTGCAAGACTCTTCTTCGACTGAGGATCCTGCAGATGTCTCTACTTTTGTATGAATCCATAGCTGCTAAGCAGGCTCCGGTTTCCGAGGAAGTACTTTGCACTACCAATACTCGACACAGACCGACTTCTTTCGCATCTTCAATTCTTTATAAAATCTAAAACTGCTGAGTTTCTAAGTACCAGGGTGCAAACTACGCCCATAAAAACAACGACCCAAGCTCAGGCACCAGCTTCCTTGTCTCAGTCTCAAATGCTTAAAATGGTGGAAGACCTTATTATGCTTGTTACGGGAAGCCAGGCTACCCCTTCCAAAAGAAAGAGACTTGTTCTATTGCTTGTCTTATTTTATTTGAATAGGAGTCCGATGACTTTGATGTTTCTGAATATGAAGACATGCAACCCTTCTCTGCTTATGAAGATTCTGATGCAGGGGAATCCATTCCTTCTGCCTCTCCACCTGAGGATTTTTCATTTGGGAAAACCCTTCATACTTTAACGGAGCATTTCCAATGGGAATGTCAAGGCTATCCTCAGTCAAAAAAGAGACTCAGGGAATTCTTAGATTTACCACAGCACAGACCTTTGGCCTTTCCTCATGTCCTTGATGTTGTGGATGATGTTTTTATGGAATCCAGTTAGACTCCTTCCTCCTGCTCCCAGGAAACCTGACCAGTACTTAGAGTCACTGACTCTCACAAATTCCTTTTCAAAAATCGTACTGCTGACCCAGAGGTCATCTCTCAAGGACCTAAAGGAATTAAAGCAACCTCAGCTAAGAATCCCACCTCCTCAGACAGGGATTCCCGAGATGGGGTAAAAAAGTATACACCTTTGCTACTCTTGCTGTAGAGCATTAAATTGTCAGTTCCACATGCTGAAATATCAGCAGCATACCATGGAACTCCTCAAACAAAAAATATCTTCCCTTTCCTGCTTGTACAGAAAGTAAAGAATTGCATTCTGCAAGTCAAGTTACTAAGCACACCTTGCAATGTGGCTTTGATGCCCTGCATCTTGCAGGGCAGCAGTCACTGGTTCTGTCCTTAGAAGGCATGCTTGGCTTAAGGAACAGACCTTGCCAGACCATGTCAAATCCAAGTTATTGGACACACCATTAGACAAAGACAGAGGTCTTAAAAAAGATGGAAGAAAAAGCTAAATCTATGCAGACAGTTAAATACTTCTTACAGGTCCAGCCTCAGAGGTTCAGTAGGCATTGCCTCTCCAAGCACTGGCCCTTTCCTGCCCCCTTCAGGCCAGCTCAGCCCAGACTCAGGGGAAGCAGACCCCCCCCAGACAGCAGCCCCAGGGAATGCAGAGATCTAAGCAGTGGAGTTCCTCCTCTTCAAAAACAGGGAGTGCAAAGCCACCCCCTTATGGTAAGAACTCACAATGACTTTACACATCCACCCCTTACCTCTGCCCACCTGCTTGTGCCCCTAGGAGGAAAACTCTCCTTCCATGCAAGCAACTGGGCCTCTATTGCCAACAACCGATGGGTCCTCAACATAGTGTCCCAGGGATACAAATTTTATTTCCACACTCTGCCAACCCCAAAAGGTTTCCCAGATCTTCCTCCAAACCAGTAGGCAAAGGCCAAAAAGCAAGTCCTTCACTGCTCTCCATGAGGGCAGTACAGCATGTTCCTGCAGAATAGATAGGCCAAGGTTTCTATTCCAGACTCTTCCTGGTACCCAGAAAAGAGGGCACCGGGTGCCCAATCCTCGATCTAGCCATTCTAAACACCTTTCTGGTGATACCAAAATTCAGAATGCTCGCCCTACAGCAGCTACTTCCTATGCTTTCCAAGGATGCTTTGTGAGCTACCCTAGACCTAAAAGAGGCCTACCTACACATCCCAATCAGGGAATCTTGCAGGAAATATCTACGTTTCAGTGCAGGATCTATGCACTTTCAGTTCTCTGCTCTTCCCTTTGGCTTAGCCATTGCCCCCAAATTTTCACAAAATGCAGTGCTCCAGCCATTGCCTTTTGCAGACAAAGAAATTTTCAAATTTACCTCTACTTAGATGACTGCCTAATTCAGGCAGTCAGTCAGGAAAAGCTGTTACAGCACCTGACCTTTGTAAAGGCCCTACTGACCTCCCTGGGGTACACTGTCAACGAAATGAAATCAAAACTAGTCCCCACACAAAAAAAAATATTCCTGGGAGCAAGCCTGGATATAGCATCACAAATGGCATTCCTTACTCCAGAAAAAGAAGCCTACATGACAGACTACTTCTCTCATCTATCCACCCAGAACCCAGTTATCCACAAGGAAAATCCTGCAAGCTCTAGGGTTCATGGCCTCCTGCATTCTACTCATTCCATATGCCGGACTGCATATGAGGAAACTACAGTGGTACCTAAAAAGCCTTTGGTGTCAACACTCTCAAGACCTGGAAACTATCATACCAGTGATACCTTGTCTAAGGCAAGATTTTCTTTGGTGGGCAGCAGCATGCAACCACAACAAGGGGCTTCCCTTCTCAAAACCCCATGCCGCCCAGACCCTCACCACAGACGCATCAGACTATGCCTGGTGTGCACACCTGGACGTCAGGTGCATTCAGGGCCATTGGAGCCCAAATCAACTACATCTGCACATCAACCAAAAAGAGCTGCAAGCTGTTCAGCACTCCCTGACAGCTTTCAGACCCCCTACTCTCCCCGGGGCCTCTACTGATCAAAACAGACAACACCACAGTGATGTGGTATATCAACAAGCAGGGAGGGACTCACTCTTATCCTCTCTGCAGGCTTGCCATGACCCTTTGGCACACTGCCTCAGCCATGCAAATTCATATGCGAGCACAATTCCTGCCAGGCTCCCTAAACGTCTGGCAGACAACTTAAGCAGAAACTTGTTAGACCCACACGAGTGGCAGCTAGACCACAGAACCGTCACCCTTGTAACCCGGAAATGGGGCACCTCAAGGGTGGACCTCTTTGCCTCCCACTCCAATCATCAGCTCAGCAAATTCTGCACCAGGGGAACTTTCATAGCAAGGCCTGGAAAGTGGATGTTCTATCCTTCCAATGGGTAAACCTCTCTGTCTATGCATTTCCCTCTACCACTCATTTCAAGGGTACTGCTCAAAATAAGGGAGGAAAAACCCAGAGCAATCCTGATTGCCCCAGACTGTCCATGCCAGCACTGGTACCCACTGCTGCGCAGCCCGTCACCCCTGCCACCATGGCACCTACCTCAGATCCCAACACTCCTGACCCAGAAGGATGGAGAATTCATGCATCCCCAATTGCAGACCCTCAATCTGGCAGCCTGGCTTATTCCCTGACCTCTCCTCAAGCTGCCAGCCAAAACAAACAAGTCCTAGATGTTATACATGAGGCCAAATGCCCTAGCACTAGAAAATCCTATGCTGACAAGTGGAAAAGGTTTTTTACCTAAATCCAGGCTAAGGGAGCTGAAACAGCATAGCCCTCCCTACCTCTTATCCTAGATTACCTAGCAGACCTACTGCACAAGGGTCTATTCTTCCCTTCTATTAAAATTCATGCCTCCGCCATCTCTGCTCATTACAGCACAGAGCCACCTCTCTTCTAACACCCTGTCATCAAGCAGTTCCCCAGTTCCTAAGAGGGGCTAACAACTTAAGGCCACCCAGGAGAGCTCCTACCCCAGCTTGGGACCTTAACTTTATGTTGGAAAAGCTCACCCTACCCCCTTTAAACCTCCAGCTTCAGCAGAGTTAAAATTTCTCTCTTGGAAAACAGCCTTGCTTATGGCCATCACTTCAGCTAGAAGAGTTTCAGAGCTACAAGCACTCATGGCCGTAGAGCCCTTCATCATTTGCATGCTGGCAGGGTCTCCCTCAGGACTAACCCATCCTTCATGCCTAAAGTGGTGTCCAGTGTGGCTTTAAACCAGTCCATTCATTTGCCCATCTTTTTCCCTAATCCACAAAACAAGGGGGAAAGGATTCTGCACTCTCTAGATGTGCACAGACAGCACAGATTCTGTCTGGATAGGACTAAGTCTTTTAGAAAAAATGACCCATTTCTAGTCAGCTTCGCAGCAGGGACAGGGGGCTAGGCCATATACAAACAAACAATATACAAATGGATAGCACACTGCATCCATTTCTGCTACAAACAGCATGGGAAACTGCCCCCAAAGTGGGTCAGGACCCATTCCACCAGGGCAACCTCCACCTTTGCACTTTTTCTCAGAGGGGTCCCCACCAGGGACATCTTGGAGACTGCAACATGGACTTCTGTTCATACCTTCACTAAGTATTACCACCTACCTATCTTCTCCAAATCCAGGGCAGACTTTGCCACTGCAGTCTTGCAGGGCATTCTAGCCAGCTCCCAGTCTTCTTGACTGTCTCCACCCTTTTCTTCAGCTTTGGGAATCAACCCATGTGTGATGACTGCAACAGTGAAACACGAAGAACATAGTACAGTTGCGTACACTTACCATAGATGTAGATGTTCAAGTGTATTCATTGTTGCAGTCCTGGTTTCCCACCCTCCATCCCCCTTGTCTCTCTGTGTGTCTCTCTCTGTCTTCCACTCTCCTTGCAGGAACTTTTTGGTATTTACTTTCTACTGGTGGTGTTCTTCCACCATAACCTAGTTCCCTATTTGGGGACAACTGATAGTTGAGGCAAGAAAAATTGATGTAATGGCTTCGGCTGCCTGATTTTATACCACTAACGACCTGACGTCAGTCTTGGAACGACAGCAACCGACGCAGAAATATTAAGCCTCTGGTATTTGAGCTGACTGAGGGCTACCCCTGCAGGATAACCCAAGTGGGATGACTGAAACAGTGAATACACTCGACCATCTACATTTATAGGTTCATAGGTAGGTACTAGGCTATCTGCCTGAAGGCATTTGTAAGCCTAGCCAGAATGTGTTGGCTTTTGCCGCCCCCTTAGATTAGTTCTCTGTGCCTCTGTCCAGCAGAGCCACTGAAGTGATCCCCAAGGTAAACTTTTTGTTTTCATCCACTCTTCAAGGCTTCTTTTGAAGAGTGTTAGCAAGGAGCTCTGCCTAATGTAGATTGGGATCTTGTTCCAAAGCATGGGAAGTCTCTGGGACAGGAATCTATCACTTCAGCACGTCCTATTTATTGTTGTGGTGAGGTTTAGATCCCTAGAGCGTGTGGCTTGCAGGCATAAGGTTTTCTTTAGGTGGAGCATGTCCATCAATTCTGGGTTGGACATGGCCTTTTATGTCAGGCAGAGATCACCTCTGAGTAGGCGGTATGCAACAGTGTACAGCTGTAATTTCTTCATTCGAACTGCATAGGGCATCTGTTTGAGGCCAGTGATCCTCTTGATGAGGTACTTCTGTGGTCTTTCCAGTTGTTGCAGGTGTCTTGTAAGGTACATCCCAAATGGGGCGTCATACTCTATGATGGGTCTGATGAGTAGAGGGGCACAATGACCTCTTTTGATCTGGATGCGAACAATTTTGTGATTAGGTGGGTCACATAGAAGGATTTTCTAACCACTTTGGCAATGTGATTATCAAAGGTGAGATTACTATCTATGATTTCAGGGAATCTACTACATTCTTCTGGTACGGTTATGGGCCCTTTTGGGGGTGAGAGGGGGTTGGCGTCTGCCAGGATGTTGGCGATATCGGTCGGTTCAGTGTATTTTGTGCCATTCTGCACTAACTCTCAGTAGATCTGATCATTGCCACTTAGATTCTTGACATAGCTAAAGAATGCCTTGTGGTTATCTTTGGAGTTCTTGGCAGTTTTTCTTTCAAAGCTCGCCTTGGATGATTTTATGAGGGATCATAGTTTCCTGCTGATACTGATCAGGGATGTCTTCCCTTCTTGGGATTTTACTCTTTTCTATACTAGTTTCCTCCTCCTATTGTATAGCTTGTTTATGGCAGGAGTCCACCAGACTGGTTTCCTTTTCTTGGAGGAGTGAATTTTGGTTTTGCTTGGGATGGCATGATCCATGTATTCTTGTAGGTGCCCGTAGAGTGCATTAGTAAAGGATTTTGCAGCTTGGACAGCGTTATCCTTCAGCATGGGGACTTTGAAACTTTCCATCTCGGTCTTAAGTAACGTGAAGTTTGCTTTTGAAAAGTTTTTTTATGGCGGTTTTCTTGTCCGGGGGTGGGGGCGGAATGTGGATATCCAAAGTGATTTGTTTATGGCCAGATCTAACGAGCGAGGGGTTGACCTCCGGTGTGGAACACCGGTCACCCATGTTGGTGATGACCAGGTCCAATATGTTGTCACCTCTGGTGGGAATGTTGACCAGTTGAACCAGGGCGTTTGAGTTTATAAATTCTAGGAAATGTTTGGCAAGGGAGTTAGTACTTGAGTAGATCTCCCAGTTAATGTTTGGGTAATTGAAATCACCCAATATTAGGGTGTTTGGTAGGACCTTTATGTTTCCCAGTGTTTCCAGAAACGAGGAGTGGGGGTCCTGGGACATGGTGGGTGATCTGTAGCAAGCTACAATTTGAAATGTAGTTTTGCCCATTGTTAGTTGCACATGGATGATCTCTGAAGCATCGTGCTGTGCCACTAACCTGGAGGTATGGGTATCCTTGATGAATATGGATACGCCCCCGCCTTTTGTATTTCGGTTTGGGTTCTGTGGCCGAAATGTATGGTATGAGTTGTAGCCTGGTAGTGCTGGGGTTCTCTCTGAAGCCTTAAGCCATGTTTCTGTAACTGCATGTATATCGATTTTCTCCATACTGAGGAGTACTTGAGTGCATGCATTTTGAGGTTCAGATCTCTGGCATTGAGTCGCATTACCCTCAGTTTTTTGTTACTTGTGCTATTTACAGCGGTGGGTTTGTCTTTTGAGTCTTGCCTAAAAAAGGCACTATGGGGGTGGCAAGAGCCTTGACCAGTAATCGAAAGCCTAAGGTGACAGGTGCAAGCTGTCTCTAGCGAAGCAGCGTGGCTTGTTGAGCATGTCATTCTAGGTGGACAGATACTGGATCCCCTTTGAATGACACCAGAAACTTAGCCAGTTGTTGAAATCGAGCATTTTTTCTTTATACTGTGGTATCATTCTTGGTGAGGGCAGGATGCTACTCAGGGTCATGGCCATACCAGCCTGGGCTACATGATCAGAGAGCTCTTCTGTGTCTCTCTCTATGTAGTCCAGAGAGGTACGGCTCTGGTCATTCACACCAACATGGACAATGACAGTCATATTTGTAAGTGTACACAACTGTTCTATTTTTCTGGACTTAAAATGGGAAGAACAAGTATATAGAATTATAGCACTATATGTGCACGTTACATGCAAAGAAGTAATTTATTTCATCAAATATTATTTCGATTATGTAGTGGTAAATTGAATATTATATTGACGGGAGATTTTAAGTATGCCTTGAGGTGAACTTGAAAGGAAATGGTGTAAGAAAACTGTTAGATGTTATGAGATGTGGTAAATTAATGCTCTGTGAATGAAATTCATGGACTTATAAGAAGGGGTGTCTATAAAGCTGAAATATATTATTTTATAGTATCAGAAAAACTAATCATAAGGGAAAGAGAATCATATGAAATGGAGAATCATGTGAAATGGGGTTTTCAGATCATTTAACAATATGGATAGAGGTAGATGAAAATAAGGAATATATTTGTGTCTTTCGGCTTTTCCCAGTTAGGGGTCGCCACAGCGGAACTCCAGTCCGCTAATGATTGACAGTTGATTTTTACGTGCTGAGTTGCCGGTTCTAACGCACAACCTTCAACGAAGGTACGCCCATTCACACATGTCACCACAGAAGACGCTCTAGCTGAGAATCGAACGGGACAACGTCTTGCTGTGAGGTGACAACGCTACCGCAGCACCACCACCTCGGGTACAAAATAGGAATAAAAAGGTTAAATGAGAAAATGTGTGATTAAAGAAGGAAAAAGATTAATAATGCAGTTATGGAGAGATCATATTACGATGAGAACATTTTATAACAACTGGTCTGAACAGTGGATTAATTTTAAGATTATATATAAAAATGTTTACAGCGGTTATATGATATAAGAAAAGCGGATAAAGAACAGTATAAGTGACTGTATAAAGACACATTGGAATATTTAGAAAATAATGAGAGAGTGTATTTTGATGAAGAGAATTATATAAAAAAAATCAAGACAAAATTGAAGATTTATTATTCAAACAGATATTTTTACAAGGAAAAAGAGAAGTTATTTCTATATGTTTAAGTAGACTGGTAAAGGATGATGGTGTAATGAGAGAAATGAAAAATACAAAAGGAGAAATGGAAAGAACTCTGGAACATATTATGAATATTGTAGAATATGTACAAGAGATGTTTAAAAAAGAAATTAAAATTGATATAAGTAAAAAAGTTTCCAGAACAAGAAAGTGAAGAATTTGAAAAGGAGATATCTTTATACTAATTCGATGAAGTATTAGGACAAGTAAATTTAGATTTGGCTGCAGGGTCAGATGGAATAGGCTGTGAAATGCATAAAAACTGAATGTAGTGGCAAAAAGAATGTTTTAAATATTTTGAATGAATGGCTGAATAAGTTTTATGTATAAAAAAATTATGCGTTGGCATACTTAAATTTGTCTGGAATAAAGTAAAAATCTGCAATGAAAAACTGGAGACCAATAGTACAGCACAATAATGATTATAAGATTTTTATGAAAATACTGCAGACAAGATTTAAAAGAAAGATGGAAAGTGTTAGGGAACATAGTATGTATAGTATAAAAGGAAAGGTATGTCAAGAATTAACAAGAGTAACGAGATTGTGGATGATATAAATAGAGGAGAAGAAGCTAAACTTATGATAGGGGATATTAATAAAGCAGTTAATACAATAGGGCATGGACTTTCATTGGTGATAATGAAAGATTACAACACAAGTGAGAAAACCTAGGAAAGTATTTGTCTGCTTATAGAAATAGTAAAATAAGCATTTTGGTAAATGTTTGGTTAAGTAAGGAGGCAGTAATGAGGAGGGGTGTGAGACAGGGATGTCCAGTGAGTTGTATACTCTTTGCTTTAACCATGAATGTAACTGTAGGTGAAGTAAACAAAGTGAAGAAAGCAGAGTATGTCACACCTGGAGTCTTAAGAATTCCAGTCTTGCTAACTTATGCAAATGATATTATAGTAATTGGAATAAAACAAGATGTGGATAAAAGAAGTAATGTGTTATTTAAATGAATGTTTAGAAGCGATTGGGATGACTTTAAACAAAGAAAAGTAAAGGGTTAGGAGATGTGGCTAATATAGGAGGAACACAATTTACAATTTCTGTCTTAAGTTTAAAATTTGGTAATAAGATTGTAAGTATGATGCAATGGGAAAAGAGCGAGTTAAAAGGAATTTGCTTCTTTTGGAAAACATACACTGTCATTTAGAAAAAAAAGGTTTATAAATTCAGTTTTAATAGGGGAAGTGGCATATTTAGCAAGTGTATTTATGTTACTAATGATATTGGAAAAATAATTGCTTCAGATAATTGATTTCATTCATGTGGAGTTCAAGACTAAATTCAGCAAAAAGAGGAATTTTGTATGCAAATAAAGGAGGAGGAAGTTTAGGGCTAATTAACCCAGTGGTATATGTTACTTCTCTAAATTTGTGTAAAGTGTCAAAGTGGATAAATGAAAAAGAAGAACATTTAGTTGTAAAAAAATTTTAAATATCCAAAAAATTTGGGAAAATAGGAGGTTAAAGAGAAAATTGATGTAAATATGAGGTGAAATGTTACCAGGAAAGAATATTAATATGGAAAATAAAAATTGACAAAATACAAAAGGAGAGAACATTGTGCTGCAAGAGTATAATGATACAATATTATTTTGTTAAACCATGGAAAAAGAATGAAAAATTAAAGCTATGAAAATAATAAATGGTGTAGTAAAAAAGTAGAATGCCAAGATTTTTTTGTGGATACTGGTAATACATTACTGGTAAAAAGGAATGGTTCTATATTATGTCAAACTCACAGGAGTCCGAATGTTGTAATATCGAACCCAAATGTTCGAAATACGAAAATAGCAAAGCCACAGCACACCAATTTTTTTCCCAGGAAAAAAAAATGGTGGGCCGTTTTCTGGGCTTTGCTATTTCCTCCACTGTGGTGCGATCTCAGAGTTGGTGTATTTAAGTAGGGGGAGTGTGGGGGGCACAGCCACCATGTTGGGGGGTGAAGCCCCCCACATTAGTTTAAGTTTAAAGTGCAAGTTTTTTTTTTTTGTAACGGAACAGTGATTTTTTCCCCTGGTAAAAAAAATCGCTGTTCTGTGTTTTCGTACTTCTTGGGTTTCAAACGTCACGGTTCGATATTACAAAGTTCCAGCTCCTGTGAGTTTGACAATGTAATTTAGACCCAAAGGGAATATAATATATAAAAAGAATACTGAAATAATATGTTTATATTGTGTTGGAGTAAACTAATGAACATGTGCTTTTTGAAATGCAAAAGTGTGATAAATCCATGGGAAAAGTTGTGAAAATATATTTTTGAAAGCATTGAAGAAGTGGATAGGATAACTATGGACATGATTAAATGTTTTTTTTTTATTTTTAAATAGAAGAAAGAATATTTTAAAATAATTGATAAATGTTTTATGTTACATGGAATGAAAAAATAAATGAAATTATATTTAATGGAAAATGGATTTTGGCAATAATATTGAAAAAGGTAAGATGGTAGCTATGGAAGAAGGAGTGGGGATCTAATAAGGATAGAAATTAAGTACAAAAATGTATGTGAATGTGTAATAAGTAGAAAGGAATATGGAAACTGTATTTTATAAATATTAGGTAAATTTTGTAAATTTCTCCACTATCTGTCCTTTCCACAAATGGAACTAAAATAGATCCCACCAGCCAAGCCAAACTTGTAGGTGTCACAATCGATGATAACCAAAGGTTTGACATGCACATCTCCCTCAGCATTAAAAAAAGTTCACTCCAAATTTGGCACCCTTAGCAGAATTAAACCTTATCTTACAGACAATGCCAGACTAGCCACTGCCTGCACACATCATCTCTCCACCCTCCTCTTCGGCTTCATAATACTTAGACATTCGTAAATCTGACCTAAATAATCTGGAATCATGCTACAACAAAATTGCAAAGTTTGCCACAGGGCCACCCTTACAGAACCCACCACTGCTCTGTACTCTCACAACTTAAATGGTTAGAACTACCAAACCTTCTAACATTTAACCAACTGTCCATAGCCCACAATATAATTCACAAACCTAACAATTGCCCGGCACTCACCAGTCTAATCCAACCCAACAGCAATCCTAGAGCTCTAAGATCCTCAAATAAACTATTGTTAAAGATTACCCAAGCCCACAACACACAAGGCACCACCCTTTTTTCCCCATAAAATTGCCAAACTGTGGAACACTCTTCCTCAACCTATGGCTAAAATCCCCAGCATTCATGAGTTTAAAAACCTCCTTAAGGAACATCTAGCAAAACACTTGCTCTGCTCCTGCCATACTCCTGGTTAAATTACCTACTACTCCCTTACATTACCCTAAACTAGCTCATTCTCACAGCTACAAATATTAACTGCTGAAGGCTGTCTTGATTCTACACTCTGTTTCAGTTAGCAATGTATACACATATACTGCTTTGTCTTTAACTGTTATATAGACTGCATTTCTCTGTCTTGCAATTACTGTATCACACTGATGTCCTTCAAGGATGCATCTGCAGTCCTTACAAATGGGTTGTCCTGTCGTCAGGCAGCCCTTCGGTCGGCCGGATTCCAAAGTCTGGGTCTGGCCTCGGCTGGTGTCGCACTTCACCCAACGTCATAACTGCAGTTCTTCGGGTATAAAGGCATCAGCCGACACCATTTTCCTCAGTCTTTCTTGCCGCGTGGCGCCCGAAGCAGAAGCTGTTCGCAAGTGCCGGTCGGTCAGATCCAGAGATTACTACTACCGAATACTACTTCGAAGACTTCTAAAAAGCTAAGTACCCCGTTGGGGACTCTTTCTTCCCTCAGCCGATATCAGAAAAAGTGAATAACTGTTTTACTTGTGGGAAACAAATACCTCATAAAGATTTCCACTCTTACTGCTTACCTTGTTTAGGCCCAGACCACGACGTAGCAGCTTGTTTAGCCTGTGCTTCTTTCAACCGACGGACGCTTAGACGTCGGTCGGAGTTTGCTGAACAGTTTTTCGGCTCAGATTTTGCGTACATAATGCCGTCGGATCCTCCAACTTCACAAGTTATTAAGAAACGCAAAGAAAAGAACCGACACTCGCGGTCCGCGGTTTCGGCCGAAACCGAGCAAACGGTTCTATCTTCAGCCGAATCCATGACTACTACCGAGGCCCCTTCTAACCTGGTTGAATCGGCCTCTGAAATTCAGCCTGCTACTGTGGTTTCACAAGAATTATCGGACACCATCCCTTTGGATGTTTCAACCCCTGCACGTGGTGCTGCTAGGCCTCCTGCAGCCATGTCCATAAAGGCCTTTGCCAGGGCTAAAGCAGCCAAAACTTCTAAATCTGTGCCTGTTAAGCCCCCCTCTCACAGGCCCAGTTCCAGTTCCCAAATGCTCACTCTGGCAGAGGATCTCATCTCTTTAATAAGGGGATCCCAATCTCATCCAGACAGGGCCTCTCAACCTCCTCCAGAAAAGAGACCTAGAGCAGAGCCCCCTGCGCCAGTGTCCTCAGATGATTCTTCTGATGATACAGACAATACAGACCATCCAGAGGCTCCTTTTCTACTTATGAAGACTCCGATGCTGAGGAATCGATTCCTTCTGCCTCTCCACCAGAGGAATTTTCCTTTGGGGAAACCTTACATGCCATGAGAGAGCAATTCCAATGGCAGGGACAAGATTTCTCAGATTCAAGGAAAAGGCTTAGGACCTTTTTGCATTTACCACAACATAGGCCTTTAGCTATACCTCCAGTTCTCCTGTTGTAGATGATGCATTTAATGATGCTTGCACTGCTCCTGATACTTTGCCTCCAGCCCCTGCTAAGCCCGATAGGTTCTACAGGGTCCCGGACACTCATCATCATTTATACAAGGCTCCTTTTGCAGATCCGAGACTATCTCCCAGGGGCCTAAGGCAGTAGCCGACCTCAGTTAAAACCCTCTTCCTTCTGAAAGGGAATCCAGGTCCTTAGAGAGATGGGGTAAAAAAGTATACACCTCTGCTACTCTCTCAGCTAGGGCATTGAACTGTCAGTTTCATATGATCCAATACCAGGAGTTTATGCTTGATCAGTTAACTAAGAAATTGTCCTCTGATGATTCTTTAGATAAGAAATATGTTCTAGAAATGGTGCATAACATTCAGCAGGTTAGTAACCATTCTTTAAAATGTGGCTATGATGCACTGGAGGCTTCCTTTAGATCAGCCATGACTGGCACAGTTATAAGAAGGCATGCATGGTTGAAAGAACAGGTCTTGCGGATCATGTTAAAGCAAAACTATTAGATGCTCCTATGGATAAGGTCAGTTTATTTGGTTCTCCTGCTCAACAGGTACTGCAGAAAATGGAAGAGAAGGCAAAATCTGTACAAACAGTGAAAGATTTCTTACAGGTTCAGCCTCCAAGGTTTAGCAGGAACTGGCCTTCCAAAAATTGGTCCTTTCCAGACTCCTCTAAAACTCAGAGAGGCAGGAATAGGCGTTCAAGAGGCAGAAATCAATCGAGAGGGGCTGCCTACAGGGGGCGCCAGTGGCAAGGTAACAACCAGCGAGGCACAGACACAACTACTACCACTGCAACAGGACAATCACAGTGACTTGGCTCTGACACCACCTACCAGGGAACAAATAGCAGCACCCTTAGGCGGAAAGTTAGCCTTATTTTCAAAAAACTGGCACTACATCACAAGAGACAAGTGGATTTTGCAAACTATAGACCAAGGCTACAGGTTTCATTTCCATACTTTACCAGGAAAAAGAGGAATGCTAAACCTACCACCAAATCAAAAGACAGAAGCTCTAAATCAAATAGCTCAATTAGTAAAGATGAGAGCTGTGGAAGGGGTACCATCTATGGAACAAGGAAAGGGATTTTACTCCAGACTATTCCTGGTACCAAGAAAAGAGAAAAATTGGAGGCCTATTCTCGACCTGTCCGCTTTAAACACATTCATCATTGTTCCAAAATTCAAAATGCTGACCCTACAGCAACTTCTTCCCATGCTGGGCAAGGAGTATTGGCTGGTGACTCTAGATCTCAAGGAGGCATACCTGCACGTCCCCATACGACCAAATTGCAGAAGATACCTCAGATTTCTTGCAGGATCATAGCATTATCAATTCTCAGCATTGCCCTTTGGCTTATCTACTGCGCCCAGAGTGTTCACGAAATGCCTGGCATCAGTAATCGCTCACTGCAGGCTTCAGGGAATCCAAATATACCCATACCTGGACGACTGCCTGATACAAGCGGACAACAAAAACAAGCTAACAGAAGACTTACAAAGAGTCATTCGCACTACAAGCCCTGGGATATACAGTCAATATAAAGAAATCAAGACTGATACCATCCCAAAGAATAACCTTCTTAGGTGCAGAATTGGACACAGTAAAACAGATGGCATTCCTAACTGCAGAAAAACAAGAACAACTTCCTCTCTACTTCTTGGCATTAACAAAGCAGAACAAACTAACAGCAAGGAAAGTACTGCAGGCCTTGGGCTTCATGGCATCCTGCATAATCCTGGTCCCTCATGCCAGACTGCATATGAGAAAGCTACACTGGTACCTGAAGAATTTATGGTCTCAACACAGGCACAGCCTAGAAACCGAAATACCACTAATCCCATGCCTGAAACAAGAGTTCCTATGGTGGGCTCAGGCATGCCAGTCAAACCCAGGTTTGCCCTTCCACAGCATTCAACCAAGCCAAACCATCACAACGGACGCCTCAGACCTCGGTTGGGGGGCCACATGCTGGACAAGTGCATACAAGGCTTATGGACTCCAGATCAGCTGCACCTGCACATAAATCAAAAGGAAATGCTGGCAGTCAAACTAGCAATCCAGAATTTCAGACCATTCCTCCAAGAAGGGCAGTTGATGATAAGGACAGACAACACCACAGTCATGTGGTACATCAACAAACAGGGAGGCACTCATTCATACCCTCTATGCCGGATGGCACTGGACCTATGGAATATGGCTCTGAGCTGCAACATTCAGTTACAAGCAATTTTTGTACCGGGAAAAGAAAACATCCTAGCAGACAAATTAAGCAGAACTACCTCGGATGCTCACGAATGGATGCTACACCCGAACATCTTCAAGGTCATCACAAAGAAATGGGGACTGCCACAAATAGACCTATTCGCATCCCCACTCAATCACCAGCTCAAGAAATTCTGCACAAGGACGTACCACCCTCTTGCTTGGAAGATGGACTCTCTATCCTTCAGTTGGAAAGGCCTGACAGCATATGCATTCCCACCTCTTCCTTTGATGCACAAGGTGCTATTGAAAATCAAAGAGGAACGTCCAAGGATCATTCTGATAGCTCCAGACTGGCCAAGACAACATTGGTACCCATTACTGAGGAGCATGTCTCGGGGGAAAATGTGGACACTACCCCTGATTCCTTTGCTGTTAACTCAGAGCGGCTACAACACCCTGCATCCAAACCTGAAAACACTGCAGCTGACTGCCTGGAACATTACATAAGAGCAACTAACCCAGATTTATCCCAAAGGGTTAAAGACATTATCCTTGAGGCCCGCAGACCCTCAACAAGAAGGAACTATGCAGGAAAATGGAAAAGGTTTCTCATTTGGAGTCGAAAGGGGAAAAGATGTGTCAAAGGTAGACATTGCCAACATCCTGGAGTATTTGGCAGAGCTTCTCCATACAGGCCTGTCCTATTCCTCCATCAAGATACATGCATCAGCTATTTCTGCAGAATACAGCTTGATCCCCTGTCTTCTCATCCTCTACTCAGGCAGTTTCTGAGAGGAATTAAAATGTAAAACCTCCTAGGAAACCACCATTACCAGCATGGGACTTGAACTTTGTGCTAGAAAAATTGACACTCCCCTTTCGAACCAGCAGCAACAGCAGATCTTCAACACCTATCCTGGAAAACTGCTTTTCTGCTGGCAATTACCTCAGCAAGAAGGGTTTCTGAGCTACAGGCTTTAATGGCAGTACAACCCTTCCTAATCTTCCATCAAGATAGAGTGTCCATGAGAACAAATCCTACATTTATGCCTAAGGTGGTATCCAGAGTGTCTTTAAACCAGGCTATCCACCTACCTACCTTCTTCCCAATCCACAGAACAGGGGAAAGACTGCTGCATACTTTGGATGTACATAGACAGTTGCGCTACTACCTGGACAGAACCAAGGGCAATAGAAAAACTGACCAGCTTCTGGTAGCATATGCAACAGGAAGGGAAGGAAAAGCAATTTCAAAACAGACAATCTCCAAGTGGATAGGAAATTGCATCAGATTCTGTTACTCCTACCATGGAAAGCAAACTCCACAGAACATAAGGCCTCATTCTACAAGGGCTACAGCCACTACCACAGCTTTCTTACGAGGAGTGGCTACCAAGGACATTATAGAGGCTGCTACTTGGACCTCCGTGCATACATTTGCCAAGCATTATAACTTACCTTTATACTCTAGATCCCGAGCAGGGTTTGCCACTGCTGTTTTGCAAGGGATCCTAACTACACCATAATTTCTTCTTCCTCCTCCCTAGTTTGGCTATGGTATTCTACCCATTTATAAGGACTGCAGATGCATCCTTGAAGGACATAGTACAGTTTTGTACCTACCATAAATGTAGATGTCCGAACAGGAATGCATCTGCAGTCAGGATTACCCACCCTCCTTCCCCTCTGTGGTATTCCTAGGGTATTTGCCCATCTAATAGCTAGCTGGGGGGGGGGGGGGATCTCTTATGGTGTATTTGTTTGTATATATGTACATACATGCTTATTTTTTGTATTTGCCTTCTACTTTTTGGAAACATTGGCATTTATCCAAAATTTAGCTATCCAAGAGGGCAACTGGCATCTGGGGCAAGAAACACTGAGGAAAATGGCGTCGGCTGATGCCTTTATACCCGAAGAACTGCAGCTATGACGTCGGGTGAAGTGCGACACCAGCCGAGGCCAGACCCAGACTTTGGAATCCGGCCGACCGAAGGGCTGCCTGACGACAGGACAACCCATTTGTAAGGACTGCAGATGCATTCCTGTTCGGACATCTACATTTATGGTAGGTACAAAACTGTACTTTCTCACTGTTAACTCATGCGGCCAGTTTTTATCACTAACTGTGCCATTTTTGTTAAATTTGTTAATTTGTTAATTATTTGCTAATTATTGTTATATAACTAATTTCTTTACTGACTTGCTTTGTACATTGTTGATTAATACGTGTTCAGTTTGATTGTTTAATACTATTTGTATGTATGGAGCTTTTCTCCCCGGGCCTCCACGGAAAAAGGGCCGAATGCCCAGTCGGACATTACCCGGTAAACAAACAAACAAAATAAATAAATAAATGTAGATCTCTAAATATTTTCCTTTTTGTATAAATAAAGGACCCCCCCCCTACTCATTTTGATAGGTGTCACAGGATCTTTTACATCCATTTGAGCTTCCACCAACTGGAGCAGATGGGACCTTGGTTTAACATCTCATCTGAAGGGCGACGCACTCAGTGCAGTACCCTCTTATGCTGCACTGCAGTGTCGGCAATCCATCTACTTGGTATGGGAACAAAAAAAAAAAAGAATACATTTCTTTCATTAATCATGATTTGTGTTCAGGCAATTATTGGATGAAAAAAGCAAAAAACTAAAATGCACCTCAGAGTATCTAGAATCCCCCATGGCTGCTGGCAGAAGTAGCAGACCCCCAGCTGCACAACTTAATGGAGTTATTTTCACCACAGGCATTGTAAAGTTGTCTTGGTCACTTAGAGTGTGTTGAAAGGATACAAGAAAACATAAAGTTGAAGAGCAAGACTGAATTTTTGTTCAAGCTACCCTTGAATGGAAAGGTTGTTTTAAAAACTTCAAAATGCACCTCAGAGTATCTAGAATCTCTGCTTCAGTGAGCATAATGACCCCCAGACCCTCAACTTAATTCATTTATTTCCTTCATTATTGTTTATAGTCTAGCCTAGTTAGGATGTATTGAATGAATGAATGCAGGTAAAAAATGAAGATGGCAAACTATAAGAACAGGAAGATAAGAGTAATTTGGATGATGTAGGTAGGCCAGAATGAGGGAACCATGGGGATACCAGGTGATGTACATTGGGGGGGGGGGGGGAGTTGAGCCCTTTGCTACCCAAGGCCAGACCTGATTTTTAGAATGTGCATTCTTTTTTTTTCTTTGTAGAAATATGCTCAGAATTGGAAATACAGAAAAAAAGAGGAGGAGTTCATAAAATAGATAAAGATGACTACCCTTAGGGTCTTTCAGTCATTTGCTTTGTGATTGTTGTTGTCTTGCATTTTTATAAATATTTCTGTATGTATGTGTTTATCCAATTAATTTATTTATATGTTGTTGAGCAGGTTAACCGTACTGTTGGAGACCCATTTTCAGGGAGAGTCTAGGGAGAAAAGCTTCCAATTTATGTACAGCAGAAAATGTGTGGAGGAATAAAATAAACACAGTAACATTAAAATGTATAAGTTTTGTGCAATATGCAAGTGCAGTTTCAGAATGAAAAAAATTATTGGGTTACTTTTTGTTAGCTGTTAAAGTGGAATCAGTCATAGGGGTTATGACTTAGTAAAAGATTTGCTGTCCAGAGTGATATCGGTAACAAAACATGAGCAATGTGAGCTCTATGCATAAGCAAGCTATGCATTGCTTACAGAGAGGAAATTGTGTGACGGGGCAGATTATAAATATATGCTTTATAATACGTTAAATTGTCTTTGAGCATTATCAATAGAGGAAAAATGACTTCCCTAAGCCAAAGTTATTCCATACAAGAATTTGGAGGTAGTGTTGATAGATCTCATTCAGAGTGTTTAGTGTTTGTAATTTGCAAGGACTATGTACTGATTTGTGTGGAGCATATATCTCGTGCTGTAACTCTGAGTCCTTACTTAACCCCCTATTTTCTTTCCACAGTTAACTATGAATGATTTCAGTGTTCACCGGATCATTGGCCGTGGTGGTTTTGGAGAGGTGTATGGCTGCCGCAAAGCTGACACTGGAAAAATGTAAAGTAGCCTTTATTATTATCCTGTTTTACATTAATGTTGGTCTTCATTTTTGCATTGGTAAAAGTTGTTGTGGGTGGCTCAATGGTGCAGCAGTTAGTGTTGTCACATTACACCAAGAGGTTCTCTGGTTTGATTCTTGGCCGGGGTGCCTTCTGTGTAGAGTCTGTATGGTCCTCCCTGTGTTTGGGTGGGTTTCCTCCGGGTGCTTCAGTTTCCTACTACATTTCAAAGACATGCAGTAGGTGGATTGAGCACTCTAAATTGGCCCTAAGTGTGAGTGTGTGGTACACCCTCCAAGGAAGGTTGGACACTGGGCTAGCAATCCGACCCCATAAATCCATGACCACTACAGAAATGAGTGCCTCAAGAGCACTCATTGCCCATGTGCCGAATGGCATGAACAGAACTGAAGAGAGAGACGTTGTTATACAGTATCTGTTTTTCTGTGTGTGTGGGGGGGGGGGGTGAGTGGGTTAGTCTTCAGTAAAAGCATTACATGGTTTTAAGTGGTATTTTGGTGACAGTACAGTATTCCATGTCACTGGAGTATTTGTTTTTATACTTAGCCAAAGGCACCTTTAGAATTTTGTCCTGAGGTGAGCCACTGTGGCACTGTATAAGTAGTCAGTGCATGTTAATGAAGTCATCTCATCTTACTTTGACAGCCTTTAGTAAGTAACATCTGCCCATGAGCTTCTCTGTCACCTACATCTCTGCACAGTTTCCGATCTGTAGCTCCTGCTATCTCCAAGTGTATATGCTCTGATGTTACAAGGATGGGCTAGAGACTCCTTAATAGAAGCCACAGTTATGAATTCCACAACTGTGAAAAATACATTACATTTTTAACAGGGAGCACAGTGAATCTCAAAACTTGTTGTAGTGCCATTAAAGCATTTTTGTAAGAGCCTTTCCTTGTCTGCATACAATAACTTGGGAGACTGACTGCTTTGTCTTGGAGTAAAGGAAATATACTAAGGTATAGCAATCTCAAACTAAGCATACATTTCCCCATAACCATGCATTCAGTGTTGCTTTTCTGAAGTTTGGGATTGCATTTCTTGAAATTTCAACAGAGCCCAGGACTGTGTGAGTATATCCAGGTCCATGCTTTCCAGTACTTTATTATATGTAATGTTACAGGTGTTTTCGCTGCAGTGCCTGTGTTGACCTACTGAGCATGAGGATTTCTTGACTACACTGTAGGATGTAGAACTCGGTAAAAATGCAGTGCTCAAGTGGGATTTTAATTGCTGACTGGATAAACCACCTGGCCAAGATTCTGTTTAACATGATTGAAGGGGATCAACCTGTTAAGTAATTTTGCTTCCCCAAGTCAAGGCCAAGGCTCGTTTTTGTAGTTGTTCTTATTGCTTTAGTTTCAGGGTGCCAGCAGGTTGCATGCTCACGTTAGATGCCTGAAGTTGATTTTATTACCACACCAAGTTCTTGGATTTATATTGAAGTAGTGACACTGCAGTGCAGCATAAGAGGGTGCAGCACTCCTGAAGTGCAGTTTTTTGAATGAGACATTAAACTGAGGTCCCATCTACCTGAGCTGGGGGTAGCTTACTTGGACATTTAAAATCCCTGATATTTATCAGAAAGAGCAACAGTGGAACTTTCCCATTGTACTGGCCAAATTGCTTTTGCCTGTATAAATAGTGTGTCAGGTCCTCCATGAAATTAGGCGACAAGCCTAATGAGACTAACCTGGTTAACAAAAAGCAAGCAAGTCAGTCAGTCTAGGAACTTGCTTACACACAGAGATCACTCTAGAGGATGAGCTACAGATGGGCTCTTGACAGAGTTTGTGGCTTAAGAGGAAGTGATTGGATGTTTGTAAGAGTCTTAAGTTGCAGATATGGGATTTCTTCGTTGGGATCCTTGATTGGATGCAAGCACCATGTCTGTTGTAGGTCTTTTGGCCTCACAAGGGAGTTTAATCTGACCTGGCTTATAGGTTCATAGGTTGGTGCTAGGCTATTGGCCCTAGGGCCTATACAAGCCTAGCCATAACAATTCCCTGGCTATTTATTCCCACACTATTTACTTCCTTACTTGCTTCCTGTGAAAACTATTTATTTAAAACCATTTTCAGAGCTTTCAGTGGGTTCTGGGCTCCTTTTCTTGTCAGCTAAGTGGGGAATATGTTTGAGATGTTTCATTTATGAGAGAGATACGATGCTTCTCAGTGCCAGGTATGTTTCATCTGTTCTTGGACTGAAGCCAGATATGTGGAACATGAGGTCTTTGTCTTTTTCTTTGGGTTGTTTCTGGGGAACTAACATCGTTGGACTGAGCAGTCATCACTTCTTTGGAGCCATCCTTTTTTGAGCTTATTTTGGAAGTGTAGATATGTGTTCAGCCTGTTGCTGCAGCCCCCAGGAAGACCATTTCTTTATGTCAAGCAGACTGGAGTGATACCTTGATTGAACACCTCAAGGCTGATTTCTCCGTGTTCTTGGCTGGTATCCAGCGTTCCCTAAGGCCAAATTTCACTGCATCCCAACTGATGTAGGGCTCATAAAGAAGGGTCTTTTCACGGATCAGCAGATATGATAAGAAGACAATGACCATACTTCATGGGTCACAAGTAAACTCCTTGTAGACTGTATTTCAGGACTCAGACTTTTGAGCTGTAGCGTGATCCTACATCTCTTTCATACCTTGTAGCTTAGTGAGTTTTAAATCAGATATAGGAGCTGTCAAGGGGAGGTCCTAAAGTTAAATGGAAGAGGTATTTTCTTTCCATACTGATTAATCAGTGAAGGGGACCATACTTGACTGAAGGATCGCCGCTCCATCCAGTCTTATCTGCTGGAGTACCCATTGAGTTTGGTAAGTATGCACTGGTATATTGCTTTTTGGCAGTGGGGTTTGAATCGTTAGTGTTTTTTCCTTGATTTGCATGAAAAGCGTAGGGACCAGGCTTCCAAAAAAAAAAACAAAGCAAAAAAACTATTTAATGGCAACTGAGGTTTGGAGAGAATCTAGCCTTGATACCTTTCATGCAGGGTCCCGTGTTATACTTTGTAAAATATTTGGGTAACATTTTAGTTATGAGATTTGAGACTCCCAGGTCAGTGTAGAATGAAAAACCTGTCTGTAGTAATTGTAGATCTGGTAATGTCTTTATTGTCCGATGTTCATCGTGTTACACTGCTGCAGTCATTACACTTGGGTCATCCTGCCGTCAGGCGGTCCCGCAGTTGGCCAGAGTTCCAAAGACCTGGTCCGGCGTCGGTTGCTGTCGCTTCCTCCCTGACGTCAGTGCACCAGGGGTATGCAAGATGCATCCAGAGCCATTTTCTCCAGTCTTTCTTGCCGCGCAGTGCCCGAAGCAAAAGCAGTTCGCAAGTGCCGGTCGGCCGACTCCTGAGATTTTCAAAGCGAATTTCAGATCCGAAGTCTTCAATAAAGCCAAGTACCCCATTGGGGAAACTTTTTTTCTTGCCTCAGACCAATGTCAGAAAAAGTTAATAATTGTATTTCTTGTGGGAAGCAAATACCTCATAAGGACTTCCACTCTTACTCCATTAAAGCAGCAGCCAAGACAAAAACACCATTAAAGACAAAGAAGCAAGTACAGCATTCTCCAGAACAGTCCTCCATGCCTAAGAAACAGATGCTCAAAATGGCAGAAGACCTCATTACTCTAATCAGGGGTTCCCATCCACCTCCTGAGAAAAGGCCTAGGCAGGATACAGACTATGATTCCTCTGATCAGGTTTCCATTTCCTCTGATTCCTCTTCAGACCAGGGATACTCTCTACCCCCCTACGAGGACTCTGATGCTGAAGAATCTATCCCTTCAGCCTCTCCTCCCGAGGATTACTCCTTTGGGGAGACTTTACTTACCATGAGGGAGCATTTCCATTGGGAAAGCCAGGATTATTCAGAATCCAAGAAAAGGCTCAGGGACTTTCTTTTATTGCCTCAGCACAGGCCCCTTGCTATTCCGCCTATGTTAGATATTGTGGATGATGTGTTCTTTGAATCCAGCTTATCTCCTGATTCTTTGCCCCCTGCTCCAGCCAAGCCAGATGGGTATTATAGAGTCCCTGACTCTAACAAGTTTCTTTATAAAACCCTTCTGCTGACCCAGAAACCATTTCCCAGGGTCCCAAAGGGGTTAAGGCTTCCATTGCAAAAAATCCAGTCCCCTCTGACAGAGATTCCAGAGCATTGGATAGATGGGGGAAGAAAGTTTACACTTCTGCAACTTTAGCAGTAAGGGCTTTAAATTGTCAGTTTCATATGCTTAAGTACCAACAATATTTAATGGCTCAGTTAAAACAGAAAATGCTTACAAGCTCAGAAGCTCCTGACTATAAAGAAATGCAGGATTTATTGCATGCAGTTGAACAGGTGGGAAAACATACTCTGCAATGTGGTTTTGATTCTTTGGAGGCCTCCTGTAGAGCCGCAGTTACCAGTTCTGTGATTCGAAGACATGCTTGGTTAAAAGAACAGAGTTTACCTGACCATGTTAAGGCAAAATTATTGGACGCTCCTTTACAACATGATACCTTGTTTGGTGTTAAGGCAGAAGAGGTGTTAAAGAAAATGGAGGATAAAGCTAAATCTATGCAAACAGTCAAAGATTTCTTACAGGTACAGCCACCTCGTTTTAGCAGAAATTGGCTTACAAACAATTGGTCCTTTCCAGTGTCAGACAGGCCACAGAGAGGCAGATACAGACGCCCTAGAGGCAGATCTCAACCCCGAGGCTCTTACAGACAACGTCAGTGGGGTGCCTCAACCCCAAAAGGAGGTGAGGACAAGTCTCAACCTTACAGGAAACAGTCCCAATGACTTACCCCTTCGTATGCCAAGCACTTCCCTTTTGGCAGCCCCCTTAGGGGGGAAACTAGCACTTTTTTTTATCAAAATTGGCAAACAATTACCCAAAACAAATGGGTTCTGAATATTGTGTCTCAAGGATACAGGTTCCATTTTCACACTTTACCAAGGCTAAAGGGAATGCCAAAACTGCCACAAAATCAATGGGCAGAGGCTCAAAAACAAATTCCAGCCCTCATGGACATGAGAGCCATTCAAAAAGTACCACAGCAGGAACAAGGACAAGGATTTTACTCAAGACTCTTCCTGGTCCCCAGAAAGGACAAAGCCTGGAGACCCATACTAGACCTGTCAACTCAAAATACTTACCTGGATGTTCCGAAATTCAAAATGTTGACACTACAGCAGCTTCTTCCCATGCTGGGCAAGAAGCCTTGGCTTGTTACTCTGGACCTCAAAGAGGCATACCTGCATGTCCCTATCAGACAAGATTGCAGAAGATACCTCAGATTCAAAGTTGGTACAATGCACTACCAATTCTCTGCACTGCCCTTTGGCGTATCTACTGCGCCCAGGGTCTTTACAAAGTGCCTGGCACCAGTAATTGCATTTTGCAGACAAAAAGGAATTCAGATATATCCATACCTGGACGACTGTCTCATTCAAGCAGAGAAAAAGGACATTCTTCTAAAGCATCTGGCGTTTGTAAAAAGGCTGCTAACTTCTCTAGGGTACACAGTAAACGAAAAGAAGTCAAAACTAGTGCCCTCACAACAGATAATATTCCTGGGTGCCAGCTTGGATACAATGGCTCAGATGGCTTATCACACGCCAGACAAACAAGGACAACTGATTCAATATTTTCAATTACTGGCAAAAAAGTCCCATCTCCCTGCAAGAAAAATTCTGCAGGCCCTGGGATTCATGGCATCCTGCATACTACTAATTCCATGTGCCAGACTGCATATGAGGATATTACAATGGTATCTAAAACGTGTTTGGACTCAACACTCTCACAGTTTAGAAACAGTAATACCAATAATTCCCTGCCTACAACAGAAGTTTCGATGGTGGGCACAGGCATGTCACCTCAACAAGGGTCAGCCTTTCACTCAACCCACAGCCAGGCAGACTCTAACAACAGATGCTTCGGATTACGCCTGGGGAGCATACATGGCAGGAATATGTATTCAGGGCAAGTGGATCACAGACCAAATGCATCTTCACATCAATCAAAAAGAGATGTTGGCTGTTCAAAATGCCCTAACAGCTTTCAAGGACCTTCTGCATCCAGGACAATTATTATTAAAGACAGACAACACCACAGTAATATGTGATACATAAACAAGCAAGGGGACACTCATTCTTATCCCCTATGCAGGCAGGCCATGACCTTGTGGAACACAGCTCTAACTTATCAAGTTCATCTGCAAGCACAATTCCTGCCAGGAAGGAAAAATACTTTGGCAGACAATCTCAGCAGAAATATCATGGACCCTCACGAATGCAAATTGAATCCACAAATCTTCAGCATGGTAACGCAAAAATGGGGGTGCCCAGACATAGATCTTTTTGCTTCCCTACTGAATTGCCAACTACAAAAATTCTGCACAAAGACTTACCACACACAAGCATGGAAAGTGGATGCTCTTTCGTTCAGCTGGAAAAGCCTAAATGTTTATGCCTTCCCACCACTGCCTCTCCTTTCAAAGGTACTCCTAAAAGCCAGACAAGAAAAACCACAGATGATCCTGATTGCTCCAGACTGGCCACGCCAGCACTGGTACCCAATCTTAAAGAACTTAGCTCAAGGCCCACCATGGATTTTACCTCAAATTTCACACCTTTTGACTCAACAAAGCAATCAGATCCTGCACAGTCAGCTCAAAACCCTAAACCTGGCTGCATGGCAGATTCATTAGTCAAACGGGCAACATCTCTCTCTAAAGCTGTTATGGATGTCATTTTGGAGGCCAGGAGGCCTAGCACCAGGAAATCTTACTCAGAAAAATGGAAGAGATTCTGTGCCTGGAACCAGGCTCTAAGCCTTGACCCTCTTGTCTCAAACATTCCTCAGATTTTACAATACTTAACTGAGATGCTGGACAAAGGCCTATCCTTCTCATCAATTAAGATCCACGCCTCTGCCATTTCAGCTCATTACAACATAGATCCTCCTTTATTCTCTCATCCCTTCCTAAAGCAGTACCTCAGAGGGGCTAAAAACATAAGATCACCCCAGAGAGCACCAACACCAACGTGGGACCTCAATTTTGTTTTGGAAAAACTGACCTTGCCACCTTTTGAGCCAGCCAATACAGCCGTTCTAAAATTTTTATCATTGAAAACAGCTCTGCAACTGGCAGTAACTTCAGCACGAAGAGTCTCAGAGCTATAGGCATTAATGGCAGTGGAACCTTTTATAATATTTCATCAGGACAGGCTTTCTTTAAGGACAAACCCTACCTTCATGCCAAAGGTGATATCTAGTGTGGCTCTTAACCAAACCATCCATTTGCCAACTTTCTATCCAAACCCCCAGAATAAAGGGGAGAAACTTCTGCACTCTTTGGACATACACAGGCAGCTACGCTTCTACTTGGACAAAACAAAAGCTTTCAGGAAAACTGAGCAACTGTTTGTAGCATATGCTGCAGGATCACAGGGCAAGGCTATCTCAAAGCAGACTATTTCCAAATGGATAGGACACTATATTCGTTACTGCTACACACAGCATGGAAAATCAGTCCCTAATAACATTAGGCCACATTCTACCAGAGCAACAGCTACTTCAACAGCCTTTCTCAGAGGAGTACCAACCAAGGAAATTTTGGAGGCTGCAACTTGGAGTTCAGTGCACACCTTTACCAAACATTACCACTTACCTCTCTACTCTAAATCCAGAGCAGGATTTGCCACTGCAGTTTTGCAGGGCCTCATAGCCAATCCTAACTCTTTATAGACCAGCCACCCAACCTTAGCTTTGGGATTCTACTCCAGTGTAATGACTGCAGCAGTGTAACATGATGAACATAGTACAGTTTTGTACCTACCATAAATGTAGATGTTCAAGTGTTCAGACTGCTGCAGTCCAGGTTACCCTCCCTCCATCCCCTCTGTCCTAGCTGGAATTATCTATACCTTTCTATCCTATACAACCTTTGTGGTGTATTTGCTTGTAACTGAAGGTACTGTTTTTATTTTTTATGTATGTTTTATTAGCAATATGTATTGCCTACCTACTTGGGGGCACCTGACATCTGAGGCAAGAAAAACTGAAGAAAATGGTGTCAGATGCATCTTGTATACCCCTGGCGCACTGACGTCAGGGAGGAAGTGACAGCAACCGACGCCAGACCAGGACTTTGGAACTCTGACCGACTGCGGGACCGCCTGCCGGCAGGATGACCCAAGTGTAATGACTGCAGCAGTGTGAACACTCGAACATCTACATTTATGGTAGGTACAAAACTGTACTTTTTTCAGCAGTTGGGACTCAGATTACATGTCTGATCCAGGTTCAGCCACTTCAGAGCTTTGGGATCCAGTCCTCAGGCACCTTACCCTACCCATAATTCCCATGCACAGAACTGAGCTAGCTCAGATCTCATTTGACACCTTCAGTGCTGGATGGATCTTTGGTGCTTGACCATAAGTGTTAATGTAGTATTGTAATATTCTCAGATAAAGGCTTACCTTAGTTAAACCTCTCAGGTGAGTGCTGTCCTTATCCCTTTTTCTTCCTCCTTCTATAGCTTAAAAAAAATAACTTATAATACTTATATTTAGCTTAACTTATAGTACTTAATAGTTATATATCTTTTAGAATAGTTTTAGCAGTAGCTGGCTCTTTTTTTTTCCATTTTTTGATCAAGTGTGCAACTTCAACTGTCTTTCCATTATGGCTGACAAGCCAGCTGGCTTTAAGAAATTTATGTCCCACACACACAAACTTCCCAATTCTGATGCACATGATGAATGTGTGTACGGTCTTGGCCCCTCACATCTGGATATGTTGTGTTCAATTTGTGAGGCCTTTGGTCAAAAGGCTGTAGTAGAGAGACGTAATGAATTGATACTTAAGAGTTTTCTTCAGCCCACTTCTGGAGAAAAACCCTCTTCAGTGTTGGGGAAGTTAGTGGCCTCTTCATTTTCTCCTTTCTGTGCTTCATCTTCCAAGAGACAGCAAAAACCTAAGTCTTCAGAAAAAGGAGAAGGACAAATCAAAGTCTTCTAGAAAATGGTTCCCAGACCCAACACCTTTATCAGGTCAGGCATTCAAAATCATCAAACCTTTGGAGCCAATGCTTCTTTCATATCTGCTAATTATCGGATCTATGACTCCTCCTAAGTTCTCTCTGAAGCCTGTCCCTCTGAGGCTCAGGTGTCCGATTTACAAGATGACCACCATACTTGTTCAGGCCTCCTTCTTCAGCTTCATACTTTGCCAGTTAGATCTTCCCAGAGCCTCACTGATGCAGATGTTGACAGGATGATAAGGTGTTTTCCTTGGACCCATATCCATTTGGAGGGTACTCCCGGCTCTGACCGTGGTCAGATCCGGTAGAACCATTTCTCCTCATCAGTCCCTGATGGCTCCTTCTCTCATCCAACATCTTGAATCGGAGCCTTTGGAACCAACTCTTGCACAGGGTATATCTGCATCGGAGTGTAGACTGCATGTTTCATCTGCCCTGGTTAGCTCTCTGATGAAGCTGGCCCTAACCCTGTTGGAGCTGTCAGATTCCTAGACCCAGAATGTCGGCATTGACTCTGACAGGTTAGGATTGGCTCCACCATCTTTGTATCCCTTTCTTTCCCTAGGAGCCCCAACATCAGATAGTTTGGCTCCGGCTTCAGCCTTGGCCCCTAGCCAGATGGCATCCAGGATTGAGCCACTTCCAAAAGTTTTGGCTGTGAAGGCTGAGCTCTCTAGATACGTTTTGGGCTTGGCATTTCAGACATTCGAGAGAGTAATCTCCCAACCTAGAGTAAAGTCTTCCCACTTGGAGCTGGATCAAACCATCCCCATGGGATCTCCCAGGGTCTGCCTACTCTTTTATTCCATTTGGGATATCCAGTTCCTGAGATCATTGAACTCAACTCTCCCTAGAGAGAAACCAGTAAAGTACAAAAGCACTTGTGAAGCAGTATGTCCAGTGCAAAATAAGCAATTTATTAAAAGGCCAGCAAAAGTGCTTATTTTCTACTGGACATGCTGCTTCACAATTGCTTTTGTATTTTACTGGTTTCCCTTTTGGGTTGCACTTGTTTCTTGTTTGTGTTTTTTCTCCCTAGAAATACTTTGCATACTTCTGAGTCCTCCCCTGACCAACCTCCATTGGAGGTTCACAGAAAATAGCTTAAAAGGAAACACTTGGATTCCCCAGAGGAGTCCCCAACCACTGACACTGATTTCAATGGGGGAGAAGTTTCCCCCCAGAACCCCCATCTTGAGGATGTCTGTCTTCTTGGACAGAAAAGGGCTTGCTTTTCCCAAACTCCTCCTTCCAGGACATGGAAGAAATGTGACACAGTTGAACCTGTTTCCAAGAAGCCTTATAAGTTCTTAGATGCCCAGAAGAACTGATTGCACTGGAGCTAGGGCCCAACAGTAGATTCCATGATTGTGGTGACAGCCACCATAAAAGAGCCTGCTGACAGAAGCTTCTCTCTCCATCCACAGAACTGAGAATAATTGGCTTTGAACAGATTCTGGAAGCAGGTCTGTGGCTCCTTTGCTTTCTCAGAAAGGGAGCTTAATTACCTGGCACACTTCATTTGCTTTCAGAAAGATTTGGTAAAAGAGATCTCCTGTTGTCTCCCAGGGACCTTGACTGCTGATCAGAAAAAGACTATTGATTCTCAACTGACTACCTCACAGTCTTTATCCAGCACCTCTATGTGCCTCATCTCTAATGCCACAGAGGGTGCATCTGTAGCAGCCAGCACAAGCATATCCATCAGAAGACCCACCTGGATGTGAATATGGGACTTTGTGGAGCACTTTGACATTCATTTGTGAATGCTCCCTGTGACAGATCAATTCTGGCTGGTCCAAAAGTGAAGGAAAGTATTTGCAGGAGTGAAAAGGATGGTAAATCCCTATCTGTCATAGAGATCAAGTTCTCATTCCCTCAAAGGATCTTCTCCAGAAACCAGAAGGCAAGTAAGAGAATATGGTTTTGAAAATCTCAGGGAATGCCCTTCTAGTCCCATGTTGCAGTATTCTTAGTGTGGGATTCTCCACCTCAGGCGACCTGAACGTTGGGTGTTATACAAAAGCTTAAGCCTGGTTGCTGTTGGTGTGTGGGACATCACAAGCAGGGCCATACACCAGGAGCCTTAAATGTGACATCTGCCTGCACAGACATCAGAACACTTCTGGAGAATGAGTTTCCCTGTGGCAAAGGGGGAAACGCTCATACTGGATATTGCCCAAGAGGGTAGCGGTGGTCCACAAAATCAAGGCCTCAGAGGTTCTTTCTCAGAGAAGCCTTTTCAACACTTCTGAATGGTTGCCCAACTGTCGCACTCTGAAGGCAGTCAGGGGGCGCTTCTCTCTATGCCCACTGACCTAGAAGTCTATCACTTAAGACACGTGGGTGTTGAGATTTATTTCCAGGGGCTACCTTATTCCTTTTCATTCCCCTCCATTATATCCAAGAAGAATTCCTGATGATTCAACCTCACAAAGAAACAAAGCCGTTTCAGAGATAAAATAGCTTCTAACCAATTGAGTCATCCTGAAGGTTCCACCAGACCAGAAAGGATCCGGAATTTACTCAAGATTCTTTAGTGCCAAAGAAAAACTGGGACCCAAGGCTAATTTTGGTCCTAATCTGCTTAAGTTTGTGAAACAAATGAAATTCCAGATTGTCATAGTTCCATCCAGTCTTCCATTGTTGAGGAGAAATGTCTGGCTGTGCTGAATAGATTTCCAGAATGCCTATGACCACACAAAAATGGATAGGTGTTCCAGCAATATCTCCATTTCTGGCTGGGAGCCAGTCACTTGCAATTAAGAGTTCTGCTCTTTGGACTCTTCACTACACCCCCACCACAGGTGTGGTTCTTAGTGTTCCCCTGTTTGGACGATTGTCTCATCACTGCACCTTCCAAAGACCTACGCATTCAAGCCAGGGATTACTTGCTCCACTTGTGCAGTGACTTGGGAGTGACTGTCAACTTACAAAAATCCAAACTACAACCAGTTTAATCCCTGGAATTCGTTGGATCACTTTTGGACATAAGATCTCTGATAGCAAAACTCCCTCAAGCATGCAATTGTCCCTCCACCAACAGGGTATGGTAGATTTTCATCTACCAGAAGCTGCCTGCCAAGATATTTGCCTTTTAGGCTCCATGGCTGCTTCCATTACCTATGTACCATTAGTGGGGTTCTATATGCGAGTTCTTCATTGGACCCTGGCATTCCATTTAATGATTGAAAAACAGCTGATGTCCTATCTGATTATCCTTAAAAATATTTGCAGGGGATCCTCTTCCTCCTCTCCTCTCATTTTCTTCTTTAACAAAAAAAAAAATATACACTTTTACTGGTTGCTTGTTCTTTTAAAATATGTGTGTGTGTGTGTGTGTGTGTGTGTGTGTAGCGTATCTGTTGGATTAGTTATGGCTATGTGTGTGTGTGTGTGTGTAGAGCATATCTGTTGGCTTAGTTATGGCTGAGAAACAAACAAGTTACAAGGGCTGCACCTCTTGTGGGCACAAAATACCAAACTCTAATGCCCACAAGAGGTGCATTTACTGTCTCGGGGCTGGTGTACTTGAATGCTGAATGCGACATGTGTGGCATTCAATTCTCGCACCCTTGCTGATAGGAGGAATAAGTTAATTTTGAGAAGTCTGTTACCTTCTTCTGGGGCTCAAACCCGCTCCAATCCTTCAATGTTAAAAGAGCTCAAGAAGTGATCCCGTTCACCTTCCCCGGGGGCTTTGTCTTCTCAAGCTGAGAAAACATGTAAAGTGTCAGATCCAGCTTCTTAGGATCCAGTGCAGACCAAGTCTTCCTCTGATCCGAGAGCCTCTTTGGATCTGACAGCAGACTGGCAAACAAGTCTGCCCCTTGGATCCAGTCGTCCTCTGAGCCTAACATTTGAGATCCCAGTGCAATCTCGGATTTGGCAGACATTATACAGAGCTCTTTCCCAGTCAAGCCTCACTTGAATCCTAAGCCTTCAGATCCAAGTTCTCAGAGCCGTACACTTGTTTGGAGCAAGCCAACATCTCCAGCTCTGAATTCCCAGATTACACCTTCATCAGCTAAATCTAGACATTCGTCAGTGTCCTGTAGGTCTTCTTGGAGCCTTTTTCAGTCAGAGATGGACAGGATAATGAGAAGATTTCTCAAAGGTCAGATCCAGATGGGGATTTTACCATCTCCCTCACATTCTGGATTTGTGAGAGCTCCAACACCAGTGTTAAAAGCTCCTCTTCCAATTTGACCTACAGTCTCAGAATTCCATGATCCAGTTTCCATGAGAGAGTCATTGTCAGGTCCCAGAATGTCTTTCTTTGACTCCATTTGTTTCCTGGACCAACTTTGTTCCGATACCCTCAGACCGGAGTGAGTCCTGGATCCAAGATATCAGCGCTGGCTCTGGGTGGTCTTCAGTCATGACCTCGTTGGATCTGTCCATCCCTCTAGGGGCCTCTGCATTTGACAGCTCTGGCCCGGCTTTGTCCGAAGGGTTTGGTTCTGGGTATGGACTCCGTACTTTCTCTTGTGGTGGCTTTGGCTCCGAGGGAGGAGAGGGGAGTTTCCCTGGTCCATCACCCTTCAAGGTAGCAGAGAGGGCTTTCTCTAGACCAAGAGATGCAACTCCTCATCCTCCAGATCCTACCCAATCATCATCCCATCTGAGCTTTGATTCCTTTCATCCTGCCATTGGTCAGCCCTTGCAGGTAAGCCTCCAGACCACTTCCCTGCAGGGAGTCTTCTCTTCTTCTAATTCTTCCCCTGACCGTCCCATAGAGGAAGTTCATCGGAAGAAAATGTGCAAGAGGAGACACATGGACTCCCCCTTGGAGTCCTTAACTGAGGGCCCTGATTTTGGTAAAGGAGAAGGATCCCCCAGATCTCTACTGAACAGTGCCTTCTTCAAAGACGTCCTTGAACTCCTGAGGCAGAAAGGTGGCTGGTCCTCTCAAAATCCTTCTTCCAAGGAGTCGGTGTTTCTAAAGTGTCACCCGCCAGGTCAAAACAAGCGAGCGTCGTGGGTTCTTCTTTAAGCAGCTTTATTGTATGCAAACCCATTGTAAATGAGGTTAAGTAACTTTAACTTATAAACTAGCTATCATGCACATAGATGTTTACATTGTGGCTGGCCTTCAAAATAGTACTGAAGCTAACATGTGCTTGGTATTTATATGCACACGCGCATCTTGGAAATGCTTTTTAAAGGTACAACAAACCTGTTATTTTACATCCTCCCTCTTTGACAAAATAAGTTAGGCATTGTCACTGATAGCAATGAATATGCAATTTACCTAGAAATTATTTTCATTATGCAGTTATACAAAAGTAAATATATATATATATATATATATATATATACAACTATGTCCAAGTTGCTGCATATTTCACACTGGGCTTTAAATACGACATAGTCATGTGACATAAAATTTGGGATCTGGTTTAGCAACTGGGGTTGTCTCTGCTGACTGTCAAGTCTAATAAACACTGGAATCATCTGAAGGAACAGTATCAGTTGTCAAGACACATTCTGGAACAGGAATATCATCTGGTTTGCTCTGAGAGTTGGTCTTTGCCACAGATACAATGCTGTAATATTGGTTCTGCTACAGGAAGAAGATGTCTGTGATTTCTCCTGTACTTCACATCCTTGGATTAACAGAATAGAATCTCAGCTCTGCACAAATACTCATTACTTGACCAGTCTGGTTGAAACCTTTCACTGTTTGTATCCTCACCATATCTTCTTTTTTCAATAGACAAAGTAATCTGCTCAATTTGTCACAGCTAGACTTTTGGAAAGAAAGCTTTCCCCTTAACTGGGCTTTGATGGCGTGGTTGTTAGATTTAGGCCTCAATAAACTAGAACTGATGGGCAGTGTTGTTCTGGTTTGCCTAGATAGAAGTCTCTGAGCAGGTGAGCCAAGTATATCGTCACGGGGTATGTTTCTGAGATTGAGTAAATTAAAAAAAATGGTTTTATCACGCTTTGACTTTTCAAGTATTTGCTTTGCACTCTATACTGCATGTTCACCATGTCCATTCCATTGCGGATAGTCTGGACTACTAGTAATATGTACGAAGTCCCATTCTCTGGCAAATGTCTGAAACAATTGAGTGGTGAATTGCATGCCATTGTCAGAGATTAATTTCTGTGGACTGCCGTGGACTGAGAAATGGCATTTCAACTTAGTAATGATTGTAGTAGAAGTTAGGTTATGTAGATCGATCTCGAACCAATTTGAAAAAGAGTCTGCCAGCACTAAGTAATGTTGACTGTTCCAATCGAATATGTCAGTAACTACAATTGACCAATGTAGACCAGGAATTTGACTTAGCTGAAGTGTCTTTCTTTGCAAATGCACTTTAGTACTATTATATACTGAACAGGGAGCAAGTACTCAATGTTTTCGCTAGAGAAGTCCAAAGTAACATTCTGGCTGCTCCTTCAAAATGGCACTGAAGCTAACATGTGCTTGGTATTTATATGCACACACAGATCTTGGAAATGCTTCTTAAAGGTACAACACACCAGTTAATTCTACATGGAGGCTTTCGGGGTGGGCCCATCTACGTCTTGGGTGACTCCCCCGGTGGATTAACTCATTGATCTAGTTTCCCGACAGGTGTGGAAGGAACCAGACACAGTCAAGACAATCCCCAAGCTTTCTGATAAATTCTTGAGTCCTCCACCTAATCAGTTTTATTGGTACAAAGGTGTCCCAGTTGATTCCATTGTGGTATCATTAGCCACAAAAAAGGAGCTCGCCGAAGAGAGCTCCTTTGTTCATTCCCTGAACAAGGAGTCTCACGCCTTGGACAGTTATGGAAAACACATGTACTTCTCAACTACCTTCACATTGAGAGCATTAAACTACTTGGCACATTTTACATGTCTGCAGAGAGATCTGGTTAAGGAGCTAACCAACTCTGAAAGAGACCTTGTAGTAGGTGAACTTTAAACAGGTTTCTCCTTATTCGACGACACTATTTTCCCTGACAAATTCCTCAATGAGGCTGATTTCGCACTGTGTAGGAAGGTATCTCAAGAGCAAGCGGTACAGGCATAACTATTAGGAGACATACTTGGATGTGACTTTGCAATTTCCCGGAACCCTTCAAGGTGTCATTCATTAACGCCCCCCTCTGATGGTTCCTCCTTCTTTGGGCCATATGTGAAAGAAACAACTTATCCATAGCAAGAAAGATGGAAAGACCTTGTCTGCCGTAAAGATCAAGTTTTCTACCCCCCCCCCCCCCCCCCCAGGACCTTTTCAAGGAATCAAGATGGGGGGGGGGGGGCGTTGGTTCAGAAAATCTCAAGCTCCTTTGCAGGACTTGTGCTTGGATACGTCTTACAGGGGCAGAGGAGGAGGTTTCAGTGGTAGACTCTGCCCCAGAGGCAGGGGGATCCACAAAATCAGGGCTTTATGAACAGTTTACCCATGAGCCCTATCAGTGCTCCTGAGTACTGCCCACCTGTGGAGGCAGTTGGGGGACGTCTATCCCTGCACCTAGATGCCTGGACAAACATCACAAACAACAACTGGGTGCTAAAAATAATATCCAGAGGTTATTGCATTCCCTTTTCCCCTTCAACTCCAAGTCCCAAAAGGTTATTACCCGACATGCCAACCAGTTAGAGGGAGTATATCTTTGAGAAGTTCAAAAACTTTTAGAGAAGACAGTCATCCAAGAGGTCCCAACAAAACAAGTAGGATATGGTACTTATTCTTGCTTCTTTTTGGTGCCAAAGAAAACAGGAGACCCAAGACCAATATTAGATCTTAGCAGCCTCAACCTGTATGTCAAGAAATTGAATTTATGAATGGTTACAGTTCAGTTCATTCTGCCACTTCTATCCAAGGAAGATTGGATGCATATTTTATCAAAATGAACAAATGCTCCAGGAGACATTTGCACTTTCAGCTGAAGTCCAGTCATTACCAATTCAGAATGCTGCCCATTGGTCTCACTATAGCCCCCTGGTGTTTAACGGCAGTTGTCGCACCTCACCTGAGGCTGAAAGGGTTCCAGGTGTTTCCATATTTAGACAATTGGCTCCTTACTGCACCAACAAGGCATCAGCTGATTCAGGCCAGGGATTATCTGTTACAGATCTTCATTTCCCTGGACATTTCAATAAACTTGACAAAATCAAACCTGATTCCTGTGCAGAATCTAGAGTTTGTAGGAATGCAACTGAACAGTTCCACTCAAATAGCTTCCATACCTCTGCATTGCATAACTTGTCTGAGACAGGAAGTCCAGGACTTATTGCATCTTACTTCCCCTTCAGCATAATTAGTTCTGAGAGTGTTGGGTTCTGTGTCAACATCCGCCATTCTCGTTCCTTTAGCAAAGTACTTTATGCAAGTTCTACAGTGGACCCTGGCTGTTTAGTGGTCCATTCTGTACCAGCCCCTATCTGCTCCTGTCCAAATAACTCAGATCTGCAGAAGGCATCTCCAGTGGTGGATGCAGTCAAATGACCTATCGTTGGGCAAGCTGATTTCTCTTCCCCCTCCAATAGCCACAGTGACCACTGACGCTTCCCTATTGGGGAGGGGGGTGGCATTTTTCGGGGAAAGATGGTCCAAGGCACGTGGTGCCAGCATGAGACCAACCTGCATAATTAGTGTTGTAATGATGAGAGCAGTCCTTCTAACGTTGCAAGCCTTTCAAGACATTCTCCCTCTAGGGACTATTGCAGTTCATACAGACAACATGTCAGTGGTCTGGTATATAAACAAACAAGGAGGAACCTGATCCTACCCATTATGCAGAGGCCATGAGAGTTTGGGAATGTGCAATCCCTTCCAGCTGCTTTCTATTTGCAATACACATTCCTGGGAAAACCAGCATGCTAGTAGACCGTCTCAGCAGGTCCATTCTGACACCTCACGAGTGGTCTCTCAGTCAAGCAGTAGCAAACCAGATTTTCAGCCATTGGGGCCAGCCTTGCTGCGATCTTTTTGCTTTCCCCTAAACACCAAATGCAGCAAGTACTTCGCTCTGATTCCCCCCTGTGAAGATATTAGATATCTGTGCTAGCACATGACTGGCCGAAGTTTTGTAAATAATTGTAAATTACCCTGTGTTACATATGCCATTGTAACTAGCTATAATTTTGGAAACAAGTTTGTCTTAGGATTACCACTTTGATTTTTGCAAGATTTTTGAATGTCAAACAGTGTTCTTCTGGCTGACCATATCTACATGTTCTTTGTGGGGAGAGTTCTGAATGTATATTGCGCCAGAGTCAGCTGACCTAGATGTGATGTCATTGTGTGCCAGTGCTGGGAGAATCTTCATAGCAGCTGTTTGTTTACTTTTCAAAGTCTGATATGAGAGTAAAATTCCCATGGCACCTTCCTGTTACTTTTGAAAAAGATCTGCTATAAAAAGCAGGTTGTGAGTCAGTTCAGTTTTTGTTTAGTAGTAGTTTTCCAGAGCTGTTTCCAGAGTAGTAGTTCCAATCACTGACAACAGACAGCCTGGAGTGTGGGGATAATTTCTCATCATGTTAAGTTGTCAATCTCGCCTTCATTCTTGCTGGATGGGTTCGGAGCCGATCCTCGGCTCCGACTCGGCACTTGCTAAGCTCGAGAGTCACTTTTACCAGCTCGAGGCAGCCCCATATCCCATGATGCAAGGCGGTAATTACCCAGATCTCGTTTGCCGCTTCGCTAATGAGGTCATCCTTTTTACCAGCTCCTGGTAAGTGATTTATCATTGCTATTTGTATTAGAATTAGGTATCCCAATACCCTTATATTTTATTCTTTATAGTTTTTTAGTGAACCTTACTCATTTAGCTCCATCCCATTTCCCTTTAGTTCCCTTATTCACAGTTTTTCTGTGTTCGGGCCTTAGGCCTTACCCACCCTCACAGTTCCTGTCAGGTTTTCCTTAGGTGTGTGTGGGTGTTGTGTCTCACTATTTTAATTTTAATTTTTAATTTTTAATAATTAGTGTCCTTTCGTCTGTTTGGTGTGTGTGTGTGGTATTAGGACTTAGACTTGTCCAAAGATACTAGGGTCTCAGGTTTCAAGAAGTGTGACTCGTGCTGTCAGAAGATGTCTCTGACAGATGGTCACACTTCTTGTATTTATTGCCTGGGACCCCTACACCTGCAGGACTCCTGTGCTATCTGTCATTCTGTCAGCCAGAGAGTCCTGCAGGAACGTAGAAATAAGTTGATCCTCAGGGGTCTTCTTAAGCCTGAGAGCTCCCCAGCTAAGGTCGGTTCCGGGAAGCCCTCTAAGCCTCCCAAGACCCAGACTTCGGTGTCCAAGTCTGTGGTCTTGGTTCCGACTCCGCCGGAGTCGACATCGGCTCCGTCCGGAGCCGATCCTTCCTTGTTGGAAGTTTCAGTACCGGTGCCGTTCGGCGCCGATACCCTAGCTTCGACACCTGTGTCGACTCCGGCTGGAGCCGACACCCTAGCGTCGAAGCATGTCTCTGCTCCGGCTGGAGCCGAGATATCTTTGTCTCCGCTCGGAGCCGACAAGTTGTCGGCTCCGCCTGGAGCCGAACGTTCTTCGGCTCCGATGGCTCCGTCAAAAAAGAGGTCTAGATCTCCTTCATTGGAATCTATACACTCGGCTCCAGCCTCCCCCTTGCTTTCGGAGCGGAGCCATCGGAGCCGATCATCGAGGTCTTCCAGGCTCTCAGACCATGACTTAGAGAGAGTGGTCAGTAGGCTATTAAAATCACAGGCATTAGCCCAGATGCTCCATAGCCCGTCTCAACAGACGACCGCTATTCTACACCCTCCTGAAATTCCTCCTTCGACTCTCCTTCAGAGTTCGGAGCCGAAGATTATTGGTACCGTGACTGTTGCTACTTTGGAGCCGATACCACAACTTTCGGCTCCGTCGTCCTTGACTTCTATCTCCTCCTTGCGACCTTCCTTGGAGGGATCCGGACGTCGGGCTTCCCTGGTCGGCTCCGAGGGGGCGAGTGGCATCGGACCCTTGTCCGACCCCGTTCTCCCTCTCGGGGCTTCGGCCTTGGTGAGCTCGGCCCGAGATCTGCTTCGGAGCCTTCCCTTTCGTTGGGACCGGGGATCCCTCTTTCTTCGGAGCGGGATCTCTCGGCCCTCCCTGGGAGGGGAGCCTTCGAGGTGATGAGGAGTGTGCTAGCCCCCGAGCTTAGTCAGCAGTCGGTTCCTTTAGCTGCTCCCTCTATGGTGCCTGTAGATGCCTCTTCCCGCTCTCTTGCTCCCGGACCCAGAGATCCATCGCCCCAGGTCTCACCATTGGGAAGAACTTCCTCTTCCTAGGTTTCTCCTGATCCTTCAGGTGAACCCCCGTGTAAGAGGACCTGCAAGAGGAAGCACTTAGACTCCCCTGAGTCTACAACATCAGATACCGATTTAGATGAGTCGGAGGGGTCCCCAAGATCTCCCTCTGAGGATGTCTCCTTTTCAGACATCCTGGAACTCCTGAAACAGAGGGGGAACTGGCCCTCCATTAATCCCTCCAAGGATGAATCGGTATACCTGGAGGCTTTTGGATCTTGACTCTCCACCTCCTGGGTGTCTCCGCCTTTCGACCCCCTCATGGAAGTCATAGCTCGAAAGGCATGGGCATCTCCTGATTCGGTGGAACCAGTCCCTAAGAGACCCTCAAAGTTTATTACGGCCCCCGCTGAAAAGCAGTTTCTTACTAAGGGTGTCCCGGTTGATGCCATGGTGGTGGTGGCCGCCACCAAAAGGGAACTTGCAGATCCTTTCGTGCCAGTCCATCCTCCTAACAAGGAATCTAGGTCCATGGACAGGTATGGCAAGCGGATGTTTTCCTCAGCGACCTTTGCTTTGTGTTCGCTGAATTATTTATGTCACTTCACCAGACTTCAGAGAGACATCCTCAAAGAATTGGGTGAAGTAGTACAGGGTCCGTCAGCGGCAGGGGCTCAAGAAAAGATTGCCTCTCAGCTGGGAATCCTTAATTCCATAACCAACTTCTCCATGCGGCTCATTTCTTATGCCGCCGATGGGGCGAGTAGAGTGGCAGGCACAGGAGTGGCTCTCAGACGTCAGTCCTGGATGCGGCTCTGTAATTTTGCAGACCCCTTTAAGGCATCCTTCACAAACTCTCCCTTTGATGGGACAACATTGTTTGGCCCTCAAGTGAAGGACACTTTGACCAGGTGCGAGCAAGACGGCAAGACTCTCTCTGCCGTAGGAGTCCGTTTCTCCACCCCTTCTAGACCTTACCCCAAAGGTCAGAAGGGAGGAAAAATGTGGTTCCGAAAATCTCAGGGAGTCATGCCTGACGCATGTGGTCAATTTACCCCCAGAGGCAGAGGGGGTAATAATAATAGACGCCGCCCTAGGGGCAGAGGAGGTCTGCAGAACCAGGGCAGCAGAGAGCCTCTCTCTGACAAGCCCTTCCAGCATCCCTGAGGTGTTGCCCGACTGTCCACCCTTGGAGGTGTCGGGGGGGAGATTGTCGCTGTACCCAGAAGCCTGGTTTTCCCTCTCTCAAGACAAATGGGTACAGTCGATCATATCCGAGGGTTACAAGATTCCTTTCGAGGAAAGCCCCTTCCCTCAAAAAGGTTCCCTTCCAGACGTTCCACCCGGTCTAAGGGAAATTGCAAAACTAGAGGTTTTATTACTTTACATACATTTTGTATTTATACATATATTTCATCAGACATATTACATTTATATATACATATATATTGATTTTTTATATATTGGACTTGCTTACATATGTTTTACATTTTTTTATTATACATATAATTGTTTATAGAATTATATATTAAAAACATTCTACATACATTGGTGATATGCCATTTTTGGTTTTACATATATATTTTATATAATTTTACATGTATTCTTGTTCACAGCTATATAATATTTATGCATACCCCATCATATTATATGAATTTTTTCAGCATATATTTTTATTCACAGCTACTTAATACTAATATATATCTTACTACATTGTATAGATTTCCTTTTTACATATTGATTTATCTATATTTAATCATATAAGCATTATACTAAAGTGATTACATGACTTGTTCTTCATAATTGATGGACCCGATGGCATTTAAAATGGGTTTGTACCAAAAGGAAGATTCACTGTATATAGAATCAAGCAACACTTAATGTGAATATATATGAGATGTTCACATATCTATATAAACATTTAGTGAAGCAACTAGATGTGAACATAGACATATCAATGGAACCCATTTAGGTAGCCTGATATATAATGAGCGATCCTGATAGAAAGAAAAGAAAAAATATACACACAGAAATTTTGACAGAAACAAGTTTTTGTTTTCATAAGAACAACGGAATCGATTATGTCTAACACAAAGTGTTTTTACACTCATATGATAAATAATGTATGTATATATTTATAATGAAAAAGTTTTTAAAAATTTTAACAATGAATTATTTTGTTTTAATTAAGTGTTTCCCGCGCTTAGCGGATATATAAATACACAACAGCTGTTTAATGATTGTTATCTGATGAAGCGTGGATGAACCACGCGAAAGCGCTCATTCCTGTTTTTTCCTTCAATAAAGCCTACTGGATATTCTACAAGCGGTTGGATTTTATTGACTAACTACAAGAGCTTTAGCACTGAGAATATTTGAGCTTATCCTTCGTGGCTGGTATCTCACATTTTTATCTAAAAACTAGAGGTTTCAAAGCTTCTAAAAAAAGGGCCATCCAGCCAGTACCAACAGATCATTTAGGGTCCGGAATCTACTCAAGGTTCTTTTTGGTCCCCAAAAAGACGGGAGACTGGAGACCAATATTAGACGTCAGCAGGCTCAACAAGTCTGTCAAAAAGACAAGATTTCGGATGGTCACACTTCAATCGATTTTGCCCTTTCTGGGCAAAGACAACTGGATGTGCTCCATAGACCTTCAGGATGCGTACTATCATATAAAAATCCACAGACGCTCCAGAAGTTTTCTCCGCTTTCGGCTGGGGACCAGTCATTTTCAATTCAGAGCCCTGCCCTTTGGTCTCACTACAGCCCCCAGAGTGTTCACTAAATGCATGGCAGTGGTCACGGCTCACCTGAGACGTCAAGGATTCCAGGTGTTTCCGTATCTCGACGACTGGCTCCTCTCAGCCACCACCAGGCATCAACTTCTCCAAGCCAGAGATTACACTTCTACGTCTCTGCGGTCAGTTAGGAATCTCAGTCAACTTCGAAAAGTCTTCCTTATCGCCCTGCCAATCTATTACCTTTATAGGCCCAAATCTAGACACTACTCGGATGTCAGCAAACCTAACAAGTCAGAGAATCCTAGATATCCAAAACCATGTTCGGATCATCCTATCCTGCAAAAGGCTACAAGCCAGGTTGGTCCTGAAAGTCTTGGGCCTCATGGCAGCTGCCATCACACTTCTTCCTCTGGCCCGTTTTTACATGCGTCTCCTACAATGGATGTTGTTCACCCAATGGTCCTTCCAGCAGCTTCCCATGCGTCACAAGATCCTGGTGACACAAACCTGCAAGAACCATCTATCCTGGTGGACTTCCTCTTCTCTAGTCCATCAGGGCAGACCATTTGTTCCCCCGGCCCCGGTAGCCACGGTCACTTCGGATGCCTCCCTGATCGGGTGGGGGGGGCATTATCAGGGCAGGATGGTTCATGGCACGTGGCAACCATTCGAATACCACCTGCACATAAATGTCCTAGAGATGAGAGCAGTGCTTTGAACGTTGCAAGCCCTCGACGACTTTCTTCCTTTAGGGACTATTGCAGTTCACACGGACAATATGTCCGTTGTGTGGTACATCAACAAGCAGGGCGGAACCAAGTCCTACCCCTTGTGTCGAGAAGCTCTCAGACTTTGGCAATGGGCGATCTCCTCTCATCGGTTTCTGGTAGCAACGCATATCCCCGGGAAAACCAACATAGTAGCGGACAGATTGAGCAGAGCTATACTCATGCCTCACAAGTGGTCTCTCAACCAATCCATAGTGGAGGAGATTTTTCAGAAGTGGGGCCGTCCATGCTGTGATCTTTTTGCTACGCCTCAAAACAGCAAATGCCCAGACTTCTTCTCTCTCTTTCCACTTCCGGGCCATCCCCCCAGAGACACTCTTACCCAAGATTGGCCCCGGGGACTCCTTTATGCCTTTCCTCCCTTTCCTTTGATACCACAAGTACTCCAGAAAGCTACCGTCTTGAGAGCCAAAATGATTCTCATTGCCCCTTACTGGCCTCGACAAATTTGGTTCCCGTTCCTTCATCGCCATCTTTTGGTGCAGCCTTGGCATCTGGACCCAGTTCCAGATCTTCTGACCCACCAGTCTGGTCAACTGCACCGGTCCGTTCCTTCCCTCAACCTCACAGCTTGGTTGCTCCACTTCCTTCCTTAGCCAGGCTTCCTATGATCTCTAACCCCGTCAGAGATGATATAGTAGCTTCTCTTAAGTCCTCTACCAGGAGGATTTACTCTAGCAAGTGGAAACACTTCTCCTTTTGGGCTAAATCTAAGAACATAGACCCCTTTACTGCCCCTATTCAGTCGGTCTTGGATTTCCTAGCGGAAATTTTTCACTCAGGTTCTTTGTCTTCCACAGTCAAAGTTCAGTTGGCAGCAATCTCGAATTTCCATGTCGGGTTTGCAGACCACAACATTATGTCCCACAAACTTTGTAAAGCCTTTCTCAAAGGAGTGTTCCTCCTTAAACCCCCTGTTAGAGATCTGCCACCACAGTGGGACCTAAATGTAGTGCTGACATTCTTGATACTTCCCCCTTTCGAACCGGCTGCTTCATGTTCATTAAAGTTTCTTTCTTGGAAGACACTTTTTCTAGTCGCCATTACCTCGGCTAGAAGAGTGTCTGAACTTCATGCCCTCTGTGTTCGTCCCCCTTATTTGGTCTTTCACAAGGACAGAGTATCCTTGAGAACCAAATCATCCTTTTTGCCCAAGGTTACTTCTAAGACAAATTTAAACCAATCCATTGAACTCCCCGTATTTCTTCCAAATTATTCTAACAGGGCGGAACAAAAATTGCATTACCTAGATGTTCATCGCCAACTCAGATATTACTTGGACAGAACAAAGCAATTTAGGAAGTCCGATCAGCTCTTCCTTTCTTATGCTGAAAATAAAAAAGGTCTCCCTGTTTCTAAAGTGACCTTATCCAGATGGCTATCTTCCACCATTTCTGACATTTATCAGCTTAGAGGCAAACAGCTGAACTCAAAACCTAAAGCTCATTCCACAAGAGGTCTGGCCACTTCTACAGCTTTTCAGGCTAGACTACCCTTAGATACTATTTGTGCAGCAGCCACTTGGGCCACTCCTCATACCTTCGTTTCTCATTACAAATTGGATTTGGCCTCCAGGGACAGGGCAAGCTTTGGTTCCACTGTTCTCAAGAGTCTGTTCCATTGAGCCACCCAGGATAGAGGTGCTAGGGACGCGGTCCCATCCAGTAAGAATGAAGGCGAGATTGACAACTTAACATTTAGAAGTTATGTACCTACCGTAACGTTCCATGTTAGTTGTCTTCTCTCGCCTTCTTTCTTGCGTCCCTCCCTCCTGTCCCCCTAGCCTGGACAGACCTTGATCTCCCCCTTTCTCAGGAAGATTCTTCTTCCTTGGACACCAGATAGTTCTTGTCCTTGATTACCTGGTTTCCCTTACAGCCTTTTTAGGTTAGTTGTTTCTCTTTCCTTAGTGGAAAGTTTTTATAGGCAGTTTTTCCTCTAGATACCAAACAAGATCTGGGTAATTACCTCCTTGCATCATGGGATATGGGGCTGCCTCGAGCTGGTAAAAGTGACTCTCGAGCTTAGCAAGTGCCAAGTCGGAGCCGAGGATCGGCTCCGAACCCATCCAGCAAGAAAGAAGGCGAGAGAAGACAACTAACATGGAACGTTATGGTAGGTACATAACTTCTAATTACGTTGCAGAAGTAAGAGTATAATCTTGTCTTGCGAAAGTTTGTTTGTGTCTTTCGGCTTTCCCGGTTAGGGGTCACCACAGCGGAACTCCGGTTCACTAATGATTGGAAGTAGATTTTTTACGTGCCGAGTTTGCCAGCCCTGACGCACAATATTCAACGAAGGTATGCCCATTCACGCATGTTTCCACACACAAGACGATCTAGCTGAGAATCAAATGGCACAACGTATTGCTGTGAGGCGACAACGCTACTGCATCACCACCACCGCAGTCTTGTATTTAGACTATTTAAGGACAGTTAATCTTCAGATAGTCAGGGAACTAAAGGTAAATAGTTAGATGTTTTCTGGAATCAGTGTGAGATCTGTCCTACAGTATTTTCATATTTCCTACGTGTGAAACTCTGATGTTTATTGGAATCAGTTATTCAGTATTTACATGTTTAAAATCCTTTTATTTATTAAATGTTTTACTAGCTGTCATTGCGGCTGGTTATTTAGTAAATGCTGTTAATAGCTTGAGAGTGTTTATGCATATTATGATAACATCGGGGCCACTCCAAAAAGCTTTACTGCTTGGGATACATGCTACCATTTGTTTCAATACCTATTTTACCCAATATAGTTGAACACCCCTTTTGAAGGCTATTGTGGTATTTGACTGGTGGCAGCCGTTACCTTGTAATTTGGGTAAAGTAACACAGCAGGTAAATGTGTGTCAGCCTTTCCCAAGTATCTGTGTAAGTGTGAATGTCAGACATTTAAGAGTGAGCGTGTCAAATACCTAGAAGTGGTACACAGTGCTCTGCAGTGGTTAGAGTGAAGACTCCTTTGAGGACCTGGACTGAAGCATATAGTCCAGTCCCAGGTTTGGACCCTGTTCCTGGTGTACTCTTAGGGGAAATTGTCTATTTCTGTCCCTGCTTTTAGTGACACTCCCTTTCTGGAGGCAGTAGTGGGGATTGAGACTCCTTAGTTACTGCCCTGAGATAAAGAGGGATCATCACACCCTCAAAGGGGGAGTCACCGAGGGATGCTGTAGCCCATGATTGGACCCCGGGTCTCCTTTATGCTTACCCTCCCCTTGTTCCTGAAGTTTCTACAGAAAGCCAGCATGCTGAAGTGCTCAGTGATTCTCATTGCCCCCTTCAGGCCTCGCCAGATGTGGTTCCCTTTCCTATCGTCTCACCTGAAGTGTCTGCCATGGATACTGGTCCCAATCAGGACCTCGTCTCCCATCCATCACAGCATCGAAAACCCAGTCTCTACACACTCAAGCTAACTGCATGGTTTCTCCACTTCCAGTGATTATAAGAAAGTCCAGGCTAACTTCCCCAGTTTGCGACATAATCTTGGCCTTACAGAAGGCTTCCACAAAAAAAGTCTATAACAATAAGTGGAGAAGATTTACTAGTTGGGCTTCAAAGGAGAATACTGTTCCATTTACAGCTACTACGTTGGCTATTCTTCTCAGCTACGTTCACCTAGGTTTTTCCCCCAAGCCCGAAGAGACTCGTAGGCGGTCCCCAACTCAGTCTTCCCACCACAGGCACTCCTAACCTGGTTTGGTGGTGTCTTCCCGCTCCACCCAGAGTCTCAGTGAAGCAGAGATGGACAAGATGATGCGGAGGTTTATCCGCACTCAGATCCATATGGGAGTCTTGCTGGCGCCCTCTCCCTCCTTTTTTCCAGCTAATAACTCCTTGTCCGATCCGACCGGCGGTTTCAGAGTTTTTGGATTCAGGGACCCTCAGGGTAGAGGGGTCGGTGCCGATGGTACCATGTATTTTGATGCTGGCTGTCACCTTGAGCTTGTCAGATCTGACTGGTTCGGATCCATGCTCTTGGAGCAGTAGCCTCTGGGTCAGATCTGAGGGGGTGCTCTCTTCTCCAAGCACTTCGGAGATCCTATTCGGCATCTCAGTTCCTGGAGACTATGCTTTGACTCCCCTGCCTGGTCGGGGGGGGGGGGACGGCCGCCGTTAGCACTTTCCAGGAGGTTCGTTCTCCCTCAACTTTTGATGTGGTGGAGAGGGTTCTCTCTGGGTTAATGCCTCTAACCATCTTGTCCTCAGACTCCATCCAGACCCTCTCAGCTCTGAGTGCAGTTCCGACTATCTTGCCTTCCCAGGGCTAGCCCGTGGTCACTATGCCCCAGGAAGTTTTGGTGTTGGAACAACAAGAGGTTTGTGAGTCTTCCCCAGAGAGTCCCCCTGAGGAGGTGCCTGGCAAATGAACATGTAAGAGGAGGCACTTGGACTCCCCACCAGAGACCCTCACAGAAGACATGGACTTGGATGAGGGGGAAGGTTCCCCAAGGTCACCCCCCAAGGATGTATCCTTTGGAGACATTGTGGAGCTCCTCCGCAAGGGGGGGGTGGTGGTCAGCCCCAAAACCAACCTCAGACCAGTCTGTGTTCCTGGAGGCATTCGGATCGGGCCCATCTACCTCTTGGGTGTCCCCTCCTGCTGATCCACTTGTTGATCTGATAACATCTAGAGCATGGAAAGAGCCTGACACCACAGGGCCCATTCCCAAGCACCCCGACAAAGTCTTGAGCCCCCCATTGGATAGGACGCATTGGAACAAGGGGTTCCCAGTAGATGCAATGATGGTGGCAGCCTCCACCAAGAAGGAGCTTGCTCAGGGAGAGCTCCACGGTTCATCCCCATGATCGAGAATCGAGGGCGTTGGACCATTTTGGGAAGTGAGTATATGCTTCAACGACCTTCTCGGTGAGGGCGCCGAACTATATGGCACACGTCATGCGACTCCAGAGAGATCTTGTGAAGGAAGTCAGAGTCGACCCCAGAGTCATTGTCGGCGGAGAATCAGAAGAAGTTAACCACCCGAATGGCTACTCTCAAAGCAGTTGCCAATACATCCATGTGACTGCTCTCTCATGCCACATATGGAGCCGCAAGGGTGGTCGGGACAGGCTTTGCCATTGGGCATCACGCCTGGCTCCAGTTGTGTCAATTTTTGGAGCCCTTCAAAGCATCTTTCACCAATGCCCTGTATAATGGTTCTTCCCTTTTTGGGAAATCTGTGAAAGAGACACTGGTCCAGAGCGAGAAGAACGGGAAGACACTGTCTGCCATCGGGATCCACTTCTCGTCTCCTCAAAGATCCTTTTCCAGGAATCAGCAAAGAACGAAGAAGATGTGGTTCTGGAAGTCTCAGTCGTTTTCCTGGGACGCTCAGGATTCTCCTTCCCCCAGAGGCAGAGGGGGTTAGGACAGACGCCGCCCTAGAGACAGAGGAGGTCCTTGGAATTTCGGGTCCTGAGAACCTTTCTTGGAGAAACCCGGGCAACATCCTGAATGCTCATCTCTGGAGGCAGTCGGTGGTTGCCTGTCACTACACCCAAAAGCATGGGAGTCCATTACAACAGATCATTGGGTGTTGCGAATCATATCCATAGGATATTTTTTTCTGTTCAAGGAACCTCCCCGTCCAAACAAGCTCCTCCCAGACATCCCACGGGCACAACGGGAGGAAGCAGCACTACAAATAAGCAAGCTGCTCAAGAAACGAGTCATCCAACTGGTCCTCCCAGACCACTCCAGATCTTGCGTTTATTTCAGGTTCTTTTTAGTGCCAAAGAAAATGGGGGACCACAGACCAATTTTGTATCCATCCACATTGAAGCTGTTAGTAGCCAAGGCGAAGTTCTGGATGGTCACTTTTTAATCTGTCCTGCCCTTTCTGCAGGCCAAAGACTGGATGTGCTCGATTGATCTCCAGCATGTGTACTATCACATCAAGATGGATGGGCACTCCCGAAGGTTACTTCGCTTCTGGCCGGGAGCCAATCATTATCAGTTCAGAGCCCTTCCCTTTGGTCTCACCACAGCCACCATGGTGTTTACCAGGTAATGGCAGTTTTAGTGGCTGACCTGAGACTTCAGGGTATTCAGGTCTTTCCTTACCTGGACGATTGGCTCCTTGCTGTTCCTTCAGAGCATCTACTCTGCCAAGCCAGAGACTACTTCATTCGGCTAGCAAACAGACTCCACATCACCATCAGTCTGAACAAATCCTCATTGGTCCCGGTCCAGATTCTGAACTTCACCGGGGTTCGGCTGGATACTACTCAAATGAAGGTCTTCTTCACTTCAGATAGGATATGCAATCTGAGATTACATGTGTTGCACATTCTTCAGGCGCAAGTTCCGATAGCCGAAGCTGCCCTAAGAACATTGGGCTCCATGGTGGCCATGATCAATCTCCTGCCGATGGCCTGTCTCCACATGAGAGTTCGTCAGTGGACACTTGCAGTCCAGTGGTCCCTGTTAGATTTTCCTCTGTCCTTTCCTGTCAGAATCTCAAGGGTATGCAAAGACTCCCTTTGGTGGTGGATTCAATCCCTGGATCTCCTCAAGGGACATTCCTTTCACCCTGCGTTTCCCAAAACCGCAGTGACCACGGATGCCTCCCAGCTCGGGTGGGGCACTGCTCGGGAAGGACAGTCCAAGGCACGTGGTCCCCTTACCTTCTGAGACCAGTTTGCATATCAACGTACTAGAGATGAGAGCGGTCCTTCTGGCGTTGCAGCCCTTTCATGCTTTTCTTCCTCTAGGGACGATTACTATTCAGCCAGACAATATGTCAGTGGTCTGGTATGTCAACAAACAAGGAGGAACTAGATCTCATCCCCTGTCGAGAAGCCATGAGAGTGTGGGAATGGGCGATCTCTACCGGCCGCTTTCTAGTAGCAAAGCACATTCTGGGGTGGTCCAACATTCTAGTGGGCAGGCTCAAGCAGATCTGTTCTGATGCCTTAGGAGTGGTTTGTGAATCCTTCAGCAGCAGAACAGATCTTCCTAAGGTGGGGTCGTCCTTGCTGCGGTCTCCTTACATCTCCTTCCAATGGGAAATGCAGTGAGTTTTTCACTCGGAAGCCCCCAGAGACGCACTGGTGCATGCTTGGCCTCCCGGTCTCCTTTATGCTTATCCTCCACTTCCTCTCATGTCAAAGTTTCTTCAGAAAGCTCGAAGACTGGGGAGCACTGTGATCCTCATTGCCCCATTCTGGCTTTGTTAGGTTTGGTTTCCCTTACTGTGGTCTCATCTGGTAGTTCCTCCATGGACGTTGGATCCAGTTCCGTATCTTCTTTCTCATCCCTCAGGGATCCCTAACCCAGATCTGGACAGTCTGAAGCTCACGGCTTGGCTGCTCCAGTTCTTATGATTGTTAGGACTCACGGTTTGTCATCCCCTGTTAAGTCCATTTTGGTAGCGGCTCACAAATCCTCTACCAGAAAGGTGTATCATAGTAAATGGAGACGTTTCTCCATATGGGCCACTCAGCGGACCTTGAATCCCTTTACTGCACCTCTTTCGGCTGTTTTAGATTTTCTGGCGAGTATTTTTCATCGGGGTGCCAGTTCCTCTACAGTTAAAGTACAACTGGCAGATACTTCAAGTTTTCATGTTGGAGTGAGTATTTCTTCTTTGGCTTCTTCCAAACTTTGTAAGACCTTTCTTAAAGTTGCCTTCCTTCTTAGAACCCCCAATTAAGGATTCTACACCTCCGTGGGATCTTATCTTAGTGTAACAAGCATTGGTCTCTACACCTTTTGCGCCAGCAGCTTCAGTTGATTTGCAGTTTGTGACCTGGAAAATGGCTTTCCTGGTTGCCATTACCTCTGCCAGATGAGTGTCAGAGCTTCAGGCTCTACCTAGCAAAATGCTTTACATGCTGTTTCACAAAGACAGTGTCACTGTGCACTAAACCATCTTTACTTCCTAAGGTAGCCTTGGAAGCTAATATTAATCAGACTATCAGTTTACCAGTTTTTTTTTCCCTAACTTCCAAAACAAAGGGGAATACAAGCTGCATCTGCTTGATGTTCATAGGCAATTGAAATTTTACTTGCACAGGATGAAATCTTTTCGTAAATCGGATCAGCTGTTCATGTCTTATGCTAAACCCTTCTTAGGCAAGCCAGTTTCCAAGGTAACTATTGCTCGCTAGATTTCCCAATGCATGCTGTGAAAGGCATGTCTCTGCCGGGACAAGTGAAGGTGCAGTCTACTTGATCTATGGCTACGTCAGCTGCTTTCTGGTCTAGGGTGTGTCTGGATGATATCTGTTTGGCAGCCACTTGGTCCTCATCTCATACCTTTATTTCACATTGCAATCTGGGTATTATGTCTAGGAACAGAGCATCCTTTGGTTCTGCGGTGCTCAGGAATATCCTTCCAAGAGGGCCACCCAGGAATTTATGGTAGCTGGGGACTGTCCCACAGGTTGAAGACCAAATGAAGTAAACTACTTCAGATAAATAAATTACGTACTCACCACAACGTTCCATCTGATTAGTTGTACTTCATTTGTCTTCAGCCCTCCCCCTGACCTTATCTTTGTGCAGACTTCATATACCTTTGTATAAATTGTGAGGTCCTTGGCCCAGTCTAAGCCTGGGAGTTGGTAGTGACTTGTGATTATGATAAGGTGCGGTTAGGTCGGGTCTCTAGTACCTTTTAGGCAGCAAACTCGATCTGAAGGGAGAAAGGAGATGGGGCATTATGGGTAAGGGGAGGAGCTTGGATCTCGGATCCATAACTGGAAAATGTGGCTGTGTCGGATTTGATGTGGATCTGAAACCCACAGGTCCCACAGATTGAAGACAAATGAAGTACAACTACTCAAATGGAACGTTATGGTGAGTACATAACTTTTTTTTTCTTTACATAAGCACAGCATTTATCTGCCAATTTGTACAAGTTTCACCCAATAAAGATTTGTTGTTTTGCTACTGAGAAATGAAGCTATTTTTAATTGCAACAGGAAGATTTGTTGTTTTGGTGCAAAAATCGTGAAGCTGCTTTTATTTGCAAAAGTGAAGAAATATTGATTGCACCAAGATTTTTTTACCACTGTTTGGCATTTAATTTTGCAAATTAGTTCTTACTACTACTGCTTGGTGTTTTAGCTGAGCTCAAATAGCTCAAAATGCTATTCTTTCGTATTTTTGTAGTAGTTTTGACCCGAATAGTTGGACCCTCTCTACTATCTGACGGTTTAAGCTAACTAAACTTCAAGGTGCTCACAGTGCTTCATTTCTAAACCGAGTTATCAGTTGTTGGAGAGTCACCTTCTACATCAGCTTTAACTGGTGACACCATTCAGTTTGAGACCGTGGGTCTTTTCTTTATCTTAACAGGACACAGCACTGTAGAGCATCTGTAGACCCTGAATGTCCTGGAAAAGATTCCTGTTCTGGGTGATCAAATGAGTCCACTTGGAACATTCTGAGAAAGAAGACAAGCAAGAAGCAGCACCTTGGCAGAATGGATCATGTCTAGTAGACCCTACCTTCCCTGATGCAAAAGTGCTGCAAGAAGCTTAATTCTGTCCCATCTACAGCATGGCTAGTCCTTTCTCTTCATCTGAGGTGGTCCCTTTAATGGACACAGGCCCAGAGGCTGAGAGGTCCATAGAACTAGGGATATTGTGGATCATTTTCCTACAGGCATCCTCACAGTCCCTGAAGGGCTGACCGTCTGCTCCCTTGTGGAGACAGTCGAGAGTCATTTGTCCCTCTACTCTTCTAAATGGATGGCTATCATGCAAGACATATGGGTAAGAAGGATAACATCCAGAGGTTATACAGTTCCCTTTTTTCGCCCCCCCCCCAGTTAAAATGGCTGCCTCCAAATGTATCACCCTACTAACTAAAGGAGACCAAAGGAGAAATTGTGTGTTTGATTAAAAATAAAACATCCAAGAGGTCCTGCCAGATCACATATGGCCAGGATTCTACTCAATTTTTTCTGGTTCTGAAGAAAAGCAGGGACCTCGGGCCCCTTCTGGATCTCAGTCATCTAAACAACTTTGTAAAGGAGATCCAGTTCAGAATGATTTTTGTGAAATTAATTTTGCCTTGTGTACAGACTATCAATAGGCAGTCTGGTGATTGATATAGGGTATCCACTCTGCACATTGATATAGGGTATCCAATCTGCACGTCAGAGCAGCCAAAGCATCCAGGAGATGTATATGCTTTCAAATGGGAGTCAGTCACGTTCAGGGAACTACCCTTGGGTTTCACTGTAGCCCCCGTGTTCACCAAGTACATGGCCATTGTAGCAAATTATCTCTAGCTATAAGGGCTCCAAGCGTTTCCATATCTAGATGACTGTCTTCTTGCTGACCTAGCAAGAGAATTATTGATGTTCATCGTGTTTCACTGTTGCAGTCATTACTCTTGGGTTATCCTGCTGGCAGGCCACCTTCAGTCGGCCAGAATTCCAAAGTCTAGGTCCGACGTTGGTTGCTGTCGCCTCTTCCCTGACGTCAGTGCGCCAGGGGTATAAAAGATGCAGCAGACGCCATTTTATTCAGTCTTTCTTGCCATGCGGTGCCCAAAACAAAAGCAGTTTGCAAGTGCCGGTCGGCCAACTCCTGAGATTTTCAAATCCGAATTTCAGAACCAAAGTCTTCATTAAAGCTAAGTATCCCATTGGGGAAACTTTTTTCTTGCTCCAGACCGATGTCAGAAAAAGTTAACAATTGTATTTCTTGTGGGAAGCAAATACCTCATAAGGATTTTAACTCTTACTGTATTCCTTGCCTAGGCCCTGATCACAATGATGCTAGCTGTCGGTTTTGTGCTAGATTTAACCAACTGTTAAGCATCGGTTCGATTTTGCATTTCATTACTTTGGCCGAAGATTTAATTATATAATACCGTCGGACCAGCCGACAACTGGAGTTTACAAAAAACGCAAGGACAAGGAAAAGGATAGGCATCCGAGGTCTAAAACTGACGGCGAGGCCTCTGCTAGGCCAGTCACCGGTTCTCAGTGAGGCGCTTTCGCAGCCCCTGGCGCCCGCTACCTCAGAGCCACAGGCCGCTTCCGACTCCCACGTGGAGCCAACTGGGCCTCTGGATACTCAAGGTATTGGACACTCGAAAATCATTCCCTCAGATGGGTCCGGAGCCGCTGAGCAGGCATCGGCTTCTGAGGTTGTCTTCAGACCTACACAACTATATATTAAGCCATCTTCAACTTCAAAGACTAAAGCAGCTCTAAAGACAAAGAAACAAGTACAGCATTCTCCTACTCAGACTTCCATGCCTAAAATACAGATGCTCAAAATGGCCGAAGACCTAATTACTTTGATCAGGGGTTCCCATCCCCCTCCTGATAAGAGGCCTAGGCAAGAGACAGAGTATGATTCTTCTGACCAGGTTTCTATTTCCTCTGATTCCTCTTCTGAACAGGATTACTCCATGCTTTACCATGAGGATTCTGATGCTGAAAAATCCATTCCTTCAGCCTCTCCTCCTGAGGGTTATTCTTTTGGGGAAACCCTGCATACTGTGAGGGAGCATTTCCACTGGGAGAGCCAAGATTATTCTGAATCTAAGAAAAGGCTCAGAGACTTTCTGCTACTTCCTCAGCACAGACCCCTTGCTATTCCACCTGTTCTAGACATTGTAGATGATGTATTTTCAGAGTCCGGCCTGTCCCCTGACTCTCTTCCCCCTGCACCTACTACAGGGTCCCGGATTCTCATAAATTCCTGTATAAAAACCCCGCCGCTGACCCAGAAACTATATCTCAGGGTCCCAAAGGGGTTAAAGGTTCCACTGCAAAAAACCCTGTCCCCTCTGATAGGGATTCTAGGGCTCTAGACCGATGGGGGGGGGAGTATACACTTCTGCTACCCTGGCTGTAAGGGCTTTAAATTGTCAGTTTCATATGCTTAAATATCAGCAATATTTAATGTCACTGCTTAAACAGAAATTGTTGACAAATACTGAATGTTTAGAGAACAAGGAATTGCAGGATTTATTGCATGCAGCTGAACAAGTGGGAAAGCATACTTTGCAGTGTGGATATGATTCTCTGGAGGCCTCTTACAGGGCCGCTGTTACAGGTTCTGTTATTAGAAGGCATGCTTGGTTAAAGGAACAGAATCTGCCTGATCATGTTAAAGCAAAATTATTAGATGCACCATTACAGCATGATGCTTTGTTTGGTACTAAAGCAGAAGAGGTGTTGAAAAAAATGGAGGATAAAGCAAAATCCATGCAGACAGTCAAGGATTTCTTACAGGTGCAGCCACCCAGGTTTAGCAGGAACTGGCCTTCTAAAAAATAGTCCTTTCCAGTGTCAGACAGACCACAAAGAGGCAGATACAGACATCCCAGAAGCAGATCTCAGCCCCAAGGCTCATAAGGCCTAAATATTGGGGTGCTCCTACCTCCAAAAGCAGAGAAGACAAATCACAGCCTTACAGGAAACGGTCCCAGTGACTTTCCTCTACCAGATCCAAGCACTTTTCTTTTGGCAGCCCCCTTAGGGGGAAAACTAGCACTTTTTTCATCAAATTGGCAAATGGTTACCCAAGACAAATGGGTCCTGAACATAGTGTCCCAAGGCTACAGGATCCATTTTCACACTCTACCAAGGTCAAAAGGTATGCCAGACCTGCCACACAATCAATGGGCAGAGGCAGAAAAATAAATTACAGCCCTCATGGGCATGAGGGCCATTCAGCAAGTAAACCAACAAGAGCAGGGGCAAGGACTTTACTCCAGACTTTTCCTAGTACCCAGAAAGGACAAAACCCGGAGACCAGTACTGGACCCGTCTATACTAAATACATTTTTGGAAGTTCCAAAATTCAAGATGTTGACTCTACAGCAGCTACTGCTCATGCTGGGCAAGAAGGCTTGGCTCGTAACTTTGGACCTAAAAGGGGCATACCTGCATGTCCCAATCAGACAATCTTGCAGAAGATACCTCCGATTCATAGCTGGCTCAATGCATTACCAATTCTCTGCACTGCCCTTTGGCTTATCTACTGCACCCAGGGTCTTCACCAAATGCCTGGCACCAGTAATTGCATTTTGCAGACAAAAAGGAATTCAAATATATCCCTACTTGGACGACTGCCTAATTCAAGCAGAGAACAAAGACATTCTTCTAAAGCATCTGGCGTTTGTAAAAAGATTACTAACTGGCCTAGGGTACACAGTAAACGAAAATAAATCAAAACTAGTGCCCTCTCAAGAGATAATATTCCTGGGTGCAAGCTTAAATACAACTTCCCAGATGGCTTATCTCACGCCAGACAAACAAAAACAACTGACTACTTACTTCAAGAAATTGGCAACAAAAACCCACTTATCTGCAAGGAAAATCCTGCAGGCCTTGGGTTTCATGGCATCCTGCATTCTACTAATTCCATATGCCAAACTGCATATGAGGAAACTACAATGGTATCTAAAAAGTGTTTGGACTCAGCATTGCCACAGCCTGGAGACAGTAATTGCACTCATTCCCTGCCTGCAACAGGAGTTATGATGGTGGGCAGAAGCCTGTCACCACAACAAGGGTCTGCCATTCAGTTTACCCACAGCCAGACAGACACTGACAACAGATGCATCAGATTATGCCTGGGGGGCCCATATGGCAGGAAAATGTATTCAGGGCACATGGCCTGCAAACCAGATGCATCTTCACATCAGTCAAAAATAGATGCTAGCTGTTCGAAATGCCCTGACAGCTTTCAAGGACCTACTTCACCCAGGACAGTTACTGATAAAGACAGACAACACTACGGTCATGTGGTACATAAACAAGCAGGGAGGTACACATTCCTACCCCCTCTGCAGACAAGCAATGACCTTATGGGACACAGCATTGGCTTTTCAAGTTCATCTGCAAGCACAATTCCTGCCAGGAAAAACAAATACTCTGGCAGACGAACTAAGCAGAAACCTCATGGATTCCCACGAATGGAAACTGGATCCACAAGTCTTCAACATGATAATACGTAAATGGGGATGCCCAGACATAGATCTGATTGCCTCCCCTCACAACTGCCAATTGCAGAGATTTTGCACAAGGATTTACCACAAGCAAGCATGGAAAGTGGACGCCCTATCCTTCAGCTGGAAAAATCTAACAGTATATGCTTTTCCTCCACTGCCTCTCCTTCCTAGGGTACTCCTAAAGGTCAGACAAGAGAAGCCAAAAATTATACTGATAGCACCAGATTGGCCACACCAGCAGTGGTACCCAATCCTAAAGAACTTGTCTCAAGGTCCAGCATGGATATTGCCTCAAATTTCTCACTTGCTGACCCAACAAAACAAACAGATCCTGCACAGCCAACTCAGGACCTTAAATCTGGCAGCATGGCGGATAATGCAGCTATTCAGAACACTCCTCTTTCAAAAGCTGTTATGGATGTTATCTTGGAGGCCAGGAGGCCCAGTACCAGAAAATCTTATGCAGAAAAATAGAAGAGATTCTGTGCTTGGAACCAGGAACAAGGCATTGACACGTGTGTACCAAATATCCCTCAGATTTTACAGTACCTAACTGAGATGCTGAACAAAGGCCTTTCTTTCTCATCAATTAAGATTAATGCCTCTGCCATTTCAGCCCACTACAGTACGGAACCACCTATCTTTTCTCATCCTTTAATAAGGCAGTACCTCAGAGGGGCCAAAAACATTAGGCCTCTAAGGAGAGCACCAATTCCAGCCTGGGACCTCAATTATGTTTTGGAAAAACTCACACTGCCTCCTTTCGAGCCAGCCTCAACAACAGATATAAAATTCTTATCCTGGAAAATAGCTCTGCTCCTAGCAATTACCTCTGCAAGGCGAGTCTCGGAGTTACAAGCACTAATGGCTGTGGAACCTTTCATCATTTTTCATCCAGACAGGGTTTCTCTGAGGACAAACCCTACATTTATGCCTAAGGTGGTGTCCAGTGTGGCCCTCAACCAAACCATTCACTTGCCTACCTTTTATCCAAATCCACAGAACAAGGGTGAGAAAATTCTGCATTCTTTGGACATACACAGGCAGTTACGCTTCTACTTGGACAGAACTAAAGCTTTCAGAAAGACTGAGCAACTTTTAGTGTCATATGCTGCAGGATCACAAGGAAAGGCTATCTCAAAACAGACTATTTCTAAATGGATAGGCCATTGCATCCGCTTCTGCTATTTTCAACATGGCAAATCAGTGCCTAAGGGCATTAGGCCTCATTCCACCAGAGCAGCAGCCTTCCTCAGAGGAGTACCAACCAAAGATATCTTAGAGGCTGCAAGTTGGAGTTCAGTGCACACCTTCAAAAAGCACTACCACTTACCTCTTTACTCTAAGTCCAGAGCAGGCTTTGCCACTGCAGTTCTGCAAAGCCTCATAGCCTCTCCAAATCCTATTTAGCCCAGCCACCCATCCTTAGCTTTGGGATTCAACCCAATTGTAATGACTGCAACAGTGAAACACGATTAACATAGTACAGTTGTGTACCTACCATAAATGTAGATGTTCGAGTGTATTCACTGTTGCAGTCTAGGTTTCCCTCCCACCATCCCCCTTTTTACCTTGCTGGGACTTGTTTGCACTTTTCTGTTCTTTCCAACCTATGTGGTGTATTTGCTTGTAGATGACGGAAAAGTTGTTTTTGGTATATGCATGCTTATTGGCATATTTTAGCCTACCATTTTAGGGGCACCTGTCATCTGGGGCAAGAAAAACTGAAGAAAATGACGTTGACTGTATCTTTTATACCCCTGGCACACTGACGTCAGGGAAGAGGTGACAGCAACCGATGCCGGACCTAGACTTTGGAACTCAGGCCGACTGCGGGTAGCTTGCCAGCAGGATAACCCAATTGTAATGCCTGCAACAGTGAATACACTCGAACATCTACATTTATGGTAGGTACACAACTGTTCTTTCCTTACAGACTCCAGGCCTTTTTCTCTTTAGACACCCAACAGGCCTCTAAAAAAGGAGAAAAGGAAGCATATTTCTAATCCCACTGAAAGCATGCCTGACTGGCAGGCATTCACCCAAAGTCTGTTTAATGCCTTCATGGCCTTACGTCCTACCTCTGCAGGGACTCCTAACACCCCTTTTCCCATTCTGAGTCCAAGTTCTCTTACCACAGACTCAACCATTAGGGAAGAGGAAGATCTCTCTGACTCTTCATCTGATGATTCACTTTCCTACACTTCCCAGCTTTCTTTTCCCTTGGGGTATGGTTCCCCTGTGGAAAAATCTGTTGACCTTGACTCCCCAGCTGAGGATTTGACTTTTTGGGAAACCATCTCCAGGATTAAAGAGCATTTTAAGTGGGAGTCCTCTGAAATGACTGAGGTTCAAAAAAGATATTATGACTTCATTCAGATGGATTTCCCAAGCCCGTCTGCTGCCCCCCTTCCCCCAGTTCTAACTGCCTTCTTGGATGCCTTCTTCACAGCATCCTTAAATCCTGACTCACAACCACCTGCCCCATGCAGACCTGATAGACTTTATTAAGTCCCTGAGACTGCTAAGCATCTCTTTGTGTCCACTGGCAGACCCTGCCACCATTTCCACAGATGAGGCATTAAACTTTTACCCATCACCACTATCCTGCTTGCTGATAAAAGACAGCAAAATGATAGAGCATCTGGGTAAGAAAATCTGCACCTCTGCCACCTTGTCCTTTAGGACTACTAACTACCAGACACATATGGCTAAATATGCCTTATTACTCCAGGAGAAAGCCACCAAGGAGTTGGCTGATACACCAGATTGTACTGCCAAATCCTCACTGTCTTCCCTTCTGGCTCTCATCTCCCAGGTCACCAGGCAGTCAGTAAAGTGCAGCTATGATGCTACTGAAGCCTTAGCAAGGTCAACAGCATCAGCAGCTGCCTTAAGAAGGTACTCCTGGCTGCAACTCCATCCCCTTGCAGATGATTTCAGAGCAAAGCTAATTGATGCCCCCCTGGACAACACAGCCTTTTTTGGTGCAAAAATGGCTCATTTGTTTGTCACTTCAGCAAAAGGGGGTAACAAAATGCAAGATTTGAAGCACCTGCTAATCTCTCCTATTCCTAAATTTCAAAGAAACTACCCAGCTAAAGCACAGTTCATTAGAAAACATTCTCATCCTGCTGTTCCCTCTAGGCCTAGAAAACCTACCAGGAAGCAACCCCCTCCAGCTAGAGCTACACCCCCCTTTGGCCAGAGGCTGTCCTTTCAAGACAGGGCAGGTAGCATGTGACTAGCTGCCAAATGTACAACCCCCTCCTCCTCCCTCTCTCCCTCTGTCAATTTGTCTCTCTCTCTCTGTGTGGACATCCATCACCTCAGACAAATGGGTCCTTTCACTCCTTCAAAATGGGTATTTCATGACCTGACTATTGCCCCCAAAGTCAAAAGGCATCCCACAACCTCCAAAACAGCTGCACCCCCTGCAGCCAGTACTACAGGCACTGCTGGCTCAAGGCACCATAGAACCAGTGCGCCCCCCCCCCCCCGCAGAAGTTTGTACTCCATGATTTTCTTGGTTACAAGAAACCACGGTCCTTGGAGAACAATTCTAGATCTCTCATATCTCAACCTATTCCTAAAGGTTCCAACCTTCAGGATGTTGACCTTACAACACCTTTTCCTCTTCTTATCCCCCAAGGGGTCTGCGGCCCCTTAGATAGAAAGGATGCCTATCTTTACATCCCCAGAAAGCCCACCTTCAGGAAATACATGAGGTTCTTGGTGGGCCTTTCTCAATTTCAGTTGTCTGCCTTGCCCTGTGGGCTTTCCACTGCACCCAGCATTTTCAACAAATGTTTGGCTCCAGTGATTGCCTTCTGCAGGGCAAAAGGGATCCAGATATTCACTTATCTGGGCGAACTGCTGATACAGGCAGGCAAAAAGGATACCCTTCTGCAACATATATGCCTGGTTGTCTCCCTCCTACAGTCTCTTGGATTACAGATAAATTACCCAAAATCCCACCTAGAACCTATTCAAGACATTGTCTTCTTGGGGTGCAGAATTCGGTCAGATGTCATGAAAGCCTACCTTCCCCCACAAAAGGTGGAAACAACAGAGCACCTACTTTGGTCCTTCAGTCAACAGAATTGACAGCAAGGCAGTACCTCAGACTCCTGCGCTACATGGCAGCCACTTTCCCCATGTTACCATTAGCAGGACTTCATATGAGAAAGCTGCAATGATACGTTTGGTCAGTCTGGACACAGCACTCCCACCCCTTGGAGTTCAGCGTTCCCCTCCTACCATGCCTCAAACTAGAAATCCAGTGGTGGTTGACACAAATGACCCTCAATACAGGTCTTCCCATCCAACCACCCCTACCCACACAGATGCTTCAGACTTGGGATGGGAAGCAACTCTAGGCCATCACACAGTACAGGGTCTGTGGCCAGAACCACAACATCAAGAACACATCAATGTTTGAGTGATTAGGGCAGTCCTCCTGGCTCTTGGAGTCTTCCAGCCATATCTTTAGAAAGGCCCACAAATGATTTTCACAGAAAATATACCACAGTCCTATGGTACCTCAACAAACAGGGAGGGATCAAGTCCTACTTACTTTACAGACTAGCTATCCTAGTATGGGAATTGGCCACCTCACAGAGGGTGACCTTGCAGGCAGTTTACATTCCCTCTCTACAGAACTCCCGGGCAGACCATCTCAGTAGAACCATTACAAACAAGCATGAATGGATGCTTCACATGGATGTCTTCTTGGATCTGGTCCACCGGTGGGGTACTTCTCAGATAGACCTGTTTGCTTCCTCCATCAACAGGCAACTTCCTGTATTTTGCACCCGACCACCACATCCTCAGGCACTGGCAACAGATGCCTTCTCAATCTCTTGGAAGGGGAAGTTTCTCTACGCATTTCCCCCCTTCCCACTCATCCAGAAGGTCCTGATAAAAATCCAGCAGGACAGACCAAAAATCTTGTTAGTGACTCCCTACTGGCCAAGGCAGCTTTGGTTCCCCCCTACTCTTACAGTTATCCAAGGGCAATCACCACAAGTTACCCCTCAGAGTGGACCTTTTCACACAGCGTAAGGGATCCCAAATGTACCCACAGTGACAGTTACTACACCTCACCTTTTGGCTGATAGGATTCTGATCCCCTTCAGACACCTTTACAGTGAGGACGTGCTCATTGTCCTGCACGAGGCCAGGAAACCAAATACAAGAAAATCTTACTTTTCAAAAGTGGAAGAGATTTTCTATATGGTGTCACAAAAGACAGTTGGACCTGCTTGCAAGTGAGACCCCTGTAGATGTTCTTCGTGTTTCACTGTTGCAGTCATCACATTTGGGTTATCCTGCCAGGGGTAGCCCTCAGTTGGCCTGAATACCAGAGGGCTTAGTATTTCTGTGTCGGTTGCTGTCACGCCAGGCTTGATGTCAGGTCATCAGTGGTATAAAAACAGGCAGCCGACGCAGTTACATCAGTCTTTCTTGCCGAGGAGCCCAAAGCAGAAACAGTTTGCACGAGTGCCGGTCGGCTGCTACCTGAATTTTCATTTCCGAAATTGAAGTTGAAGTCTTCTAAAGCTAAGTACCCCGTTGGGATCCTTTTTTCTTGCTCTAACCGATGTCAGAAAAAGTTAACAGTTGTCTCGCCTGTGGAAAGCAAATACCACACCAAGATTTCCATTCTTACTGGCTCACCTGTTTAGGCCCAGACCACGACGTCCCTCGCTGCCGGTTTTGTGCTTTGTTCAACGCCTGAACTATACGTCATTGGGCCCTTATTGTAGCTAAATTGTTTTGCTCTCGATCTCAGTATTCTAAAGTGGCTTTGGTAAGCCAGCCGACTACCGATCTTCCGAAAAAATGTAAGGATAAAGACAGACCTCACAGGTCCAAAACTGCCGACGATGCTTCCGTTAAGCTAGACGCCAGTTATCCGGTTCTCAGTGAGGCACTTTCGTAGTCCCTGATGCCTGCTTCGATGGATTCGCAGGCCACTACCCAGACCCATTCGGAGTCCGGTATGCCGCAAGACACTTCTTTGACTACGGAACCTGTGGATGTCTCTATCTTAGATGGGTCCGGGCCGCTGTGCAGGCACCGGCTTCTGAGGAAGTTCTTCGCACTACCAATATTCCACACAAACCAACGACTTCTTTCACATCTTCAGTTCTTTCTAAAACTACAGAGTCTCTAAGGCCCAGAGTATGAGCTACGCCTAAAAAACTGACGACCCAAACTAAAGTGCCTGCTTCCCTGCCACAGTCTCAGATGCTTAAAATGGTGGAAGACCTTATCATGCTGATTAGGGGAAGCCAGCCTTCCCCTGCTTAAAAGGAAAAGAGATTTGTCCCCAGCAGCTTTATCTGACCAAGAGTCAGACGCCTCTGAGGTTTCAGATTATGAAGACATGCCCTTGTCTACTTATGAGGATTCAGATGCAGAGGAGTCCATTCCCTCTGCCTCTGCTCCAGAGGATTTTTCTTTTGTTGAAACCCTACATACCTTGAGAGAGCATTTCAGTTGGGAATGCCAGGATTATCCTCAGTCCAAAAAGAGACTTGGGGAATTTTTAGATTTATTACAGCACCGATCCTTAGCTATTCCTCCTGTTCTGGATGTTGTGGGTGATGTTTTTATGGAATCCAGTCTAACTCCTGTTACTCTTACCTCCAGCTCCCAGGAAACCTGACGGGTACTACAGAGTCCCTGACTCTCACAAATTTATTTTCAAGAATCCTATTGCTGACCCATAGGTAATTTCCCAAGGACCTAAAGGAATAAAAGCAACTGCAGCTAAGAATCCCAACCCCTTGGACAGGGATACCCAAGCTTTAGACAGATGGGGTAAAAAAGTATACACCTCTGCAACTCTTGCCATTAGAGCATTAAATTGTCAATTCCACATGCTGAAATACCAGCAACATACTATTGAACTTACTAAACAAAAATTATCTGCCTTCCTTGACTGTGCAGAAAATAAAGAATTACAGGAGCTTTTTCATTCTGCAAGCCAAGTCAGCAAATTTACCCTGCAAATGTAGGTTTGACGTCCTAGAAGCATCTTGCAGGGCAGCAGTCACAGGTTCTGTACTTGGAATGCATGCTTGGCTTAAGGAACAGACATTGGCAGACCATGTCAAATCAAAATTATTGGACGCACCACTGAACAAAGACAATCTGTTTGGCACCAACGCAGAAGAGGTTTTAAAAAAGATGGAAGAAAAAGCTAAGTCTATGCAGGCAGTCAAAGACTTTTTGCAAGTACAGCCTCCAAGATTCAGTAGGTATTGCCCCTCAAAACATTGGTCCTTTCCATCTCCCTCAAGACTACCTGAGACTAGACCTAGGGGAAGCAGACCCCCCCCCCCCCCCGCAGACAACAGTCTCAGGGTATGCAGAGATCTAAGCAATGGAGTACCTCCACTTCTAAAACAGGGAGTGCTAAGCCACCCCTTATGGAAAGAATTCACAATGACTTCTCAACTCTTCCTCTCACCTCTGCCCATTTGCTCATGTCCCTAGGAGGAAAACTTGCCTACCATGCGAAAAACTGGTCCTCCATCACCAACGATCAGTGGGTCCTCAACATAGTATCCCAGGGGTACAAATTTTATTTCCACATGCTGCCAACACCAAAAGGGTTCCCAGATCTTCCTCCAAACCAGTGGGCAGAGGCACAAAACCAAGTTCAGTCCCTGCTCTCCATAAGGCAATTCAGCCTGTTCCTGAAGAACAGATAGGCCAAGGTTTCTATTCCAGACTTTTCCTGGTACCCAGAAAACAGGGTACCTGGTGCCCAATCTTAGATCTATCCATTCTAAACACCTTCCTGGTGGTACCAAAATTCAAAATGCTCACTCTACAGCAGCTTCTCCCTATGCTGTCCAAAGATGCTTGGTTAGCCACCCTAGATCTAAAGGAGGCCTTTCTGCATATCCCAGTCAGGGTCTCCTGCAAGAAATATCTACGTTTCAGGGTAGGATATATGCATTATCAGTTCTCTGCACTTCCCTTTGGCTTATCCACTACTCCCATAGTTAACACAAAATGCCTGGCTCCAGCCATTGCCTGTTGCAAAGAAAGAAATATTCAAATTTACTCCTACTTGGACGACTGCCTGATTCAGGCCGACAGGAAAAGCTGTTGCAGCACCTGACATTTGGAAAGGACCTTCTAACCTCACTGGGGTACACTATCAACGAAAAGAAATCCAAACTAGTCCCCAGTCAAAAAATTGTATTCCTGGGAGCAAGCTTGGAGACGGTATCCCAGATGGCATTCCTTACTCCCGAAAACCAAGCCTATCAGACAAGCTACTTCTCTCAAATGGCCACCAGAACCCAGTTATCCGCAAAGAAAATCCTGCAAGCTCTAGGGTTCTTGGCCTCCTGCATTTACTAATTCCATATGCCAGACTGCATATGAGGAAACTTCAATGGTACTTAAAAAGTCGTTGGTGCCAACATTCTCAAGACCTGGAAACTATCATACTTATGATACCTTGTCTAAGGAAAGAGTTCTTTTGGTGGGCAGCAGCATGCAACCACAACAAGGGACTTCCTTTTCACAACCCCATGCCACCCAGACCCTAACCACAGACGCATCAGACTAGGCCTGGGGTGCACATCTGGACGGCAGGTGCATTCATGGCCACTAGAGCCCAAATCAAATTCATCTGCACATCAACCAAAAAGAGATGCTAGCTGTTCAGCACGCTGTGACAGGTTTCAGATCCCTACTCTCTCTGGGGCCTCTACTAATCAAAACCGACAACACCACAGTGATGTGATACATCAGCAAGCAGGGGGGAACCCACTCTGCAAGCTAGCCATGACCTTTTGGAACACAGCCTCGGCCATGCATATTCACCTGCAAGCCCATTTCCTGCCAGGCAACCAAAACTCTCTGGCAGAGAACTTAAGCAGAAATCTCCTAGACCCACACAAGTGGCAAACCACAACACCTTTAGCCTTGTGATCCAGAAATGGGGTATCCTGAATGTGGACCTATTGGCCTCCCCCTACAACCACCAGCTCATCATATTCTGCATCAGGGAACCTCGCAGCAAGGCCTGGAAAGTGGATGCCCTGTCCTTCCACTGGGCAAACCTCTCAATCTATGCACCCCCACCTCTTCTTACAAGAGTATTTCTCAAAATAAGGGAGGAGAGACCAAGGGCAATCCTGATTGCCCCAGACTGGCCACACCAACACTGGTACCCAGTACTGCGCAGTCTTTCTGTCACCTCCATGGCAGCTCCCTCAGATTCCAACTCCCCTGACTCAGCATGAGGGAGAGTTCTTGCATCCACAATTGCAGACCAAGAACCTGGCAGCCTGGCTTATTACTTGACTTCTCCTCCATTGGCCATCATAATTAAGTAGGTCCTGGATGTTATATGTGAAGCCAGACAACCCAGTACTAGAAAATCCTATGCTGATAAGTGGAAAAGGTATTGTTCCTGGATCCAGACTACAGGAGCTGACACAGCACAGCCACCCTTACCTCTCATCCTGGATTACCTAGCAGACCTACTCCACAGGGGCCTATCCTTCTCTTCCATTAAAATCCATGCCTCTGCCATCTCTACACATTACAACACTGAGCCCACCTTTCTTCTCACACCTTCTCATCAAGCAGCTCATGAGAGGGGGTAACCATTTAAGACCACCAAGAAGAGCCCTTACCCCTGTTTGGGACCTTAACTTTTTGTTGGAAAAGCTCACGCTACCCCCCCCCCCCCCCGAGCCTGCAGCTTCAGCAGAGTTAAAATTTTTCTCTTGGAAAACAGCCTTGCTTTTGGCCATCACTACAGCTAGAAGAGTGTCTGAGCTACAAGCACTTATGGCTGTGGAACCCATCAGCATTTTTCATGCTGACCGGGTCTTCCTCAGGGCTAACCCAACTTTCATGCCTAAAGTGGTGTCCAGTGTGGCTCTCAACCAATCTGTTCATTTGCCCACCTTTTTCCCCTAAATCTCAAAATAAGGGGGAAGGATGCTGCACTCTTCAGATGTGCACATACAGCTCAGATTCTTCCTGGATAGGACTAAGCCCTTTAGGAAGTCTGACCAGTTACTAGTCAGCATTGCACCAGGGGGTGGAGGGCAAGGCCATATCAAAACAAACCATCTCCAAATGGATAGCACACTGTATCCATTTCTGTTACAAACACCATGAAAAACCACCCCCACAGGGAGTCAGAACACATTCCACTAGGGCAACTTCAACCTCTACAGGCTTTCTCAGAGGGGTCCCTACCCAGGGACATCTTGGAAGCTACAACATGGAGTTATGTTCATACCTTCACCAAGCATTACCATCTGCCTATTTTTTCCAAATCCAGGGCAGGCTTTGCAACCGCAGTCCTGCAGGGCATACTAGCCAGCCCCAACTCTTCTTGACTGTCTTCACCTATTCTTCAGCTTTGGGAATCAACCCGTGTGTGATGACTGCAACAGTAAAACACGAAGAACATAGTACAGTTGTATACATTTACCATAAATGTAGATGTTCGAGTGTATTCGCTGTTGCAGTCCTGGTTTCCCACCCTCCAGCCCCCTTATCTCTCCTTCTCTTCCTCACTCTTTACAGGGCTATTGGTATTTACTTTCTACTGGTGGTATTATTCCACCACAACTTAACTCCCTATTTGGGGGCTCCTGACATTTGGGGCAAGAAAAACTGATGTAATGGCGTCAACTGCCTCTTTTTATACCACTGACGACCTGACGTCAGTCCTGGAGTGACAGCAACCCATGCAGAAATACTGAGACACTGGTATTCGGGCCGACTGAGGACTACCCCTGGCAGGATAACACCACGTGTGATGACTGCAACAGTGAATACACTCGAACATCTTTATTTATGGTAAGTATACACAACTGTCCTTTGTCTTACGTGTGGGCTACTGCAGACATACTTGGCTTATTCCTCCATTAAAGTCCACTTGTCTGCTATTTCAGCATGCCTTTCCCTCAAACCCCCCCACCCAGCATCCAGTCTACCAGCTAAGCTGTTTCTCAAAGGGGTTTTTCACCTGAGGCCCCCCAAAAAAACATCCCCACCCTATGGGACCCAACTATGTTTTAGTAAAGCTCACTCTCCCTCCATTTGAGCCAGCAGTCAAAGCTTCCCTAAAATACTGTACATGGAAAATGGTGCTACTGGTGGCCTTGACCTCAGCCAGAAGAGTATCAGAGCTGCAAGTCCTTATGGCTATCCCACCTTTCCTAATTTTCCATAATGATAGGGTTACTCATAGAACTAAACCTTCATTCATGCCCAAGGTGGTGAATGACCACTCCCTGAATCAAGCCATCCACCTACCCACCTTCTTCCCAAACCCACATGGGGACAGTGATAGAGTACTTTACTCCCTGGATGTTCACAGACAACTCAGGTTTTACCTGCATAAAACCAAGCCCATCAGACAGGCTGATCAACTCTGTCTTCTCCCATTCCAGAGCCCTGGAGAAGGCAGTAACCGAACAAACTATCTCTACCTGGATTTCCAAAGCCATCACCTTCTGCTGCAAATACTAATGTAAATCCCTGCAAGGCAATGTCAAAGCACACACCACCAGGGCTATGGCTTCCTCAGGAGCCTTCTTCAAAGGTCTGGATACCTCTACCATTCATGAAGCAGCTACTTGGTCATCAGTGCACACCTTCACCAAACATTACAAGTTAGACCACATTTCCAAGGCCAGGGCAGGTTTTGCCAGGGCTATCCTTCACGGATTCCTAGAAACTCTAGACTACCACCCCCTCCTTCACAGTGAGCTTTGGCACTCACCCATATGCTGAATACTGCAACATGGAAATAGAAGGACATAGAAAAGTTGTGTAAAATCTTTCCATAACCATAGATGTCCTCCTCTTCCATGTTGCAGTATTCCTTCCCACCCTCCTTCCCCACTTGTTAGGCTGCATTTCCCTTTCTGGGTGGCACAGGACTGTCATTGCCCTTACTAGGACTGGTCCGACTGGAGCTTACAGTTCTGAGGGCTGGTGCTTGCAGATGTCATTTTTATGGCCCATGTTCCTTGAGCCACGTCAGACGTCCACGCATCACAAAGGGACTGAAAACTTTTGTATACTGACTGGACGTTCGCAAAGCAAGAGGAGTAATCCCATGTGTTGAATACTGCAACATGGAAGAGAAGGACATCTATGGTTATGGTAAGATTTTACACAACTTTTCTTTCTAGTTGCAGTACACATTCCTGGGAATGTTGGGTACTTTGCTGACAGGTTTAGCAGGTCTGATGTTCATCGTGTTTCATTGTTGCAGTCATTACACTTGGGTTATCCTGCTGGCAGGCTACCCGCAGTCGGCCTGAATTCCAAAGTCCTGGTCCGGCGTCGGTTGCTGTCACCTCTTCCCTGACGTCAGTGCTCCAGGGGTATATAAGATGCAGCTGACGCCATTTTCTTCAGTCTTTCTTGCCACGTGGTGCCCGAAGCAAAAGCAGTTCGCAAGTGCCGGTCGGCCGACTCCTGAGATTTTCGAAGTCGAATTTCAAATCCGAAGTCTTCAATAAAGCTAAGTACCCCGTTGGGGAAACTTTTTCTTGCTCCAGACCGATGTCAGTAAAAGTTAACAATTGCATTTCTTGTGGGAAGCAAATACCTCATAAGGATTTTCATTCTTACTGTATTCCTTGCCTAGGCCCTGACCACGACGTTGCTAGTTGTCAGTTTTGTGCTAGATTTAGCCAACGCACTTTTAAGCATCGGTACGATTTTGCTTTCCATTACTTTGGCCGAAGGTTTAACTATATAATGCCATCCGAACAGCCGATGACCAGAGTTCATAAAAAGCGCAGGGAAAAAGAAAAGGACAGGCATCTGAGGTCTAAAACCGACGGCGAAGCCTCTTCTAGGCCAGTCGTGGAGACAACTAGGCCTCTGGAAACTCAAGGTATTGGGCCTACGGAAACTATTCCCTCAGATGGGTCCGGAGCCGCTGAGCAGGCATCGGCTTCTGAGGGTGTTTTCAGACCTACACAGCTTTCTATCAAGACCACTTCAGCAACCAAGACAAAGTCTAAAACACCTTTAAAGACAAAGAAACAAGTACAGCATTCTCCCGGACAGTCATCAGTGCCTAAGAAACAGAAGCTTGAAATGGCCGAAGACCTAATTACTTTTATCAGGGGTTCCTATCCCCCTCCTGATAAAAGGCCTAGGCAAGACACTGACTATGAATCCTTTGATCAGGATTCTATTTCTTCTGATTCCTCTTCAGAACAGGAATATTCTCTTCCTCCCTGTGAGGACTCTGATGCTGAATAATCTATCCCTTCAGCCTCTCCTCCTGAGGACTTTTCTTTTGGGGAAACCCTGCACACCATGAGGGAGCATTTCCACTGGGAAAGCCAGAATTATTCAGAATCCAAGAAAAGGCTCAGAGATTTTCTTTTATTGCCTCAACAGACCTCTTGCTATTCCTCCTGTGCTAGACATTGTAGATGATGTATTTTCTGAGTCCAGTGTGTCTTCTGATTCTTTACCCCCTGCACCAGTTAAGCCAGATAGGTATTACAGGGTTCCAGATTCACATAAATTTCTTTATAAAAACCCTGCTACTGACCCAGAAATTATATCCAAAAACATCCACGAAAATGGAAGGAAGGAAAAAATCAGCTTTCAGGATGTATAAATTACATTTAATAATCCAAACGTTCTGGTACCTCGGCAGTTCGCCTTCAGTGGAACAATTTGAATTACATTACATCCCTCATATATAGTGACATCATCCAATTAATCACAATCAATTGACCATCAAGTGCATTTTCTTAAATTAAATTTTATGTTGGAAGAGATAACCTGATTCAATATAAACCCTTCAGAAAACCAACAGCCGTTAATAACTTTTTACATGCAAGTAGCATGCATCCACCTCATCTCATTAAGGCCTTGCCTGAAAGTGAGTTTAAGAGAATTTGTAAGAATACATCTGACCATACTTTGTGGGAAGAAGTGTTAGGTGAAGTATTTGATAGATTGTTGTCTAGATGTTATTCTGAAGATACACTTCGTAAGATCTATGATCTAATACAAAAAAAAGAAAAAATGCAGGGGTTTGTAGGAGAGCATATTCAGGCAAATTTGATGATGATGAAGAACAAATGTTCTTCGTTTCCAAGTATTCAGAATTTTCAAAAATTATAGAAAAAATTTTCAAACAGCTATGGCATGTGATTAGTGATGATGTTTCTATCAGACATTTATTTCCTAAGAGGGTCAGTTTTTCATATAGTAGATATAAAAATCTAAAGGAGCTACTGAATAAGAAATTGTTACAGTCTTTTGATGGGAATGTTGGAATGTTCAGATGTGGACAGTGTTCCATCTGTGAGAAGGTCAATAACATGCATGGGAAGAAAATTAATGGTAGAAAATACGTAACTTTTGAAAAATTTGATTGTACGTCTTCTGGGGTAGTGTACATTTTGGGTTGTAATTGTGTAGAACCTATGTGGTATATAGGACAAACAACTAGAAAAGTTAAAGTTCGCATTCTAGAACATTTGGGGGATATTAGGAGAAAAAATATGGATAAGCCCAGTGGCTTTTCATTTTGCCACAATACATAATTGTGAAATTGATGGATTCAATTTTAGTGTTCTGGCTAGACCACCTTCATTAGGAGGGAATTTTAAGAATGAATTGAATAGGTTGGAACATAAGATGATTTTTAACTATCACGCTATACATCCTAGAGGGATGAATTTGGATGCTGGAATAGGCTGACAGTTTATTATTTGTTTTTCTTTTTATATTTATTTAACAATATCGTAGGCCATAATAATATTTATAATATTTATAATGTTGCTAGTATTTAGTATTGTGCTTTATATGTATTTAATATTGTATATTTAATGTACAAATGATAAATTGACATATTGGCAGTATAGAGTATAATATTGGATTTAGAGTATATGTATAAGTAATGTGTTTTCAGCATGGTTTATCAATTTATTAGTTAAAAATTTGAAGTATTTATTGTATTGATATTTTGTGTGTTTGAGCTTTAAGAAAATGCACTTGATGGTTATTTGATTGTGATTAATTGGATGATGTCACTATATATGAGGGATGTAATGTAATTGAAATTGTTCCACTGAAGGCGAACTGCCGAGGTACCAGAACGTTTGGATTATTAAATGTAATTTATAAATCCTGAAAGCTGATTTTTTTCCTTCCTTCCATTTTCGTGGATGTTTTTGGATTAGAAGAGTTGTGTGCTGGTGTGTTTTTTTCCAGAAATTATATCTCAGGGTCCCAAAGGGGTCAAGGCTTCCACTGCAAAAAAAACCCTGTTCCCTCTGATAGGGATTCTAGAGCACTGGACAGATGGGGGAAATATCAGCAATACCTTATGTCTCTGCTAAAACAGAAAAATGCTAACAAACTCTGAATGTTCTGAAAACAAGGAAATGCAGGATTTATTGCAGGCAGCTGAACAAGTGAGAAAGCATACTTTGCAATGTGGTTTTGATTCATTAGAGGCTTCTTGCAGGGCCACGGTTACAGGCTCTGTCATTTGAAGGCATGCTTGGTTAAAGGAACAGAGTCTACCTGATCATGTTAAAGCAAAAATGTTAAGTTGTCAATCTCGCCTTCATTCTTGCTTGATGGGTTCGGAGCCGATCCTCGGCTCCGACTCGGCACTTGCTAAGCTCGAGAGTCACGTTTACCAGCTCGAGGCAGCCCCATATCCCATGATGCAAGGCGGTAAGTACCCAGATCTCGTTTGCCGCTTTGCTGATGAGGTCCTCCTTTTACCAGCTCCTGGTAAGTGATTTGCTACTTTGCTATTTTAGCCCCTTTTAACAAAAAAACCCGTAATTGTTAGTTTTATATCAGTTTTAAACCTTTTCTGACAGAAAATTCTCTGTCTCCTCTTACTTTTTTAGTCAGACTTTCACCCATCCCATCCCCCCCCCCCTGTTAGGGTGTGTGTGTGTGTGTTTACTAGTTATACCTTTTGGTATATTTAATTTAATTTCTTTGACTGGTGTGTGTGTGTCTGTGTGTTTTTACACCATGTCTAAAGAAAGGGTCTCAGGCTTTAAGAAGTGTGACTCGTGCTGTCAGAAAATGTCTCTGACAGACGGTCACACTTCTTGCCTGTACTCTCTGGGGCCTCTTCACCTGCAGGACTCCTGTGCTATATGTCATTCTTTCAGCCAGAGAGTCCTGCAGGAAAGAAGAAGCTTATTTTGAGGGGCCTTCTTAAGGAGGGCTCTCCGGCTAAGTCAGCTCCATCCAAGACTTCTAAGTCTTCCAAGGCCCAGGCTTCTGTGTCCAAGCCTGCGGCCTCGGCTCCGACTCATTCAGAGTGGAGATCGGCTCCGGCTGGAGCCGATTCTGGGTTAACTAAACCTTCGGCACTGATGGCTATCGGTGCCGATTCTGGTTCGACCACTTCGGTGTCGGCTCCGATTGGTTCCGACCACCATGTGGCTCAGGCATCGGTGCGGCTCCGATCGGCTCCGACACCGTTACTTTTGTGGCTGTATCGGCTCCGGCTGGAGCCGATGCATCGAAGCTACCTGTCGGCTCCGATAAGTTGTCGGCTCCGACAGGTTCAATAGTTTCATCGGTTCCGATGGCTCCTTCGAGGAAGAGGTCTAGGTCTCCTTCCTTGGAGCCGATACTTCGGCTCCGCTTCACCTCTCCTCTCGAACGGAGCCATCGGAGCCGATCTTCAAGGTCATCCAGGCTTTCTGACCATGATTTAGAGAGAGTGGTCAGTAGATTACTTAAGTCACAGGCACTGGCCCAAATGTTACATAGTCCGTCTCAACAGACGGCTATTGGTCCACACCCCATTGCAGTTCCTCCTTCAACTCTACCCCAGAGCTTGGAGTTGGAGTCTTCGGAATGGTTACTGCTACGGCTGAGGGACAGATACCCCTTCTGTTCCTTCAGCCTCTACTCTTATCTCCTCTTGAGACCTTCCTTAGAGGGATTCGTGGCGGGCTTCCATGGTCTCCTCCGACGGGGTGAGTGGCATCCGACCCTTGTCCCAACCCGCTCTTCCCCTTGGAGCCTCGGCCCTGGCCAGCTCTGCTCCGACATCTGCCTCGGAGACTTCCCTTCGGTGGTCCCTGGAGTTCCTAGCTCTTGAACGGGATCTCTCGGACCTTCCTGGGAGGGGAGCATTCGAGGTGATGAAGAGTGTGCTGGCCACGGGTATCAGCCAGCAGTCTGTTCCTTTAGCTCCTCCCTCTATAGTGCCTGTTGACATCTCTGCCACTTCTCTTGCTACAGGACCCAGAGATCCTCCGCCTCAGGTTTCCCCATTGGGAATATCCCGCTCTTCCGGGGATTCTCCTGATGTTTCGGGAGATCCTCCTAGGAAGAGGACCTGTAAGAGGAAACATGTAGACTCCCCCGAGTCTATCACTTCAGATACTGACTTAGATGAGTCAGAGGGATCCCCAAGATCCCCCTCTGAGGATGTGTCCTTCTCAGACATCCTAGAACTCCTTAGACAGAGGGGAAACTGGCCCACCAATAATCCCTCTGAGGATGAGTCAGTATACCTAGAGGCGTTTGGATCTCGGCCCTCCACCTCCTGGGTGTCTCCGTTTTGACCCCTTATGCAGGTTATTGCCCGAAGGCGTGGGCTGCTCCTGACTCTGTAGAGCCAGTCCCTAGGAGGCCTTCAAAATTTATTACTGCCCGTGTGATAAGCAATTCCTCACTAAGGGTGTCCCCGCTGATGCCATGGTGGTGGCTGCTGCCACCAAGAAGGAACTTGCAGATCCTTCCGTACCCGTCCATCCTCCTAATAAGGACTCTAGGACCATGGATAGGTACGGTGGCGGATGTTTTCCTCAGCGCCCTTTGCTATGCGTTCGCTGAATTACCTATGTCACTTCACCAGGCTCCAAAGGGATATCCTTAAGGAGCTAGGTGATGTTGTACAGGATCCTACAGCTGCAGGGGCTCAGGAAAAATAGCTTCGCAGCTAGGAACCCTTAATTCCATTGCAAACTCCTCCATGCGGCTAATATCATATGCTGCTGATGGAGCAGTAGGCCGCAGGTACAGGTGTGGCTCTTAGACGCCAAGCCTGGATGCGGCTATGTGACTTTGCAGATCCCTTTAAGGCGTCCTTCACAAATTCTCCCTTTGATGGGTCAGCTTTGTTTGGCCCTCAAGTGAAGGAAACTTTGACCAGGTGTGAGCAGGACGGCAAGACACTTTCTGCCGTAGAAGTCCGTTTTTCCACCCCTTCTAGACCTTACCCCAAAGGACAGAAGGGTGGCAAAATGTGGTTCCGCAAATCCCAAGGAGTCACGCCGGATTCACGTGATCAGTTTACCCCTAGAGGCAGAGGGGTAACAACAACAAACGCCGCTCTAGAGGCAGAGGGGTCCAAAACCAGGGAAACAGAGAGCCTCTCTCTGACAAGCCCTTTCAGCATCCCTGAGATGTTGCCTGGCTGTCCCTCCTTGGAGGCAGTCGGGGGAAGATTATCACTGTACCCAGAAGCCTGGCACTCCCTCACTCAAGACAGATGGGTACAGTCGATCATATCCAAGGGTTACATAATTCCTTTCGAGGAAAGTCCTTTCTACCCCTCAAATTCCCTTCCAGATGTACCACCGGTCTAAGGGAAATTGCAGAGTTAGAAGTCTCAAAACTACTGCAAAAAGAGCCATTCAGCCAGTTACAACAGACCATTCAGAGCCGGAATCTACTCAAGGTTCTTTTGGTCCCCAAAAGACGGGAGACTGGAGACCAATATTGGATCTCAGCAGACTCAACAAGTCTGTGAGGAAGACAAGATTCGAATGGTCACTCTTCAGTCAATTCTGCCCTTCTTACAGAAGGACAACTGGATGTGCTCAATAGATCTTCAGGATGCGTACTATCACATCAAAATTCACAGACGCTCCAGGAGATTTCTCCGCTTCGGCTGGGGTCCAGTCATTTCCAGTTCAGAGCCCTGCCCTTTGGTCTCACTACAGCCCCCAGAGTGTTCACCAAATGCATGGCAGTGGTCACGGCTCACCTGAGACGTCAAGGATTCCAGGTGTTTCCGTATCTCGACGACTGGCTCCTTTCAGCCACCACCAGGCATCAGCTTATTCAAGCCAGGGATTACACAATAAAGCTTTGTACTCTTTTGGGCATCTCGATCAACTTTGAAAAGTCATCCTTATCGCCCTGCCAGTCTATTACTTTCATAGGCGCAAACTTAAACACTGTTCGGATGTCAGCTACCCTTACAGATCGAAGAGTTTCAGACATTCAAAGTCATGTCAGGATCATTCTAGCCAACAAGAAAGTACAGGCCAGAATGGTTCTAAAGGTATTAGGCCTCATGGCTGCGGCCATTACTCTTCTTCGCCTGGCTCGCTTCTACATGCGCCTTCTTCAGTGGATGCTGTTCACACAGTGGTCGTACCAACAACTTCCAATGCGTCACCAGATTCTGGTGACACAGACTTGCAAAGATCATCTTGCTTGGTGGATCACATCTCCCCAGGTTCACCAAGGCAGACACTTTGTACCCCCATCCCCGGTAGCCACTGTCACCACGGATGCCTCCCTGATCGGGTGGGGGGGGTCATTATCAGGGCAGGATGGTTCATGGGACGTGGCAGCCGTTCGAGTACTACCTGCACATAAATGTCCTGGAGATGAGAGCAGTGCTTTTAACGTTGCAAGCCCTCAACGACTTTCTTCCCGTAGGGATAATTGCAGTCCACACAGACAACATGTCTGTAGTTTGGTATATCAACAAACAGGGCGGAACCAAGTCCTACCCCTTGTGTTGAGAAGCGCTCAGACTATGGCAATGGACAATCTCCTCTCATCGGTTTCTGGTAGCAACGCATATCCCTGGGAAAACCAACATTGTAGCGAACAGATTGAGCAGAGCTATTCTCATGCCTCACGAGTGGTCTCTCAAGCAATCTATAGCGGAAGAGATTTTTCTGGAATGGGGTCGTCCATGTTGCGATCTTTTTGCTACTCCCCAAAACAGCAAATGCCCAGACTTCTTCTCTCTCTTCCCTCTTCCAGGCCACCCCCCCAGAGACGCTCTGACCCAGGATTGGCCCCAGGGACTTCTTTATGCCTTTCCTCCATTTCCTCTAATCCCTCAAGTTATCCAGAAAGCAACCGTTTTGAGAGCCAAATTGATTCTCATTGCTCCTTACTGGCCTCGACAAGTTTGGTTCCCGTTCCTTCATCGTCACCTTTTGGTGCAGCCGTGGCATCTGGACCCAGTGCCAGATCTTCTGATTCACCAATCCGGTCAGCTGCACCGGTCTATCCCTTCTCTCAACCTCACAGCATGGTTGCTCCACTTCCTTCCTTAGCCAGGCTTCCTTTGATCTCTAACCCTGTTAGAGACATCATAGTAGCTTCTTTAAAATCCTCTACCAGGAGGATTTATGCAAGCAAATGGAAACGTTTCTCTTATTGGGCTAATGCCAAGAATATTGATCCTTTCACTGCCCCTGTTCAGGCAGTCCTGGACTTCTTAGCAGAGATTTTTCATGCAGGCTCCTCTTCTTCCACAGTCAGAGTTCAATTGGCTGCTATCTCGAACTTTCATGTCGGGATTGCAGATCACAATATTATGTCCCATAGGCTTTGTAGGGCCTTCTTGAAAGGAATTTTCCTGCTAAAGCCTCCAATCAGGAATCCTCCTCCTCAATGGGATCTAAATTTAGTGCTGACATCCTTGATTCTTCCCCTTCGAGCCAGCTGTTTCTTGCTCCCTAAAATTTCTTTCTTGGAAAACTTTATTCCTAGTAGCTATTACATCGGCCAGGAGGGTGTCTGAACTTCATGCTCTATCGGTTCGACCCCCCTATTTGGTCTTTCACAAAGACAGAGTATCATTGAGAACTAATCCGACCTTTTTGCCTAAGGTCGCCTCAAAGACCAATTTGAATCAATCCATTGATCTCCCTGTATTTTTCCCAAACTATTCGAACAGATCTGAACAAAAACTACATTATCTTGATGTCCACCGCCAACTCAGATATTATTTGGACAGAACTAAACAATTTAGGAAATCTGATCAACTCTTTGTTTCCTATGCGGATAACAAGAAAGGCCTTCCTGTCTCTAAAGTGACCTTGTCTAGATGGCTTTCTTCGGTCATCTCTGAAATTTATCTCCTCAGGGGAAAACAGCTGTGCTCAAAACCTAAAGCACATTCAACTAGGAGCTTAGCTACTTCTACAGCATTTCAGGCTAGACTTCCTTTAGACACTATTTGTGCAGCGGCCACTTGGGCCACTCCTCATACTTTTGTTTCCCATTACAAATTGGACTTGGCCTCCAGGGATAGAGCCAGTTTTGGCTCTACAGTCCTCAAGAGTCTGTTTCATTGAGCCACCCAGGATAGAGGTGCTAGGGACGCGGTCCCATCAAGCAAGAATGAAGGCGAGATTGACAACTTAACATTAAGAAGTTATGTACCTACCATAACGTTCCATGTTAGTTGTCTTCTCTCGCCTTCTTTCTTGCGACCCTCCCTCCTTCCCCCAGGCCTGGACAGACCTTTTTTCTGTAAGGAGTTATTATGCTGAAGACCATTGAGTCCTGGTCTTTCTTCCATCCTGTAGGCTTTCTTTCTTTCTTCCTTAGGGAAGTGTTTTATGCTTGGTGCTACTGCCCTTTGTCATCAAACGAGATCTGGGTACTTACCGCCTTGCATCATGGGATATGGGGCTGCCTCAAGCTGGTAAAAGTGACTCTCGAGCTTAGCAAGTGCCGAGTCGGAGCCGAGGATCGGCTCCGAACCCATCAAGCAAGAAAGAAGGCGAGAGAAGACAACTAACATGGAACGTTATGGTAGGTACATAACTTCTTATTATCGGATGCTCCATTACAGCATGATACTTTGTTTGGTGTTAAGGCAGAAGAGGTGTTAAAGGAAATGGAGGATAAAGCAAAATCTATGCAGACCGTAAAGGATTTCTAACAGGTTCAGCCACCCAGATTTAGCAGGAACTGGCTTTTTAAGAATTGGTCCTTTCCAGTGTCAGACAGGCCACAAAGAGGCAGCTACAGATGCCCTAGAGGCAGATCTCAGCCCCAAGGCTCATACAGGCCTAAACAATGGGGGTGCTTCTGCCTCCAAGAGTGGAGAAGACAAATCACAGCCATATAGGAAACAGTCCCAATGTCTTCTCACTACCAATGCCAAGCACTTACCTTTTGGCAGCACCCTTAGGGGGAAAGCTAGCACTTTTCTCACAAAGTTGGCACAGGATCACCCAGGACAAATGGATACGGAATATTGGATCTCAGGGTTACAGGTTCCACTTTCACACCCTCCCAAAGGCAAAAGGTATGCCAGACCTGCCACACAATCAATGGGAAGAGGCACAAAAGCAAATTTCATCTCTCATGGACAATGAGGGCTATTCAAAAAGTACCACAGCAAGAGCAGGGGCAAGGATTTTACTCAAGACTTTTCTTGGTACCCAGAAAGGACAAAGCCTGGAGACCAATACTGGACCTGTCTATTCTAAATACTTTTCTGGACATTCCAAAATTCAAAATGTTGATACTGCAGCAACTTCTGCCCGTGCTGGGCAAGAAGGCTTGGCTCATAACTTTGGACCTCAAAGAGGCATACCTGCATGTTCCAATCAGACAATCTTGCAGAAGATACCTCAGATTCATAGCTGGCTCAATGCACTACCAATTCTCTGCACTGCCCTTTGGCTTATCTACTGCGCCCAGAGTCTTCACAAAATGCCTGGCACCAGTAATTGCATTTTGCAGACAAAGAGGAATTCAAATATATCCCTACTTGAACAACTGCCTTATTCAAGCAGAGAGCAAGGACATTCTTCTTCAGCATCTGGCATTTGTAAAAAGATTACTAATTTGCCTAGGGTACACAGTAAACGAAAAGAAATCAAAACTAGTGCCCTCTCAAGAGATAATATTCCTGGGTGCAAGCTTAAATACAACTGCCCAGATGGCTTATCTCACACCAGACAAACAAAGGCAACTGACTCATTACTTCCAAATGATGGCAACAAAAACCCAGTTACCTGCAAGAAAAATTCTGCAGGCTTTGGGCTTCATGGCATCCTGCATTCTGCTAATTCCATATGCAAGACCGCATATGAGGAAGCTACAATGGTATCTAAAAAGTGTTTGGACTGAACATTGCCACAGCCTGGAAACAACAATTACTCTCATTCCCTGCCTGCAACAGGAGTTTCGATGGTGGGCTCTGGCCTGTCACCACAACAAGGGACAGCCATTCACTTTACCCACAGCCAGGCATACACTAACAACAGATGCATCGGATTATGCCTGGGTGGAACACATGGCAGGAAAATGTATTCAGGGCAAGTGGCCTGCAAGCCAAATGCATCTTCATGTCAATCAAAAAGAGATGCTAGCTGTACAGAATGCCCTGACAGCCTTCAAGGACCTACTCCATCCAAGACAACTATTGCTAAAGACGGACAATACTACAGTCATGTGGTACATAAACAAGCAAGGGGGCATACATTCCTACCCCCTCTGCAGACAAGCCATGACTTTGTGGAACACAGCATTGACCTGTCAAGTGCATGTGCAAGCACAATTACTGCCAGGAAAGACAAATACTCTGGCAGACGAACTAAGCAGAAACCTCATGGACCCTCACGAGTGGAAACTAGATCCACAAATCTTCAGCATGATAACAAGGAAATGAGGATGCCCAGACATAGATCTATTTGCCTCCCCTCACAACTGCCAACTACAGAGATTCTGCACAAGGACCTATCACACACAAGCATGGAAGGTGGATGCTCTGTCATTCAGCTGGAGAAACCTGACTGTTTATGCCTTTCCTTCTCTGCCTCTCCCCCCCCCCCCCCCCGCAAGGTACTCCTAAAGGTCAGACAAGAAAAGCCAAAAATGATTCTAATTGCCCCAGACTGGCCACACCAGCACTGGTACCCAATCCTAAAGAGCTTGTCTCAAGGCCCAGCCTGGACTTTACCTCAAATTCCTTATCTTTTGACCCAGCAAAACAATCAGATCCTGCACAGTCAGCTCAGAACCTTAAATCTGTCTGCATGGCGAATAATATAACCACTCAGAACACACCTCTCTCTAAAGCAGTTATGGATATCATTTTGGAAGCCAGGAGGCCCAGCACCAGAAAATCTTATGCAGAAAAATGGAAGAGATTCTGTGCTTGGAACCAGGCACAAGGAATTGACCCGCTTGTTCCAAATATTCCTCAGATTTTACAATATCTAACTGAGATGCTGGACAAAGGCCTATCCTTCTCATCTATTAAGATCCATGCCTCTGCCATTTCAGCTCTTTACAATACGGAACCACCTATTTTTTCACATCCACTGCTAAAGCAGTACCTCAGAGGGGCCAAAAACATAAGACCCCCAAGGAGAGCACCGATACCTACATGGGACCTCAATTTTGTCTTGGAAAAGCTCACACTGCCTCCTTTTGAGCCAGCCAATACAGCCGAGATAAAATTCTTATCATAGAAAACAGCTCTGCTCCTAGCAATAACTTCAGCAAGGAGAGTCTCAGAGTTACAGGCATTAATGGCAGTGGAACCTTTTATCATTTTTCGTCTGGACAGGGTTTCTCTAAGGACAAACCCAACATTTATGCCAAAGGTAGTATCCAGTGTGGCTCTTAATCAAACAATTCATTTGCCTACTTTTTATCCAAATCCCCAGAACAAAGGGGAGAGACTTCTGCATTCTTTGGACATTCACAGGCAGCTACGCTTCTTCTTGGACAAAACTAAAGCTTTCAGAAAGACTGAGCAACTTTTGGTGGCATATGCTGCAGGATCACAAGGAAAGGCTATTTCAAAGCAGACTATTTCAAAATGGATAGGACACTGTATTTGTTTCTGCTATGCACAGCATGGCAAATCAGTGCCTAAGGGCATCAGGCCACATTCGACCAGGGCAGCAGCCACATCAGCAGCCTTTCTCAGAGGAGTACCAACCAAGGAAATTTTGGAGGCTGCAACTTGGAGTTCATTGCACACTTTTACCAAGCACTACCACTTACCTATTTACTCTAAATCCAGAGCAGGCTTTGCCACTGCAGTTCTGCAGGGCCTCATAGCCACTCCTAATTCTATTTAGACCCAGCCGCCCAACCTCAGCTTTGGGATTCAACCCAAGTGTAATGACTGCAACAGTGAAACATGATGAACATAGTACAGTTGTGTACCTACCATAAATGTAGATGTTTGAGTGTATTCACTGTTGCAGTCCAGGTTACCCACCCTCCATCCCCCTTGTTTTTGCTGGGACTTATCTGTACTTCTCTATTCTTTACAACCTATGTGGTGTATTTGCTTGTAGATGAAGGTATTGTTTATTTTAGTGCATGCTATATATATAAGCAATGTTTTTAGCCTACCTTTTTGGGAGCACATGACATCTGTGGCAAGAAAAACTGAAGAAAATGGCGTCGGCTGCATCTTATATACCCCTGGTGCACTGACGTCAGGGAAGAGGCGACAGCAACCGATGCCGGACCAAGACTTTGGAATTCAGGCCGACTGCGGGTAGCCTGCCAGCAGGATAACCCAAGTGTAATGACTGCAACAGTGAATACAGTCAAACATCAACATTTATGGTAGAGGTACAGAACTGTACTTTCTGATGCCTTGCTAGTGGACTCTCAAGCCATTGGTTGCAAAAAATATTCAAATGCTGGGAACAACCTTTACTGTAACCTCTTTGCTTCCCCATCCAACACCAATTGCAGCAACAACTTTGCCATGATTCCCCTCGAGGGATAGTCCCCGAGAGATACACTATTTGATGAGTGGCCTCACTGGCTACTTTATGCATATCTGTCTTTGTCCCTGATGCTAAGGTTTCTGCACAAAATGATCCAGTGCAAAGCCACTGTAATCCTTATTGCCTCTTACTGGCCCAAGTAAATTTAGATGTTCTTCGTGTTTCACTTTTGCAGTCATTACTTGAATACTTCAGTAGTCGGCCGACCGGCATTTGCGAAATGCTTCTGCTTCGGGCACCGCATGGTAAGAAAGACTAAAAAAAATGGTGTCGGCTGCATGTTTTATACCCCTGATGACCTGACGTCATGGAAGAGAAGACAGCAACCGACGCAGGACCCAAAGCTTTGGAATTCAGGCCGACTGAGGGCAACTTGCCAGCAGATTACCCAAATGTAATGACTGCAACAATGAATACACTCGAACATCTACATTTATGGTAAGTGTACACAACTGTACTTTGCCTTGTGTCAGGGAATTTCTGCTGGATCTTGGATCCTATGCAGGATCTGCTGTCACACCCATCCTGGAACCCTCACTCGGATCTACACAACATCAGACTGATTAATTTCTCCTTTTCCATTGATTACTAGTGACCCAAACTTGTCCACTGATGGCATCAGGGTCCTGTCTGCATCCCACAAAGAATCCAGTTGTAAACTTTTTTGTTGCAAGTGGAAATGTTTAGCAGTTTGGGCATCATCTGAAAATATTGACCCTTCCTCCACTTCTGTAACAGACATATCACAGTATTTGGCAAGCACGTTTTGACTCTGGTTCCATTTTTTCCACTGTTAAGGTACAATTAACAGCCATCCCAAATTTTCACATTTGGCTGTGTAGTGCAATTTTTGGCTTCTGAAAGCTGTTAACTGCAAACTAGGTGAAATCACCGAGTTAGTTTCAGAGGAGTGGCAGTCCCTGGGAGATTTATCTGTCAATCCAGCATGTCCTGTTAATGTAGCAGGCTAGGTTAAGATCCATAAAGCGAGTGAATCTTGTCCCGTTGGGGGACTTGGTGATTTCATCCAGTTTACAGTCATTGGCAAACTTGGCAAGCCACAGGAAATCTCTTTTCTCCTGGACTTCTGAGAAATAGATTCCGAACAGTAGGGGGGTCCAGCACATCCTTGTGATACACCACTGGTAACTGGTCTGTTGGTAGTGGTGGAATCCCCAACTTTGATTGTATGCTTTCTATCAGTGAGCCAGTTGTCTACCCATCTAGTGACATAAGGGTTAATTCCCAATTTCTCAATACTGACTTAGTGGGGGATTATGTCAAAAGTCTTGGCTAAGTCCAGATAGGCTGTATATTGTTTTACCTTCATCCAGGGTTTTAGTGACATTCTCACAGAAATTTACCAGGTTTAATAAGCATGATTTACCCTTAATGAAGCCAAATTGAGTTGAGTGAAGAGTTTGAAGATCACTTATGTCTTCTTGATAAGCTCCATGATGATTCTCTCCATGGCCTTACAGATGAGGCTTGTGGGTCTATAGTTCCTAGGGTGGGACTCCCTTTGTGCAAGGGAATTACTGTTGCTGTTCTCCACTCTGCTTTGACAAAGCCAGTACTTTGAGTGTGGTTGAAAAGTGTGCCAAGTGTTTCCGCTATGTTTTGTTTTAGACAATTTAGTAGGCAGCCGGGGAAGTTATCTGGTCCTATAGAAGCTGTATTTTTGGCCATGGAGAGTGCGGTTACAACCGGCTCTTTGGAGATACTAGGTAGAGGACTGGTGACAGGGGGGTGAAATTTGCATCAAATCTGTCTGCTAGCAGGTTGGCAGTGTCTTCAGGTTCAGTATAAGTGGTACCATCCATTGTTTAGTTCAGCACAAAGCTGGACCTACTCTTTTAGATTTTCCTTGTAGCTAAAGGTTGCACTGTGATTATCCTTGGCTAGGGATGCTAGTTTATCTTTGTAACTGGCTTTTGAGGACTTTATAAGATATCTAATTTGCTTGTTCAAGCTGTGGACGGTGTCCTTCCTCTGTTGAGTTTGTTGCCTCCTGCTCTTAGACATTAGTTTCTTCCTTTTGTTGTATAACCTATTTATGCCTGATGTCCACCAGGGTGGCCTTTTTTTGTGAAGACCTTGTTGTGATCTATTCAGCAAATGCCGAGTTTATATATTTGTATAGATGTTTATAGAGGGTATTTGTGTGCACCTCTGTATAGGAGTCATTGCTGACAGAGGTAGGAGGGGGGTTGAAACTGTTTATGCCATCACTTAAGAAGCTGTAGTTTGCTTTGGAGAAATTTTTCATCCTTTTTGCTCTTGGGGGGGGGGGGGGGCAGATGTGGTAGTTACTTTGAACGAGACTGATTTATGATCAAACCTTACCAGGAAGGGCAACACACAGGGAGTAGTACAGAGACCCCCTATGTTGATGAGTACTAAGTTTAGGACATTCAAGCCCCTTGTGGGGGTGCAGACCTTCTGTTCCAGAGCATTTGTATTAAACGAAGTCCAGGAACCTTAGGTTGAGCGTGTTTGTGCTCATATATGACTTCCAATCGATGGAAGGATAGTTGAAATCACCCATGACCAAGGTGTATGGCTGTGTGTGTGACTCAAGTAGGTCCAGGCAGGCAGAGCGGTTCTCGTGATTCATGGTGAGGGACCTATAAATAACAATGATATGGAAGGGGGTTTTACCTACTGTTAGTTGGACTTGGAGTAGGGCGGCCATGGTGGTGCAGTGGTTAGCTTTGCCGCCTCACAGCAAGAGGTTCTCTGGTTCAGTTCTTAGTTGGGGTGCCTTCTGTGCAGAATCTGCATGTCCTCCCTGTGGTCGCGTGGATTTCCTCCGAGTGTTCTGGTTTCCTCCCACATCACAAAGACATGCTGTAGGTGGATTGGACACACTAAATTGGCCCTAGACTTGAGTGCATGCATGTGTGTGCCTTCTGGGGAAGGTTGGGTGCTGGGCTGGCAACTTGACACCGTAAAACTCCACTGCCAATCATGAGCAGACAGGTGACCCGCTGTGGTGACCCCTAACTGGAAAAAGCCGAAAGAAGAAGTTGGAGTTGGAGTAGCTCTAGGGATTTGTTCAGTTTGACCAGTCTTGAGGTGTATTTATCTTTAATGAAGATGGATATACACATCCACCTTTAGTTCTTCATTTATTTATTTATTTGACATTTGTTTACCGGGGTGGTCTGACTGGGTCTACAGAACCCATTTTCAGCAGAGGCCTGGGGAGAAAAGCTCCACATACAGTACAATGCAAATACAGTATAATCCAATACAATAAAGATAACATTAGAAATATTATACATAAAATAAGCTGAAAGAACAAACTGCTACAAGATGTAATCTATTACTACACATCTAGACCATTCTATACAGTTAAAACATTACAGATGATAATAGTCACACTCATCATACATGATGTAGATAGTGTCAATTAAAAAAAAAAAAAAGTACGTAGGTAGTGCAATGTGTGATATTGACTGTTGTAGTACATGCAAAATAGAATGTTAGTTTGGGAAGTAGCAGCCAGAACGTTAGTGATACAGACATATAGCGAGAGAGAGTTAAGAAGAATAGAAGCAGTAAAGCATGAACAGTAGCTTAAAAATATGGTATAGAAGCAAAGAAGGCATTAGAAGAGCTTTAGAAGTTTGCAGTCTGTGAGGGATTGAAATGTGACAGAAGAGGAAGACCTGAGCACTAGGCAGGTTTTATGCAGGAGCAGAGCCATATATTTTTGAGATGATGTTTTAAAGAGGCTTTGAAATGGTTTTGGCCAGGCATAGACCTGGTAGCTAGAGGTAGTGAATTCCAATGTATTGAGACAGAGTATGAATACAGAGTGACCAGGTTTTCTTGTGAGTTTTGAGATAGCTAAGAGATTTTTGTCTTTTGATCGTAGGGATCGATTTGGTGTGTAAGGTGTGACTAGATTGGCTAGTGTAGGGCAAAGAAGTAGGCTTGAAAATAAGGTTGTACAATGTGGATAGCTGAATAAAGGCAAGTTGGTTGGGTAATTCAGGTCAGTTTAATTCTAGGAGTGGTTTACAGTGGTGTGTGTGATATTTAGAGTTTGTGGCAAACTTTGCAGCTTTGTTGTAGCACTGTTCCAACTTGCTTAGGGTAGAATTTCGTAAGTTAGTTAAGATAGGGGAACCATAAAGAAGAGATGGAAGTAAAAATGTTTTTGCAAGGGTAGATGTTCTTCGTGTTTCACTGTTGCAGTCATCACTTTTGGGTTATCTGCTTGCAGCAGCCCTCAGTCGGCCTGATTAACAAAGTCTTGGGTCCTGTGTCGGTTGCTGTCTCTTCTTCCATGACGTCAGGTCATCAGGGGTATAAAACATACAGCCAACGCCATTACATCAGTCTTTCTTGCCATGCGGTGTCAGAAGCAGAAGCAGTTCGCAAGTGCCGGTCGGCCGACTCCTGCATTTTTCGTTTTCGAGTTTCAGAACCGAAATCTTCAACTAAAGTTAAATACCCCATTGGGGAAACTTTTTCTTGCTCCTTACCGATGTCAGTAAAAGTTAATAATTGCATTACTTATGGAAAGCAAATGCCTCAAAGATTTTAATTCGTACTGTATTCCTTGCCTAGGCCCTGACCATGACGTACCATGCTGTCGGTTTTGTGCTTTATTTAATCAGCGCACTATCCGTTGTCGTTATATTTTCGCCTCTAAATATTTCAAGTTCTCGGTTTAATTATCCAGAAATGTCGTCGGTTAGCCATCCAACTACTGGGATTCCGAAAAACGCAAGGATAAAGACAGAGACAGGCCTCCGAGGTCCAAAACTGCCGACGCTTCTCCTAAGCCAGTCGCCAGTTCGCCGTTACTCAGTGAGAAATCACACCTTTTACCCTGTCAACAAATTATATTCCAGGAAGCAAGCTTGACTACAACTTCCCAGATGGCTTTCCTCACGCAAGAGAAACGGATTCATTTGATAACCTACTTCAAACAAGTGGCCACAAAAACCCAGTATCTGCAAGGCAAATACAGCAAGCCTTGGGGTTCATGGCCTCCTGCATTCTTCTAATTCCATATGCAAGGCTGCATATGAGGAAACTGCAATGGTATCTCAAAGTCCTATGGTATCAACATTCACAGGATCTATAAGCAATGATTCCTATCATACCTTGCCTACGTCTAGAGTTCCTTTGGTGGGCAGAGGCCTGCCACTAAACAAGGGACTACCATTCACACTACCCCCTGCCGCCCAAACCTTAACAGACGCATCAGACTATGCATGGGGGCTCATCTGGCAAGGAAGTGCATTCAGGGCAAATGGAACCCAAGTCAAATGCACCTGCATATCAATCAAAAAAAATGTTAGCTGTAGAGAATGCTTTGACAGCCTTCAAGGACCACATTCTTCCAGGACAATTAATGATAAAGATGGACAACACCACTGTTATGTGGTACATAAACAAGCAGGGGCGTACACATTCTTACCCCCCTCTGCAGACTAGCCATGGCATTGTGGAACACAGCCCTGAGCTATCAAATACATTTACAAGCTCAATTCCTGCCAGGGAAACTAAATACACTGGCAGACGAACTAAGCAGTAACGTGATGGACCCACACAAGTGGAAACTGGAACCAAGGATTTTCAACATGTTGACAAGTAAATGGGGGAGCCCAGATATAGAACTGTTTGCCTCCCCCCAAAACTATCAGTTCGACAAATTCTGCACAAGGACTCCCCACAAACAAGCTTGGAAAGTGGATGCTCTGTCCTTCAGTTTATGCCTTTCCTCCTCTGCCTCTGCTCTCCAAAGTACTACTAAAGCTGAAACAAGGCAAACCAAGGACAATTTTGATTGCACCAGACTGGCCACGCCAACACTGGTACACCCTCTTGCGCAGTGTGTCACTGTGGGCCCCATGGCACCTGCCTAAGACTCCTACTCTATTGTCTCAGCAGGAGAACCAAATTCTGCACCCTCAACTTCAAACACTGAGTCTAGCAGCCTGGCTAATTACATAATTTGTCCTTTACCATCCCTCATTAAACCAGTGATGGATATCATTTTAGAGGCAAGGAGGCCTAGTATCAGAAAGTCTTAATGCTGAAAAATGGAAAAGATTCTGTGCCTGGAACCAGTCTCAAGGGGATGAGCACAACAGTGCCCAATTTACCTCAGATTTTACAATACTTAACTGAAATGCTTGATAAAAGCCTCTCTTTCTCCTTCATCAGAATTCACGCCTCAGCCATCTCAGCTCATTATAACACAGAACCACCCCTCTTATCTCATCCATTGCTTAAGCAGTTCCTCAGAGGGGCAAAAAGTCTACGACCACCCAGGACAGCTCCAACTCCAGCCTGGGACCTCAACTTTGTATTGGAAAAGCTCACCTTTCCTCCTTTCGAGCCACCTGCCACTGCAGACTTAAAATTCCTTTCTTGGAAAACAGCTTTCCTTTTAGCAATCACTTCAGCAAGAAGGGTATCTGAATTGCAGGCCCTCATGGCAGTGGAGCCTTTCATCATCTTTCATGTGGGTAGGGTGTCCCTCAGGACCAATCCCTCTTTCACGCCCAAGGTGGTATCCAGTGTGGCCCTTAATCAGTCCATACATTTGTCAACCTTCTTTCCTAATCCACAGAACAAAGGGGAACGGATTCTGCACTCCTTAGATGTGCACAGACAACTTAGATTCTACTTGGACAGAACTAAACCTCAAAGGAAATCTGATCAGCTGCTGGTGGCATTTGCTGCAGGGGCAGAGGGGAAGGCTATTTCAAAGCAAACCATTTCCAAATGGATAGGCCATTGCATTCATTTCTGCTACAAACACCATGGAAAACCTACCCCACAGGGGATCAGATCCCACTCTACCAGGGCTGCATCTACCTCTACAGCCTTTCTCAGAGGCGTCCGTACCAGGGACATTCTAGAAGCTGCTACCTGGAGTTCTGTACATACTTTCACTAAGCATTACCATCTGCCAATTTCCTCTAAATCCAGAACTGGCTTTGCCACTGGAGTCTTGTAGGGCCTTTTAGCTGGTCCTAATTCTATTTAAATTCCTCCTCCCATCCTTAGCTTTGGGAATCTACCCGAAAGTGATGACTGCAACAGTGAAACATGAAGAACATAGTACAGTTGTGTACACGTACCATAAATTTAGATGTTCGGGTGTATTCACTGTTGCAGTCCTGGTTACCCTCCCTCCAGCCCCCTTCTTTTTTGGATATACCTCTACTTTCCTTTGCTATCTTCAAAAGCTTTTTGGTGTATTTGCTTTTTTGTTGGAGATATAACCATGTATATGTATAGATTTAATTGCTTTCCATTAAGGGGGCATCTGACATCTGCGGCAAGAAAAACTGATGTAATGGCATTGGCTGCATGTTTTATACCCCTCACGACCTGACATCATGGAAGAAGGAACAGCAACCGACGCAGGACCCAAGACTTTGTTAATCAGGTCGATTGAGGGCTACTGCAAGCAGATAACCCAAAAGTGTTTCTGCAGTTTGTTTCTAAGTAGTGTGGATATTTGTAGCATTGTCCATATTCAGGCTTGTATTTGGGCCTAGTGTTTGTGGAGGCTGTGTGTCTGAGCACATACTCAGGGACATCTTGGTTTAGCCAAAGCCATCAGGCATTTCAGTGAGACAGAATTGCTTAAGGTCATTGGCTGACTGAGGTCACCTGGACTACAGCTTAGGCTAAGCACCTCATTGGTTCTTTTGAGCTTTTTGTTTCTTAAAAGTTGTCTCAGGTTTCAACTGTCTGTTAACTAAGAAGTCAAGTTGTGAGTGTTTCTGCCATTTCACACTGAGCTAATTGAAGGAAGGACACTGAGCAAACTCGGATCTATAATATATAACATTAAGTATCCTGTTTTTTTTGCTTATTTTTTCGAGTTATTTATAGCACTTTGTGTACTGTATATTTTTCTAGCTAGTTTCACTGTGTGTGAGGTATTAACTGGAAATTGTCCACTTTTATTAAGCATCTGTTGGGTTGTTTGTTTCTGATAACTTGTTGCAGTTAAATGCTTTCTCTAGTGGCACCTTTAGCTGTTTAAAACTTTCATTTAAAGGCTCACTGCTGCTTTCCTGCTGTGAGAAACATTTCTGCAGTTTGTTTCCCCACCTTTCCCCCCTATTGGTATGGTGTTTTTATAGTTGGTGGCTTTGCAGTTGCCCGCCCCTACTGTAAATTTGACCTGGGACCCTCCTCCCAGTCTAGTGTCATTACCTCATTCTACCCAATACAGGGAGAACATTTGAGAAGGCTAATCAGCTTAGTTTCTGCTACTGCTTTCTCTCTTTCCACTAAAAAAAAATTCTAAGCTTCTTTCCTGCCTTTCCTGTGGGTAGTCTAGTCTAGATATAGATTTGCTGTGTCCAGGACTATTTGTAGGCTTCTAGGCCCCCAAGCCTTTCTGTGTTGGAGGGAAGCCTTCTAGCTTAATTTTGTTTCTTAGAACTAGCCAGTTTTTTGTTTCAGCACTCGTCTGTTTCTTTGAGCTCAGCACATGTTCAGAACTTATTGTAAGCACTAAATAAGCTACAAATTACTACAGCACTCAACTTTCCTCACTGTCTAGAGGAAAACAGTTTCTAGTACTTGACAAATAAGCACCTATCCAGGCATGTCTAAGGGTCAGCTCCCGGTGTTTTCTCCTGTCTACCTGATGAATCTGGGCATCTTGGGGCAATGCAGTAATTGCCTCATGTACACAGACAATCCTCTCCTCCTACCACCCAACACTACAACCTGTGAGAGATGCACTTATATAGCCAAACTGGAAACAAAGCTCTCTTCACCCCAGACTGGACTAGACAGTCAAGAGGAGAAGGTAAACACTTGCACCACACCACACTCAGCACATAGTCCCTCAAAACCTACACCACCAAAACATACACATAGAAACACAAAACACACACCTACATTCGCGGAGGCTCTCAGTAAAAACCTGCCCAAGCAACAGGGACCTCCAAAGCAGAAACACAAGCAACTTCCACCCCCCCCCAACACAACCCAAATGACACATCGTCCACAAACTCAGTGTGCCACTCAACCACAGCCCATAAGGCATAACAACGTACCCAACACTCTAGTCATAGGTGACTCTATAGTCAGGCACACTGATGTTCCACTCACCAGGCTAAACAAGGAGAAAGTTACTGTCAGCTGCCTGTCTGGTGTCAGGATCCTCCACATAACACATGCACTCAGGTCACTCCACAACAAGTACAGATATGACTCTGTCATTGTCCATGTTGGTGTGAATGACCTGAGACGTACCTCCATGGACTACATGAAAAGGGACATGGAGGAGTTGTCCGATCTTGTAGCCCAGGCAGGTATGACCCGAGACGTACCTCCTTGGACTACATGAAAAGGGACATGGAGGACTTGTCCGATCTTGTAGCCCAGGCAGGTATGACCCTAGCCCTGAGTAACATCCTGCCATCACCCAGAATACCACAGTACAAGGACAAAATGATTGACTTCAACAATTGGCTAAGCTTCTGGTGTCATTCTAAGGGGATCCAGTATCTGTCTGCCTGGGATGACATGATCGACAAACCACGATGCTTTGCCAGAGATGGCCTGCAACTGTCGCCCCTGGGATTCCGGATACTGGCTAAGGCTCTAGCCACCCCTATAGTGCCTATTTTAGGCAAGGTTCAAATGACAAATTCACCACCCTAACCGGTACAGGCAAGAAGAATCTGAGGGTATTGATACTCAATGCTAGAAGTCTAAACCTCAAAATGCACTCACTCGAGGCACTCCTTAAAATGGAGAACATCGACATCTGTGCAGTGACAGAGACCTGGTTCAAGGCTCCAGAGAGTAACCCTGCATTACCAGGCTACAATTCATACCACACCTTTCGGCCACCTAACCTGGACTGAAACACTAAAGGTGGAGGCGTGTCCATATTCATTAAGGATATCCACACCTCCAGGCTAGTTGCTCAGCGTAATGCATCCGAGATTATCCAAGTGCAACTAGCTCTGGGCAAGACCACAATCCAAATTGTAGCTTGCTGCAGATCCCACACCATGCCCCAGGATTCCCACTCCTTATTTCTTAATACACTGGAAAATATTAGGGTACAACCCAACCCTAATAATGGGCGATTTCAACTACCCCACCATTAACTGGGAAAACTACTCATGTACCAACTCTTGTGCTCAACGTTTTCTGGAATTCATAAATTCCAATGCCATGGATCAACTTATCCACACCCCCACCAGGGGCAGCAATATCCTAGACCTGGTTATTACCAACATGGTCAACCGGTGCTCCACACCAGAGGTCAATTCCTTGTTGGTCAGATCCGACCACAAGCTAATCACCCTAGACATCCACATCCCTCCCCTACCCCCCATTAGGGAAACCACAGTAAAACAATTCTCCAAAGCCAACTTCACGCTTCTTAAGACAGAAGTGGCAAACTTCACAACACCCATGCTGACGGACAATAGAGGTATGACTGCTGAATCCTACACAAATGCACTTTATAAGCACTTACATGAATGCAAGGATTGTGCAATCCCTAACAGAACCAAGATGCTATCCTCCAAAAAAAGGAAGCCAATCTGGTGGTCCCCTGCCATAAACAAACTCTACAACAGAAGAAAGAAACTGTTGCAAAAAAGAGTAAAATCCCATGATTGGAGAAACTCCCTGGTCAGCCTTAGTAAGAAGCTGAAGCTAATTATGAAAACAAAATCGCCACTGACTCTAAAGACAACCACAAAGCATTCTATAGCTATGTCAAGAATCTCAATGGCAACACTGAGATCTGCTTTGAGTTGCAGCACAATGGCACTACATATACAGAACCAACCGATATTGCCAAAATCCTGGCAGATGGGTTCAGTGCTAACTTTACCCCCCCCCCCCCCCGGTCATCCCCTAAAGGGCCCATCTCTGTACCAGAAGAATGCAAAGTTCCTGTAATCACGGCTGCACAGGTAAAAAGACACACTATCCAAAGCCAAGAACACAGCATCCATGGGACCTGACGACATCCCAGGCTGTGTTCTACATGAACTACAGAACGAACTGGCACCCCCACCTAAGTACCATGTTCAATCATAGGCTATGTGCCCACTGAATGGCGCACTGCGACAGTTATCCACTCCACAAAAGGGGTAGCCACCACAGACCCTAAAAACTACCGCCCCATTAGCCTAACGAGCCTGGTCTGCAAGGCTATGGAACATATCATCATGGAACTTATAAACAATGACATTGATAATCTCCAAACTCAGGACCCCACCCAGTTCGGGTTTGTAAAAGGCAGATCATGTCTCCTAAACCTGATAGACTTTGAAGAAGTCACCAAAGCCATAGATGAGGGTAAGGTGGTTCACACAGCCTATCTAGATCTCGCCAAGGCTTTCAACACCATCCCCCACTCTGGAATTATAGATAAACTCACTAAACTATGTATAAATCCCTATGTCACAAGATGGGTTGCCAACTGGCTCACTGACAGAACTCACACTGTGAAAGTAGCAGACTCCAAATTCAACTTCAGACCAGTGACAAGTGGAGTACCACAGGGTTCAGTCCTGAGTCCTCTCCTGTTTGGTATCTACATCTCTGAAGTACAGGCCAACACAGGAGGTCTTTGACTAACGAAGTTCGCAGATGACTGCAAACTAGGAGCCATAATCCAAACTCCAAAAGATGTGGACATCCTACAAAAGGGCCTCACTGAGACAGATGCGTGGTGTTAAAGCCATGGCCTCAAGCTCAGTGCCAAAAAGTGCATTGTCATCCCTTTTGGTAAAAACTCAGTACCCGTGAACTACCACATAGGCGGTAGTCTACTTAACACTGAAAGTGTGATAAAGAGATCTTGGGACACAGGTGGACAGGAGTCTCTAATTTGATAATCACATCGCCACAATAGTCAGGAAATCCTTCTACTTGGCACACCTCATCACAAAAGGTTTCTCATCCAGGAAAAAAGAGGTCATTCTTCTCCTCTACCCGTCACTCATTAGACGCATTATAGAGTACAATGCCCCTTTTGGTATGTACCTCACAAGACATCTACAACTGGAAAGGCCACAGAAATACCTCACAAAGAGGATTACCGGCCTTAAACAGATGCCCTATGCAGACTACCTCAAAAAACTGCAGCTTTACTCCGTTGCATATCGCCTACTCAGAGGCGATCTCTGCCTAACACACAAAGCTATGTCAGACCCAGAGCTTTTAGACATGCTCCACTTAAAGAAATCACAATCCCTACGAGCTACACGGTCTAGGGACCTAAACCTTGTCACCACAATAAACAGAACATGCTGGAGGGATAGATTCCTGTCCCAGAGACTTCCCATACTCGGGAACAAACTACCTATCTATATGAAACAAAGCTCCTCATTAGCACTCTTCAAGAAAAATCTTTGATTGGATGGGAGATAGGAAATTCACCCCGGGGATCACTTCTGTGGCTCTGCTCGACAGTGGCACAGGAAAATAATTTTCTTTTGTGGCGAAAGCCAGGGCACTTTTGGCTAGGCTTATATAGGCCATAGAGCCAATAGCCTAGTACCTACCTATGAACCTATGATGACTGCAACAGTGAATACACTCTAACATCTACATTTTATGGTAAGTGTACACAACTGTACTTTTTGGTTGCTGCAGTAAAGAAATGTTTGTTTCTGTATGAGAGTCCCAGTTTTTGATGAGTTTTTTTTTTTTTTTTATTTTTGCTGTATATGGGAGTCAAATGAAAGTTTGTCTATGATAACACCCAGAAGTTTGGCTTCCTGCACTATTTCTGACAGTGTTGTCACATGCAAGGATGTTGAAAGGAGAAGGGAGGGGTTTTTGAGATGAAAGAGTGCTAGTTTTGTCTTCTTTGGATTAAGAAAGATTTGGGCATTTGTTAGCCAGGGTTCTACTGCTGTAAAGGACTTTTGAGTTTTTGAGAGTAGAAGCTCTTCGTGTTTCACTGTTTATCTGCCTGCAGGTAGCCCTCAGTCGGCCCAAATACCAGAGACTTAGTATTTCTGTGTCGGTTGCTGTCGCTCCAGGTGTGACGTCAGGGGTATAAAAACAGACAGCTGACACCATTACATCAGTCTTTCTTGACGAGTAGCCCGAAGCAGAAGCAGTTTGCACGAGTGCCGGTTGGCCACTAACTGTGTTTTCTTTAATGAATTGAATTATTCTGAAGTCTTCTAAAGCTAAGTATCCCATTGGGGAACATTTTTTCCTGCTCTAACTGATGTCAGAAAATGTTAACAATTCTCTTGCCTGTAGAAAGCAAATACAGCACCGAGATTTTCTTTCTTGCTTCGTCACCTGTTTAGGCCCAGACCACGATGTTCCTCGCTGTCGGTTTTGTGCCTTGTTCAATGCCCAAAGTATTCGTCGTTGGGCCCTTATTGTCACTAAATACTTTCGATCTCGGTCTCCGTATTCCAAAATGGCTTCGGTAAGCCATCCGACTACCGATCTACTGAAAAAACGTAAGGATAAAGACAGAGACAGACCACACAGGACCAAAACTGCAGACGACACTTCCGTTAAGCTAGTCGCCAGTTCACCGGTACTCAGTGATGCGCTTTTGCAGCCCCTGATACCTGCTTCAGTGGATTCGCAGGCCTCTACCAAGACCCGTTCGGAGTCCAGTATGCCACGAGACTCTTCTTCGACGGAACTTGTGGATGTTCATCATGTTTCACTGTTGCAGTCATCACTGTAGGGTTCTTCCTGCCGGCAGGCAGTCCTCGGTCGGCCAGAATCCCAAAGTCTGGGTCCGATGTCAGCTGTTCAGTCATATGCTCCCTGACGTCAGAGCGCTAGGAGTACAAAGCTGCCAGCTGACGCCATGTTCTTCAGTCTTTCTTGCCGTGCGGTGAAAGCAGTTCGCAAGTGCCGGTCGGCTGACTCCTGATATTTTTTCATGCTTCAGTCCGAAGACTTGATTCTTTTTCTCAAAGCTAAGTACCCCGTTGGGGAAACTTTTTTCTTGCTCCAGTCCGATGTCAGAAAAAGTTAATAATTGCATTTCTTGTGGGAAGCAAATACCTCATAAGGATTTCCATTCTTACTGTATTCCTTGTTTAGGCCCTGACCACGACGTAGCTAGTTGTCGGTTTTGTGCTAGATTTAACCAACTTACGATTAAGCGGAGGTACGATTTTGCTTTTCACTACTTTGGCAGGCGATTTAATTATAAAATGTCGTCGGACACGCTTCCGACTACCGGAGTTCACAAATGACGCAAGGATAAGGACAGGCCTCCGAGGTCCAAATTAGACGACGTTTTACAAGCAGAGCCAGCTACAGGTTCGGCCGTCGCCAGTGAGGCACTTTCGCAGCCCCTGTCGTCGGCCATTTCAGAACTGATTGCCGAAACGGACTCCCACGAGGATCCAACTAGGCTTTTGAGTACTCCAGCTGCAGGACTTTCGGACAATGCTCCCTCGGATGGGTCCGGAGCCGCTGTGCAGGTACCGGCTTCCGAGGGGGTTTTCAGGCCTACACAGCTTCTGATAAAGGCAAAGCCAAAGACTCCTTCTAAATCTAAGACACCAGCCCAGGCCTCTTCTGATCCAGGACCCAAATCTCAGAAACAGCTACTTAAAATGGCAGAGGACTTGCTAACCATGATTAGGGGTTCACATCCCCTCCAGACAAAAGGCCAAGGCAAGAATTGGATTATGAATCTTCTGATCAGGTATCTATTTCTTCAGTGTCTTCCTCTGAACAGGAATGTACTTTCCCTCCTTATGAGGATTCTGATGCTGAGGAATCCATTCCATCAGCTTCTCCCCCTGAGGATTTTTCTTTTGGGGAAACTTTACATGACATGAGGGAACATTTTCACTGGGAAGGACAGGAGTACTCGGAATCTAAGAGAAGACTTAGGGATTTCCTTCTTCTTCCCCAACATAGACCCCTGGCTATTTCCTCCTATTTTGGATATTGTGGATGATGCCTTTTCTGAGGCTAATTTAACTCCTGACTCCTTTCCTCCAGCCCCTGCTAAGCCCGACCGATATTACAGGGTTCCTGACTCACACCAGTTCCTTTACAAAAATCCTACTGCTGATCCAGAAACCATTTCTCAGGGTCCTAAGGGGGTTAAGGCCGCCTCTACTAAAAAATCTATTCCGACAGATAAGGATTCTAGAGCTTTGGAGAGATGGGGCAAAAAAGTGTACACTTCTGCTACTTTGTCTATTAAGGCTTTAAATTGTCAATTTCATATGCTAAAATATCAGCAATTTCTACTGTCTGTTATGAAACAAAAGCTAGGTACCATTTCTGTATGTGCAGATAATAAGGAATTACACGATTTGATACTTGCAACTGAACAAGTGGGGAAGCATGGTTTACATTGTGGTTTTGATGCCTTGGAGGCTTCATGCAGGGCGTATGCCTCTGGCACAGTCATTAGAAGGCATGCTTGGTTAAAGGAACAAAGCTTACCTGATCAAGTGAAAGCAAAGTTACTGGATGCTCCTGTTCAGCATAATGTTTTGTTTGGGTCTAAGGCTGAAGAGCTGATAAAGTAAATGGAGGATGAGGCAAAATCCATGCAAATGGTTAAGGATTTCTTACAAGTTCAGCCCCCAAGATTTAGTAGAAATTGGCCAACTAAAAATTGGTCCTTTCCCAGCTTGGACAGGCCTCTCAGGGGTAGATATAGGCGCTCCAGAGGGAGGGCCCAAGCACAGACCTCTTACAAATCTAGGCAGTGGAGTGCTTCCACCCCCAGGGGTGGAGAGGACAGACCTCAATCTTATAGAAAACAGGCTCAATGACTCCCCCTGCATGGCTCCAGGAACTTCTCTCCTGGAAGCCCCTCTAGGAGGAAAACTCTCTCTCTTTCAACAAAACTGGACTTACATAACCCAAGACAAGTGGGTTCTGGATGTAGTTTCAAGAGGTTACAGATTCCACTTTCATACCTTGCCAAGACCAAACGGATGGCCAGATCTACCAAAACACCAATGTGCAGAGACATTACACCAGGTGAGATCATTCATGGCTATGAGGGCCATAGAACTGGTTCCACAATCAGAGACGGGGCAAGGCTTTTACTCAAGGCTATTCCTAGTTCCCAGAAAGCAAAATTCATGGAGACCCATCCTGGATCTCTCAGTCTTAAACACCTTCCTGGAGATACCAAAGTTCAAGATGCTTACTCTGCAGCAGCTCCTGCCAATGTTGAGCAAAAATGCATGGATGGTGACATTGGATTTAAAGGAGGCTTACCTACACATCCCTATCAGACAGGAGTGCAGGAAATACCTCAGGTTCAAGGCCGGCTTGAAACATTACCAATTCTCTGCGCTGCCCTTTGGCTTGTCTACTGCGCCCAGGGTCTTTACCAAGTGCCTGGCACCAGTAGTAGCTTATTGCAGACTCAAGGGAATTCAAATTTACCCTTATCTGGACGACTGCCTTATTCAAGCAGACAGCAAGGATGTCTTACTCCAGCACCTGGAATTTGTTCAAAATCTACTCAAGTACCTGGGATTCACTGTGAACATAAAAAAGTCAAATTTGACACCCACACAACAGATAACTTTTCTGGGTGCTCTTCTAAACACAACAACCCAGATGGCATTCCTGACATCCGAAAAACAACTGCAGCTGGCTTCAACTTTCAAAACCTTGTCGTCAATGACTCCGCTAACTGCAAGGAAATTCCTGCAGGCTTTGGGTTACATGGCCTCCTGCATCCTTCTCATACCAAATGCAAGACTACATATGAGAAAAATACAATGGTACCTAAAAAGTGTATGGTCTCAGCATTGCCACAGTCTAGACACACAGATTGCTGTCTTGCCTTGCCTACAAAAGGAATTCCATTGGTGGACCATGGCATATCTTTACAACAAAGGGAAAGCCTTCAGTCTGCCCCCAGCCAGCCAGGTGTTAACCACGGATGCCTCGAATTACGCATGGGAAGCCCACTTGCAGGGAAAAGGTCTGCAAGGTTTTTGGACAGAGGATCAGAAGCACCTATATATCAATTTAAAAGAGATGTTAGCTGTACAGAATGCCCTCTTGGCTTTCAGGGATCTTCTACAACCAGGACAACTACTGATATGGACAGACAACACCACAGTTTTGTGGTACATAAACAAGCAAGGGGGTTCACACTCCTACCCCCTTTGCAGACTAGCCATGACTCTCTATGGAACACAGCTCTAGCTTGCAAAGTGGAACTACAAGCTCAGTTCCTGCCAGGAAAACAAAATATTCTGGCAGACAGCCTGAGCAGGAACCTGTCAGACCCACACGGGTGGATGCTAGACACCCAAATATTCAAGATGATTACAGAAGCCTGGGGCTGCCCCGACATAGATCTGTTTGCATCCCCCTCAACCACCAGTTACAGATTTTTTGCACAAGGGCATTTCACAAGCTAGCATGGAAAGTGGATGCACTATCATTCAGTTGGAGAAACCTCTCTGGGTATGCCTTTCCGCCACTACCTCTTCTTCCACAGGTGTTACTAAAGATCAAGCAGGACAAGCTCAAGATGATGAATTTACTGGCCCCATATTGGCCTCGTCAATTTTGGTATTCAACACTGATGAATCTATCCCAGGAGCCTCCTTGGATTTTACCTCAGATTCCAAATCGTTTGTCCCAACACCAGGGCCAGGTTCTGCACTCTCATGTCAAAACTCTCAGCCTGGCAGCCTGGCGAATTCAGGGTCTATGATTAATCCTTTCCTTCCCAAACAGGTCATGGATGTCATCTTAGAAGCCAGACGGCCTAGCACTAGAAAATCTTATGCAGGTAAATGGAAGAGTTTGCACCTGGATGCATGCTCAGGGATCCTCTCATTCCTGATATCCCACTGATTTTACTTTACCTGACAGACATGCTACATAAGGGTTTATCCTTCTCTTCCATAAAAATACATGCCTCAGCTATCTCTGCACATTACAATACAGATCCTCCGATCTTTTCGCATCCACTTCTGAAACAATATCTCAGAGGAGCAAAGAATTTAAGGCCCCCTAGGACACCACCTATACCTGCCTGGGACCTCAACTATGTTCTGGAAAAACTCACTCTGCCTCCTTTTGAGCCTGCTGCCACATCTGATATTAAGTATTTATCATGGAAGACCGCTATCCTACTGGCTTTGACTTCAGCCATGAGATTCTCGGAGTTACAAGCACTCATGGCTGTGGAACCTTGTATTATTTTTCACCAAGATAGGGTGTCTTTGAGGACTAATCCTACTTTCATGCCTAAAGTGGTTTCCAAAGTGGCTTTAAATCAAACTATTCACCTGCCAACTTTTTTCAATAATCCACAAAATAAGGGGGAAAGGATCTTGCATTCCTTGGATGTACACAGACAACTTCGTTTTTACATGGGCAGAACCAAGGATATCAGGAAAACAGAGCAACTTATGCAACAAATTCCCAAGGCAAAGCTATTTCAAAACAGACCATTTCTAAATGGATTGCTCATGGAATCAGATTTTGTTACTCTCATCATGGAAAGCAAATCCCAGGAAAAATTAGGACTCACTCTACCATAGCTGCTGCTACTTCAGCTGCCTTTCTCAGAGAGGAGTACCTACCAATGATATTTTGGAAGCTGCAACTTGGAGTTCAGTGCATACTTTCTCTAAGCACTATAATCTCCCTCTTCACTCTAAGTCTAGGGCAGGCTTTGCTTCTGCAGTCTTGCAGGGCCTTTTAGCTGCCCCTTCTACTCTATAACCACCACCCTTTATCTCAGCTTTGGGATTCAACCCTACAGTGATGACTGCAACAGTGAAACACTATGACCATAGTACAGTTGTGTACACTTATCATAAATGTAGATGTTCGAGTGTTTTCACTGTTGCAGTCTAGGTTACCCTCCCTCCTGCCCCCTCTTATACTTTCATTAGTGTGGTTTCCTACGTCACCCTTCTTCTGAGGTGTATTTGCTACAGGGTATGAGGTTTGTTGTATGTTACATTTTTGTTTTACTGTTAACCTTCCCTTTTGGGCACCTGACATCTGGGGCAAGAAAAACTGGAGAACATGGCGTCGGCTGGCAGCTTTGTACTCCTAGCGCTCTGATGTCAGGGAGCATGACTGAACAGCCGACGCTGGACCCAGACTTTGGGATTCTGGCCGACCGAGGACTGCCTGCCGGCAGGAAGAACCCTACAGTGATGACTGCAACAGTGAAGACACTCGAACATCTACATTTATGGTAAGTGTACACAACTGTACTATGTCTCTTCCTTGGATGGGTCTGAAGCTGCTGAGCAGGCACTGGCTTCTGAAGTTCTTCTCACTACCGATATTAGACACAAACCGACGATGTCTTTCACGTATTCAGTTCTGTCTAAAACTACCAAGTTTCTAAGGCCAAGAGTACAGGCTATGCCTAAAAACTGACGACCCAAACTCATGCACCTGCTTCCTTGCCACAACATCAAAGGCTTAAAATGGCAGAAGACCTTATTATGTTGATTAGGGGAAGTCAACATTCCCCTGCTGAGAGAGAGAGAGAGCGCTGTCCCCAGCAGCTTTAATAGACCAAGAGTCCGATGACTCTGAGGTATCTGATTATGAAGACATCCCTTTATCTGCTTATGAGGATTCAGATGCAGAGGAATCTATTCCCTCTGCTTCTCCTTCAGAGGATTTTTCTTTTGGTGAAACCTTACATACTTTGAGAGCATTTCCACTGGGAACGCCAAGACTATCCTCAGTCCAAAATGAGACTCGGAGAGAATTTCTAGACTTGTCACAATGTAGGCCTTTAGCAATACCCCTTGTCCTGGATCTTGTGGATGATGTCTTTATGGAATTCAGTTTAACTCCTGGTACTTTACCCCCTGCTCCTAGGTAACCAGACCGGTACTACAGAGTTCCTGACTCTCTCAAATTCCTTTTCAAAAATCCTACTGCTGACCCAGTGGTCATCTCCTATGGGCCTAAAGGTATCAAAGCACTACAGCTAAGAATCCCACTCCTTCAGACAGGGATTCCAGAGCTTTAGACAGAAAGAGTAAGAAAGTATACATCTCTGTAACTCTCACCATTAGGGCTTTGATTTACATGCTGAAGTACCAACAACATATTATGGAACTTATTAAGCAAAAAGTTGGTACCTTTATGGACTGTGCAGAAAATAAAGAATTACAAGAGCTTATGCATTCTGCAAGCCAAGTCAGCAAGCATACATTGCAGTGTGGCTTTGATGCCCAAGAAGCATCTTGCAGGGAAGCAGTCACTGGTTCTGTACTGAGAAGGCATGCTTGGCTTAAGGAGCAGACCTTGCCAGACCATGTCAAATCAAAATTACTAGACGCTCCTTTGAATGACGGTCTGTTTGGCACCAAAGCAGAAGAGGTTCTTAAAAAGATGGAAGAAAAAGCTAAATCTATGCAAAGATTTCTTGCAAGTACAGCCTCCTAGTTTCAGTAGACATTGCCCTTTGAAACATTGGTCCTTTCCAGCCCCCTCAAGGCCATCTCAAACTAGACCCAGTGGAAACAGACCCCCAGACTACAGTCTCAGGGTATGCAGAGGTCAAAGCTATGGAGAGCCTCCACTTCAGAAACAGGGAGTGCTAAGCCACCCCCTTACGGGAAGAATTCCCAATGACTTCTCAACACCACTCCCCACCTCTGTCCAACTGCTTGTGCCCTAGGAGGAAAACTTGCCCATCATGCAAAAAAATGGACTTCCATCACTAAAGACCGATGGGTCCTCAACATTATATCCCAGAGGTACAAATTTTACTTCCACTCACTGCCAACCCCAAAAGGGTTCCCAGGCCTTCCTCCAAACCAGTGGGCAGAGGCACAAAACCAAGTTCAATCCCTGCTCTTTCTAAGACTTTTCCTGGTACCCAGAAACGAGGGCACTTGGTGCCCATTCCTAGATCTTTCTGTTCGAAACACCTTCCTGGTGGTGCCAAAATTCAAACTGCTCACCCTGCAGCAGCTTCTTCCTATGTTGGCCAAAGATGCCTGGTTAGCTACCCCAGACTTAAAAGAATCCTATCTGCACATTTCTATAAGGGACTCATGCAGGAAATATCTTCACTTCAGGGCAGGATCTATGCATTATCAGTTCTCTGCACTTCCCTTTGGCTTTTCCACTGCTCCCAGAGTATTCACCAAATGCCTGGCTCCAGCCATTGCCTACTGCAGACAGAGAAAATTTCAAATTTACCTGTACTTGGTCAGGCAGATAGTCAGGAAATGCTGTTGCAGCACCTGACATTTGTAAAAAAAAAAATGTTCTAACCTCCTTGGTGTACACCATCAATGAAAATAAATCAAAACTAGTCCTCAGTCAAAAGATTGTATTCCTTGGAGCAAACTTGGACACAGCATCCCAGATGGCATTCCTTACTTTAGAAAAACAAGCCTGACAGACTACTTCAGTCAAATGACCACCAAAACCCAGCTATCCGCAAGGAAAATCCTGCGGGCCTTAGGGTTCATGGCCTCATGCATCCTAATTCCATATGCCAGACTGCATATGAGGAAACTTCAGTGGTACTTTAAAGTCTTTGGTACCAACATGCACAGGACCTGGAAATCGCCATTCCTATCTTAACTTGTGTAAGGACAGAGTTTCTTTGGTTGGCAGCAGCATGCAACCACAACAATGAACTATCCTTTACTCAACCCCACGCCACCCAGACCCTAACCACAGACGCATCAGACTATGCCTGGGGGACACACCTGGACGCCATGTGCATTCAGCGCTACTGGAGCCCAAGTCAAATTCATCTGCACATTAACCAAAAAGAGATGCTAGCTGTGCAGCACGCTCTAACAGCATTCAGGTCCCTACTCTCACCAGGACCCCTGCTAATAAAAACAGACAACACCACAGTTATGTGGTACATCAACAAGCAGGGGGGAACCCACTCTTACCCACTATGCAGGCTAGCCAATGGCCCTGTGGAACATGGGCTTGGACATGCAGGTCTATCTGCAAGCTCAATTCCTGATAAGCAGACAAAACTCACTGGCAGACAACTTAAGCAAAAATCTCCTAGACCCCACACGAGTGGCAATTAGAGCCCAGCATCTTCAGCCTTCTGATTCACAAATGGGGGACCCCAGAAGTGGATCTCTTTGCCTCCCCCCTGCAATCAACAGCTCAGCAAATTCTGCACCAGGACACCTCACAGCAGAGCCTGGAAAGTGGATGCCCTATGCTTCCAGTGGGTAAACCTCTCAAGCTATGCATTTCCTCCTCTGCTCATTCTCTCAAGGATATTGCTGAAGATAAGAAAGGACAGACCAAGGACAATTATGATTGCCCCGGACTGGCCATGTCAGCACTGGTACCCACTCCTGCACAGCCTGTCACTGGTGCCACTCTGGCACCTACCCCAGAGCCCGACCCTGCTCACTTAGCAGGGGGTACAGATCTTGCATCCGCAACTGCAAACCCTAAATCTTGCAGCCTGGCTTATTCCTTGAATTCTCCCCCAGTGACCAGCCTAATCAAGCAGGTATTGGATGTCATTCTTGAAGCCGGAAGACGCAGTACAAGGAAATCCTATGCTGATAAGTGGAAAAGGTATTGCCTGGATTCAGTCCAAAGGAGAGAACACAACTCTGCCCTCCCTACCTCTAATCTTGGAGTACTTAGCAGATCTACTCCACAGAGGCGTATCTTTTTCCTCCATTAAGATCCATGCCTCTGCCATCTCTGCTCATTACAACTCTGAGCCGCCCCTATTCTTTCACCTTCTCATCAAACAGTTCCTGAGAGGGGCAAACAACTTAAGGCCACCAAGGAGAGCACCCACCCCTGCTTGGGACCTTAACTTTGTACTGAAAAAGCTCACACTGCCCCCTTTTGAGCCAGCAGCATTTGCAGACTTAAAATTCCTCTCTTGGAAAACAGCATTGCTCCTGGCCATCACTTCAGCGAGAAGAATGTCTGAGCTACAAGCACTTATGGTTGTGGAACCCTTCATTATTTTTCATGCTGACAGGGTCTCCCTCCAGACTAATCCTTCCTTTATGCCCAAAGTGGTGTCCAGTGTGGCTCTCAACCAATCTGTCCATCTACCAACCTTCTTCCCTAATCCTCAAAATAAAGGGGAAACGATCCTGCACTCCTTGGGCATACACAGACAGCTCAGATTCTACCTGGGTAGGACTAAGCCCTTCAGGAAATCTGACCACTTACTACTCAGTTTTGCACCAAGGGCAGAGGGCAAGGCCATTTCAAAACAGACAATTTCCAAGTGGATAGCACACTGTATCCATTTCTGCTACAAACACCATGGGAAACTAACCCCTCAGGGGGTCAGAACACATTCCACTAGGGCAACTTCTACCTCTGCAGCATTCCTCAGGGGAGTCCCTAACAGGGACATTCTGGAGGCTGCTACCTGGAGCTCTGTACACACATTCCCCAAGCATTACCACCTGCCTATATTTTCCAAATCCAGGGTGGGTTTTGCAACTGCAATCCTGCAAGGCTTACTAGCCATCCCAAACTCTTTTTGACTGCCTCCACCCTTTCTACAGCTTTTGGAATCAACCCAAGTGTGATGACTGCAACAGTGAAACACAAAGAATTTAGTACAGTTGTGTACACTTACCATAAACGTAGATGTTTGAGTGTATTCACTGTTGCAGTCCTGGTTTCCCTCCCTCCAGCCCCCTTTTCACTCTCTCTCTCTCTCCTCTCTGTGTATACTACTCACCCCTTGCAGGGGTATTGGTATTGGTATTTACTTTTTACTGGTGGAGATTTTTCCACCATAGCTTAGCTCCCTACTCTGGGGGCTCCTGACATTTGGGGCAAGAAAAACTGATGTAATGGTGTCGGCTGCCTGTTTATATACCCCCTGACGACTTGACATCAGACTTGGAGCAACAGCAACTGATGCAGAAATACTAAGTCTCTGGTATTCGGGCCGACTGAAGGCTACCTGTAGGCAGATAACCAAAGTGTGATGACTGCAACAGTGAATACACTCAAACATCTAAATTTATGGTAAGTGTACACAACTGTACTTTCTGGTAGTGATTGAGCATTGCAGATTATGGTGGAATCATGAGCGTATTGAGTGAGGGTCCCTGGGTGAGAGACAGTGTGAAGGTTATTTGTGAAAATGTTAGATTAGGGGTCCTTGGATGGAGCCTTTGGGGGACTCCAGTAGGGTTGTGGTGAAAGGATAAGAGTTTGTTAGACCATTTCACTGCTTGTTTAAGATCCTTGAGGTACCTCTGAAACCATTTTACTGTGTTATATGAGAAGCCTAGGTTAGACAGTGTGTTCAAAAGTAAAGGGTGTGAGACATTTTCAAAGGCCTTTGAGAGATCAAGGAATACTGAGGCTGTATAGCATGCTGCATCTCTGGCCTTGTTCATGGTGTCTTTAAAAGATAATAGGGCTGTAGCTGTGCTGTGGCTAGGTTGGAAGCCATGTTGGGTTTTGGTTGAAAGATTGTTTTGCAATATATATTGCATTACCTGCTGATGGATACCTCTCTCGAGAATTTTGGATATGGGTGTCAAGATGGATATAGGACGGAAATCAGATGGATCAAAAGAGTTGCCACCTTTGTGGATGGGGATGATGTGAGATTGTTTATATTTGGTAGGTACTTCTGATTTGGCTAAAGACCTATGTATAAGGATACTGATTGGGTAGGCGACTGAGTTAGCATCCAGTCTGAGGTGTTATGGAGGGAGATTGTCAGCCGAGATAGAGCAGGTTTTAGTTTTTGTAGCAGTTTCTTGATGGTGTCAGTAGGTATGGGCTGAAATGAGAATGGGGATGTTCTTCGTGTTTCACTGTTGCAGTCATTACATTTGGGTAATCTGCTGGTAGGTTGCCCTCAGTCGGCCTGAATGGGTCCTGCGTCGGTTGGTGTCTCCTCTTCCTTGATGTCAGGGATATAAAACATGCAGCCGACGCCATTTTATTCAGTCTTTCTTGCTGCGCGGTGCCCGAAGCAGAAGCAGCTCGCAAGTGCCGGTCGGCCGACTCCTGAAATTTTCACATTCGAGTTTCAGAACCGAAGTCTTCAAACTAAAGCTAAGTACCCCGTTGGGGAAACTTTTTCTTCCTCCTTACCAGTGTCAGTAAAAGTTAATAATTGCATTACTTGTGGGAAGTAAATACTTCATAAGGATTTTCATTTGTACTGTATTCCTTGCCTAGGCCCAGATCATAATGTGCCTTGCTGTTGGTTTTGTGCTAGATTTAACCAATGCACTATTAAGCGTCGGTATATTTTTGCTTCTAAATATTTTGGAACAAGATTTAATTATCCTGAAATGTCGTCGGTTAGCAATCCAACTACCGGAGTTCACAAAAAGCGCAAAGAAAAAGACAGACAGACCATCGAGGTCCAAAACCGACAACTTAGCTTCTCCTAAGCCAGTCGCCGGTTCACCGTTACTCAGTGAGGTGCTTTCGCAGCCCCTGATACCTGCTACTTTTGAGTCGCAGGCCTCTACCGAGACCCATTCGGAGTCCAGAATGCCACGAGATTCTCAGAGTATTGAACCCGGGAATGTCTCTCCGTTGGATGGGTCCAGAGCCGCTGAGCAGGTACCGGTTTCTGAGGGTGTTTTCAGGCCTTAACTTTTTTATATTAAACCGACGCCAGCCTCAAAAACAAGGTCAAAAACATCTTCTATGTCAAAAAAAATGACGCATGAGCCACGTGCTCAGGCCCCTATGCCTAAAAAACAGATGATCAAAATTGCTGAGGATTTAATTACCTTGATCAGGGGGTCCCAACCCCCCCCCCCCCCCCCCTGCTAAGAGGCCTAGGCAAGGCACTGATTATGAATCTTCAGATCAGGTTTCCATTTCTTATGATTCCTCTTCTGATCAGGAATTTTCTATTCCACCCTATGAGGATTCTGATGCAGAAGAATCCATCCCATCTGCATCTCCTCCCGAGGATTACTCTTTTGGAGAAACTTTGCATACTTTAAGGGAACATTTTCACCGGGAGAGTCAGGACTTCTCTAAATCAAAAAAGAGGCTTAGGGATTTCCTCCTTTTTCCTCAGCATAGGTCTTTGGCAATACCTCCTTTATTAGACATTGTTAATGAGTTTTCGGATTCAAGCATGGCTCCTGATTCCCTACCTCCAGCTCCTAGTAAACCAGACAGATATTACAGGGTTCCTGACTCCCACAAATTTCTATTCAGAAATCCCGCTGCTGATCCTGAGACTATTTCACAGGGTCCCAAGGGCGTAAAGGCCTCTACAGCCAAAAATCCTACCCCCCCCCCCCCGATAGAGATTCCAGGGTGCTGGATAGATGGGGAAAGAGGGTTTATATGTCTGCAACCTTGGCAATTAGGGCCTTAAACTACCAGTTTCATATGCTTAAATATCAACAGCATGTTATGGGCTTACTGAAACAGAAAATTATGATGATTTCTGATTGTGTGGAAAATAAAGAATTACAGGAATTATTGCATTCAGCAGAACAGGTTGGAAAGCATACTTTGCAATGTGGTTTTGATTCCTTGGAGGCCTCTTGCAGGGCCGCAGTTACTGGATTTGTGATTAGAAGGCATGCCTGGCTCGAGCAAAATCTGCCTGATCATGTTAAAGCTAAATTGTTGGATGCCCCCTTGCAGCATGATTCTCTGTTTGGTAATAAGGCAGAAGAGGTTTTAAAGAAAATGGAAGACAAAGCTAAATCTATGCAAACTGTAAAAGATTTCTTACAAGTGCAGCCACCCAGGTTCAGTAGGCACTGGCCTACTACAAGCTGGTCCTTTCCTGTGTCCAACAGAGCCACTCAAAGCAAATCCAGGCGCTCAAAAGGCTCCAGATACCAATCACAGGTTTCTTACAGGTCAAAGCAATGGGGTGCCTCCACCTCCAAATCTGGAGGAAACAAAGCACAACCCTACAGTAAGCAGTCTCAATGACTTCCCTCTACCTTCACCAAACACTTATCTTTTGGCAGCCCCCTTGGGGGGGAAAGCTAGCACTTCATGCACAAAATTGGCAGTTAATTACCCAGGTCAAATGGGTATTAAACATAGTATCCCAGGGGTACAAATTTCATTTCCATACTTTGCCAATTCCAAATGGTTGGCCAGATCTGCCACAAAATCAGTGGGCAGAGGCTCAGAAACAAGTTATGTCCCTCATTGAAATGGGAGCTATTCAACCAGTACCAGAAAAGGAAAAAGGACAAAGTTTTTATTCAAGACGTTTCCTGGTACCCAGAAAAGACAATGCCTGACGTCCAATACTGGACTTATCGATTTTGAACACGTTCCTGGACATTCCAAAATTCAAAATGCTGACTTTACAACAGCTACTACCTATGCTGGGCAGGAACGCTTGGTTAGTGACTCTAGACTTAGAGGCATTACCTGCATGTCCCAATAAGGGAATCATGCAGAAGATACCTCCGCTTCAAGGCAGGTTTTTGCATTGCCAATTCTCTGCACTGCCCTTTGGCTTATCTATTGCGCCCAGGATCTTTACAAAGTGCCTGACACCAGTAATTGCATTCTGCAGACAAAGAAGCATAGAAATTTATCCTTATCTGGACAACTGGCTCATTCAAGCAGAGGACAAGGACACTTTTCTTCAACATCTGGCTTTTGTAAAAAGGCTTCTAACATGCCTAGCGTATACAGTAAATGGAAAGAAATCCCATCTGGTACCCTCTCAAATAATTACATTCGTGGGTGCAAGCTTGAATGCAGCTGCCCAGATGGCTTACCTTACGCCAGACAAACAAAGGCAACTGACAACATACTTCAAACAAATGGCAACAAAAACCCAGTTATCTGCAAGACAAATTCTGCAGGCTTTGGGTTCATGGCATCCTGCATTCTACTAATTCCATATGCGAGACTATATATGAGGAAACTACAGTGGTACCTAAAAAGTTTATGGAGTCAACATTGTCACAGTCTGGAAACAATGATTCCTCTCATTCCCTGCCTACAACAAGAGTTTCTTTGGTGGGCAGTGAGATGTCACCAAAACAAGGGACTGTAATTCATTCTACCCCTGCGACCCAAACCCTAACTACAGATGCATCAGACTATGCTTGGGCGGCCCACCTGGCAGGGTGATGCATTCAGTGCAAATGGAGCCCAAAACAAATGCATCTGCATATCAACCAGAGAGAGATGCTAGCTGTACAGAATGCTCTGACAGCCTTCAAGGACTTAACTTCATCCAGGACAACTACTGATAAAGACGGACAACACCACTGTTATGTGGTACATAAACAAGCAGGGGGGTTTACATTCCTACCCCCTATGCAGACTAGCCATGGCATTGTGGAACACAGCTTTGACTTACCAAATACATCTTCAAGCTCAATTCCTACCAGGAAAACAAAATACTCTGGCAGACGACCTAAGTAGAAATCTTGTTGAAGACGATCCCAATAAGTGCACTGTTTCCTCAGTGTAAAAAGATTTATTGCGGACACACAAAAACACAAAATCCAGAATGCAAGTGAAGAAAAGTTAAGCGCTTTCACTCACTGTGTGAGCTTCATCAGAACACTGTTGTACACTATAAATTCATTTAAATATACAAGTTTGGCGCCAAACAGACCTCATCTATGACGTGTACTTAAAGGTACAGAATATGTCACATAATATTCATGCTTGTTCCTTTTTTAAAAAAACGATAGTATGACACTCCTTTGGGAATGTATATATATATTTTTATAAAATCTATATTGTATGTTTAAAAAGCATATCAAATAAAAAACATTGTATATAACACTTTGTAAAATGACATTTGCAAAGATATGAAATATATATGAGAAACACTATTAAATTATGTATATATATAAAAAAAATTTTATATGTTAAAACATTATAATTAATCTGCGATTCAATGACACTGGTCTGCAGATTATGGCTCATATTTTTAAAAACTAAATAAACAATATCAAATGCTGCTGGGAATCTAATAAAAAGTGATGTTCAACTTTGAATATATTACATTCAACCTTAAATAACCTATGATATTCAACACATCCAACTGTAATTACCCTATCCATAATAAATCGATGAAATGTAAAAATATATTTCATTAAATATGTTCGTGATTAAAGCACATGTCTAGATGACTATGTGCCTATTATCTATCTGTTTTTCATTTCCAACATTGGTTTACAAGAAATAAAATCATTTAAACCAGGTGGATTAGTTGCGTCCAAATACAATTGCCACCATATTTCTTTAAAATTCAGCAGTTTCTTAGTGTCCCCTCCTTTCGGGTTGTTGCATATGATATCTAATATAGCAAATTTAAATACATAGTCATTACCCATTTTTTCCTACATGTCTGGAAAGTGCGTTGGTAGCATCTTTTTTTGTTATGCTATAAGTATGGTCATATATACGCTTTCTAAAATTTCTCTCGGTGTTACCAACATAAAAGCTTGTACATGCCCCACACGTTGCAATGTATATTACCATCTTTGTGTTACAGTTCCCCTTTTTTGGTCTAACCACTTGTTTGTAATCGTTGTGAATACACATTTTATTCACTTCTAGAATGTGTTTGCATTGGTTACATGCTCCACATTTTCTTGTGCCTTCCAAGGGGACCTTGTTGCTAATACTATTCATGTTCTGCTTATTTTTCATATCTTCTGTGGGATTTTTTTGTAAGATTTTCTTAATATTGTCCCCCATCTTATACACTATTCCTAGTCTACTACCCACAATTTCTTTAACATTGGAATCAGAATATAACAAATACCAAAATTTGTTCACTATGTATATTATTTTGTCAGATAAGGGACTATAACATAATATTAATGCCCGTTGATATCCCAATGTTTCTATTGTATTATTAGAATTAAAACTAGTTTTGTGGTTTATTATTCCTAAACCGAATAAGGGTTTATATTTCTTGCCCCACTCATTGATAACATATGTCCCTACTTCATTCAACATTTTAAATGGGTATCCTCTGTCTTTGAATAACCCAGTTATATACTCAATTTCATCCTTCATTATTCTATAATCAGATGTCATCCGAGAGGCACGAATACATTGGCCCTTGAATATATTTTGCTTTAACCTAATAGGATGACAACTGTCGTAAGCTAGATAATCATTGGAAAATGTGTTTTTCCTATAAATTTTGGATTTCAGTTCACCTTTGTCTTTATATATATATAAGTAATCAAGGTAGGCTATACCTTCACAACTATGTAAATAAGTGAATTTTAAATATTCACTGCTGCTGTTCAAAAATCCAATGAAACTATCCAGTTCATCTTTGGTCCCACCCCATATTAAATGTATGTCATCCAAAAATCTTGAATAATGGAGAATAAACTTGTATCACGGGCTGGGAAACAGTGTTGTTTCTTCCCAGTCAAGCATTACCATGTTGCCAAATATGGGGGCACACGCCGCCCCCATTGCCACACCTTTGGTCTGCCTAAAGTGTTCTCCTTCGAAATAAATAAAATTATTTTCCAAGACCAAAGACATACATTCAGTTATAAGGCAATCTCATCCCATTCCAATTCAGTGTGTTTACGGATACTGTTGGCAAATGCATCTAATCCAGCTTGTTTAGAGATGCATGAGAATAGATCAATTACATCTATTGTAACGAAACAATTTTCATCCTTCCAATAAGTTGAAGGATACATACTCAAAAATTCTCACAAGTCTTTAACCATATGTGGGATTTTTTTATAAACATGTTTTAACAAAATATCAATATATTTACCTATGGGGTATGTCTTTGCTCGACTACCTGACACAATTGGTCTAAATGGGGGGTTATTAATATTTTTATGTATCTTAGGTATTCCTATCAGGGTAGCCATTATAGGAAATTTTACTCTGAGATAATCGTGTGTTTCTCCAGATATCCTCCCATCTATTAAAAATTCTTCCAAGTATGAATCAATTCTCTGATATGCAATATTTACTTTGTTTATAGAAATAGTCTCGTAATTACCTGATGTATGCAATATATTATACATTTTCATGGTGTATTGCATCTTGTCATATATGACCATCCCTCCCCCCTTGTCAGGTTTCATCACCCTGATTTGAGTATTCGTCCTTAATGCATCTAAGGTTTCCTTCTCTTGTTTAGTTAGGTTATTTAAAAAAATGTTTTTCTTCTGTTTGTTATATGTATTATGAATTTCTTTTGTTACCACCTTCTCAAATATTTCTACTCTAGGATAATATGGTGGAATAAATGTACTTTTGGTTTTTAAACTCATTTTCTTGGTCTCTTTATTCTCGTCCCTATAATTTGATTTGGACATGCTAGACTTGTTGTTAAAAAATATAGCTAAATTAATCTTTCTAGCATATTTTTTTATTTCACATAAGCAGTCAACTAAATTAAAGCGAGGGTTGGGAATGTATTTCATACCCTTGCCTAATAAGTCAAAATGACTACTATTAATGTCTATACTGGAAAAATTATATATGGTGAAATTATCACGTGTGTACATATTCTCTTTTACTATGATTTCTTTAGTATGTGTATTGGAAACTTCGACTTTTTTTGATGTTATTTTAATTCTACACCCATTGTCTGTTGTTGTTCCTTCCGTACTTTGTCTGTTGTTTTCGGTTTGGATTCCAATGGGGTTGAGTGTATTTCTCTTTTCCCCCCTGAAAATGGGCCTGATATTTGTCAGACCAAGTACTATTATGAACATCTTTAACTTTATATGTCTTATACATTCGTTCCTGTTCACCCTTATGTTTAAACCAAACGTAAGCTTCACCATTTTTGTATTATTGTACATCCCTAGTCATTTTCTTCTTTTTCCTCTCTCCAATATTAGTTATCCATGTCTCAGCTGTAGTGAATTGTTTACTGTATAGATTTTCCCATTCCGTAAATAATAAGTCACTGGTAATTTGAGAATCTAATATTTCTACTTCTTGAATCAGTTTAATTAATTTCTCATCATAATATTTGATGAGAATATTCATGTATTTTAACCCACATTCATCAAAAAATTCATTAAATTCTATTATACCATTCTCTTCTAATATGATTCCCATAGGCTTTTTAAAAATCTTAATCCTTGGGGAACTATTTTCATTTCAATGCATTTGTGTAAGTAAGCATTGTCAATTTTTAATCCATTATCAACGGGCATTACTATTATGTTATAGTCCCTTATCTGACACAATAATAGACATAGTGAACAAATTTTGGTATTTGTTATATTCTGATTCCAATGTTAAAGAAATTGTGGGTAGTAGACCAGGAATAGTGTATAAGATGGGGGACAATATTAAGAAAATCTTACAAAAAAATCCCAAAGAAGATATGAAAAATAAGCAGAACATGAATAGTATTAGCAACAAGGTCCCCTTGGAAGGCACAAGAAAATGTGGAGCATGTAACCAATGCAAACACATTCTAGAAGTGAATAAAATGTGTATTCACAACGATTACAAACAAGTGGTTAGACCAAAAAAGGGGAACTGTAACACAAAGATGGTAATATACATTGCAACGTGTGGGGCATGTACAAGCTTTTATGTTGGTAAGACCAAGAGAAATTTTAGAAAGCGTATATATATGACCATACTTATAGCATAACAAAAAAAGATGCCACCAACGCACTTTCCAGACATGTAGAAAAAATGGGTAATGACCATGTATTTAAATTTGCTATATTAGATATCATATGCAATAACCCGAAAGGAGGGGACACTAAGAAACTGCTGAATTTTAAAGAAATATGGTGGCAATTGTATTTGGACGCAACTAATCCACCTGGTTTAAATGATTTTATTTCTTGTAAACCAATTTTGGAACTGGAAAACAGATAGATAATAGGCACATAGTCATCTAGACATGTGCTTTAATCACGAACATATTTAGTGAAATATATTTTTACATTTCATCGATTTATTATGGATAGGGTAATTACAGTTGGATGTGTTGAATATCATAGGTTATTTAAGGTTGAATGTAATATATTCAAAGTTGAACATCAATTTTTATTAGATTCCCAGCAGCATTTGATATTGTTTATTTAGTTTTTAAAAATATGAGCCATAATCTGCAGACCAGTGTCATTGAATCGTAGATTAATTATAATGTTTTAACATATAAAATATTTTTTTATATATACATAATTTAATAGTGTTTCTCATATATATTTCATATCTTTGCAAATGTCATTTTACAAGGTATTATATACAATGTTTTTTTATTTGATATGCTTTTTAAACATACGAAAAAACAGTTTAATACAGAGCAAAGCTTTCGGGCAGAACCCTTCTTCAATACTAATACATTCAAATCTAAAAACTGAAAGCTTAAATACAGGTCTAAAGTCACATGACCAGCAGCCAAATAAAAGCATGTGACAAAAATAACACAATACTAAAAAATATAAAATGTAAATAAATTATAAATGAATATAATAATAAAATGATAAAATACAATAACAAAAAATCAGCAAATTTTACTATTACGTAACTTCACTAATATAGGTTTTAAACTAACCATACTGTTGAGACCAGGAGGTGAATCAGCTGCCAGTCTCAAGAACCATTCAAATTCCTTAATTTCAAGATAGTTGTTAATGTCACCACCCCTTACATTGGGACATACTACATCACTTGCTCGGAATTTAAAAGTATGTTCATGGCCATAAGTATTTATATGCTTAAATAAAGCATTCCTATCACAACATCTCCTAATTTCAGAGTTGTGATCAATAATACGTTCCTTCAGCTTACGTGTGGTATTACCCACATAGAATGAAGTACAAGAATTACACGTGGCCAAATAAACAACAGACAATGTATTGCATGTAGCTGAAATTTTAAAGTTAAAAATTTTACCATCAGTGGGGTGTGTGAATGTATTACTGCCATTGCCAAAAATATAAGTACAAATAACACAATTAAAGCATTGAAATGTACCAAGTTTTACAGCATTAGGTATATATCTAGGTTTATAAAAATCCTTATAACATAATAGACTCTTAATTGTCTTCATATTCTTATAGGTAAAATGTGGTCTATCAACCAATATTGCCTTTAGTTCATCCAATGCCATTAAAATTAACCAGTTCCTAGTAATAATTTGTTTTATAGAATTAGATCTTCTAAGTTGTAATATACCTAGTCAAAGATTGTTCATTATGCATATTGTTGTTTAAGGAATTTGGAGGACTAACCATACCTTGATAGAAGGTGGGTATCAAAGAAGTCTTCCTGGCTTCCATTATGTCCAATTTAAATTTAGACAGTAATTGAACATCATAACCACTATATGTAAAGTCATCTACCATTTCTTCAAGCTGTAAAACAAATTGTGCGTCATCAGTAGTAAGTCTGCTAACTCTAGTAAATTGCGATTTGACTACGCCCTTAAAGATGTGTGGTGCATGCATGCTACTATAGTGTGTGTATCTACCACAACTTACATCCTTTCTATATACACTAGTACTCAAGAGTCCTTCTTGTAACTGAAGCTTAACATCTAGAAAGAAAATCATACTATCAGAGACTTCCATTTTAAACTTCAAACAGTCAGTTGTAGAATTTAAATAATTAACAAAGCTATTCAAATCATTCAATGTACCATTCCATATTAAAAAACAATCATCCACAAATCGTTGGTAAAAACTGATATTGTGGACAAACGTAGTTCCGTTCCTATTGATAGAGAACTAAATTAGCGTACGTATTCGCAACTGAAGTGCCCATAGATACCCCTGTGAGTTGAAGAAATAAGGAGTCATTGAACATAAAAACATTGTTTTTCAAAACTACATCCATAAGACAGCAGATGTTACTAATAAACTTATGGTCCGGGTTAGGTTGGGATGACAAAAAATCTCTTAAAAGTTCTAAACCAACGTCATTAGGAATGACTGTAAATAGGGATACAATGTCAAGAGTTACCAAGTAATGTGTCTTAATAATTAAATCTGTTCTTACACTATTATACCATACATGTAACTTAGATAACAAGTCATAGGTATCTTTTAAAATAGTGCAACACACAAGCAAATAGGGCTGCAACTGTCAATGCAGGTATACAGACAAAGGCTCTGTAACCCAACCACCCCCGGAAACAATGGGTCTCATCGGTGGGTTCTCCAAAGATTTATGAATTTTAGGAATACCATATAAATGAGGTATCAAGGGGCATGGTACAGTGAAAAAATGAAAAAGATCTAAATCAATATCACCATTAAGCTGTAAGTCATAAATTACCATGTTCACATAGCTCACACATTTTTTCACATCAAAAGAAGTAATAACTTTAAAGGCAGTCTCATCCTCAAGTAACAGAGAAACAGCTGATAGATATTTGTCACGATCCATTATAACAGCCATACCCCCTTTATCCGCTTGCTTAATGACAATGTCATTGGAATACTGTAAACTTTTAAGTGCTTTATACTCAGCAAAATTCAGATTATAGCTCTTATTCTTTAAAGGTTTTGAATAGAGTTCTCTAATTTGGGACTCACATATATCATGGAAAGCCCTTAAAACCGGAACACTAACCAGAATAAAAATGCTACGTCGTTTACATTTATCCCCAGGCAAGCTAGAGTCACCAAATAAAAGTCTTAAGTTCAAATTGCGTACAAATATTTTAAGGTCAGTCAAAGCAGAGACAACATCATCACTGCAAGATGGTATATATTTAAATCCCTTTCTAAGAAGGGAAAAATGTGCTGGTTGTAGCTCAAAAGTAGATAAGTTCAACACCACATTTACTTGCGACTTACTTTGTTGAGTCCTAAAGGGCTTTCATTTTTCCATTTCCCTACTTGTGGAATCTGTGTAACTAACGGTTCTCTAGGCTTCGGGACCTATTAACGACGAAAAGCTTTGCTCTGTATTAAACTGTTTTTTCCTACAAAGTGTTTTTCTATTGTTCAACGTTCTGCAGCCAGCTTGTCTACTTTTTAAACATACAGTATAGATTTTATAAAAATATATATACATTCCCAAAGGAGTGTCATACTATTGTTTTTTTTTAAAAAGGAACAAGCATGAATATTATGTGACATATTCTGTACCTTTAAGTACACGTCATAGATGAGGTCTGTTTGGCACCAAACTTGTATATTTAAATGAATTTATAGTGTACAACAGTGTTCTGATGAAGCTCACATAGTGAGTGAAAGCGCTTAACTTTTCTTCACGTGCATTCTGGATTTTGTGTTTTTGTGTGTCCGCAATAAATCTTTTTACACTGAGGAAACAGTGCACTTATTGGGATCGTCTTCAATATCTTTTCGTTGGTGTGTGGTTAATTCGATTCTAAGTAGAAATCTTATGGACCCGCACGAATGGAAACTGGATCCACAAATCTTCAGCATGTTAACACAGAAATGGGGGAGCCCAGACATAGATCTATTTGCCTCTCCCCAAAATTACCAGCTGGATAAATTCTGCACAAGAACTTATCACAGAAAAGCACGGAAAGTGGATGCCCTATCCTTCAGTTGGAAAAGCTTATCAGTCTGTTCCTTTCCCCCTCTGCCTCTTCTCTCCAAGGTCTTACTAAAAGTCAGACAGGAAAAACCAAAAATGATCCTAGTTGCTCCGGACTGGCCTCCTCAGCACTGGTACCCAATTCTAAGGAATGTGTTTCAACGTCCTCCTTGGCATTTGCCTCAAATACCTCATCTACTTTCTCAGCAGAACAATCAAATTCTGCACACTCAGCTCCAAAGTATGAACCTTGCAGCATGGCTGATCATTTAATTATTCAAACACCTCTCAGTAAATCTGTGATGGATGTCGTTTTGGAAGCCAGAAGGCCTAGTACAAGAAAATCTTATGCTGATAAATGGAAGAGATTCTGTGCTTGGAACCAAGCTCAAGGAACGGACACAGCAAAGCCCAATATTCCTCAGATTTTGCAATATTTGACTGAGATGCTTGACAAGGGCCTATCTTTTTCTTCAATAAAAATACAAGCCTCTGCCCTCTCGATTCATTACAACACAGAGCCCTCCCCTCTTTTCTCATCCTCTGCTTAAACAGTATCTTAGAGGGGCCAAAAATTTAAGGCCTCCCAGAAGATCACCAACTCCTGCATGGGACCTCAACTGTGTTGGTCTCCTTTTGAACCAGCAGGTACTGCGGATATAAAATTTCTATCTTGGAAAAGAGCTTTCCTCTTGGCAGTCCCTTCAGCAAGAAGGGTTTCAGAACTACAGGCTCTCATGGATTTGGAGCCTTTTATTACATTTTACCCGGACAGGGTGTCCCTCAGGACCAATCCTTCTTTTATGCCTAAGGTGATGTCTAGTGTTGCACTTAACCAGACAATTCACCTGCCAACATTTTACCCAAATCCGCAGAACAAGGGGGAGTGGATTCTGCATTCATTGGATGTACACAGACAACTAAGATTCTACTTAAACACGACCAAATCTCTAAGAAAGTCTGAGCAACTACTGGTAGCTTTTGCTGCAGGGTCAGAGGGGAAGACTATATCAAAGCAGACTATTTCTAAGTGGATAAGCCACTGCATTCGTTTCTGCTACTTGCACCATGGTAAACCTGTGCCCAAGGGGATCAGGTCACATTCCATCAGGGCTGCCTCTACCTCAGCAGCTTTTGTCAGAAGGGTTCTAACCAAAAACATTCTCGAGGCTGCTACTTGGAGCTCTGTTCATACCTTCACAAAGCCTTATCATTTGCATCTCTTCTCCAAATCAAGGGCAGGCTTTGCCACTGCAATTCTGCAGGGCCCTATAGCCGCTCCTAATGCTATTTAGTTCCATCCTGCCATCCGTAGCTTTGGGATTCTACCCAAATGTAATGACTGCAACAGTGAAACATGAAGAACACAGTATAGTTGTGTACACTTACCATAAATGTAGATGTTCAAGTGTATTCACTGTTGCAGTCCAGGTTACCCACCCGCCGTCCCCCTTTTCTATACCTTTTCTTTCCTTCTCTATATACTATAGCCTTTGTGGTGCATTTGCTGTTAGATGAATATATATATATATATATATATATATATATATATATATATATATATATAAAATATGATCCCCATTTGGGGGGCACCTGACATCTGGGGCAAGAAAAACTGAATAAAATGGCATTGGCTGCATGTTTTAAACCCCTGATGACCTGACGTCATGGAAGAGGAGACAGCAACCGACGCAGGACCCAAGGCTTTGTTATTCAGGCCAACTGAGGGCAACCTGCCAGCAGATTACCCAAATGTAATGACTGCAACAGTGAATATACTCGAACATCTACATTTATGGTAAGTGTACACAACTGTACTTTTGTATGACATTATGTTGAGTTTGGGGGTTAGTAATGACATGATTTGAAGTAGTTGATGGCCTGAGGTCGGTGTTTGAATAGGTTGAAGGGTGGGGGGATCCAGCATTAAGGGTGTTAGTAGGTCTGAAATTGATTTTATGAAGTGCTTGTTAAAGTTTTTGGCTGTTTGTGATGGAGTGGTGTCAGGTGATAGGGTGTGCTCTCCATTTCTTCCAGGGTTAAGTAGAGAAGATATGGAGTACCAAAATTTACTGGGGTTGATTTTATGCTGGAGATTAAGCTGGGAATAATGACTTCTTATCTCTGTTGATTAGTTTTGTCACTTTGTTACGTCGTGTTTTGAAATTAACATAATTTTGTTCATTTTTGTTTTGTTTCCAGGTTGACCAGGCTGGGTCCCTTTGCTTCCTCAGGTGTTTACATTCCTTAGAGAGCCATGGTGCTGGGTTCTTTTTGATTCTTTTCATACGAATGGGAGCTGGTGTATTAAGTATGTGAAGGAAGGTGTTATTAAAGTATAGTACAGCATCATTAAGGGATATCCAGTCTATTTCCTGTAGGAAATTGTTGAATTTATGCTGACAAAAATTGAGTTCCTAACCGATTTTATAGTGTGTACTCTTAGTTGTTGGAGAGTTTGTTCTAAGGGAGTAAGTTGGCAAATCGCTCAGGGAGCTAGACAGTGTACCAGAAGAGGGGTAATTAGCATGGTGGGATACTAGAATCCAGTCTAAGGTGGATTGTCAGGTAAGATATTTGCTGTATCTTGTTGGAGCATTGATAACCTGAGAAAAACATACATATTTATAATATTTGTGGGGAAGTTGGAAGCTTTGGTTTGCCATTCTATATTTGTCTCCTAAGATTATAGTTTCAAAGTTTATTGTTTGCGATGTCCAGGATAAAATATTTTCCAGCACTAGTATATTGTTAGCTAGTGGGGTATATCTTACTATTATGCAAATTCTTTTTGATATATTGAGGTTCAAAAAGGAGATTAGTACCTCAGCATTGGAAAAGATGGGTGGATGTGTAGTGTAGGGGGATGCAGAAGTGCTGTCCCCCCCCCTTTTTTTTTTTAGATCTATCTCTTCTGGTTATTGCAAAGTTTGGAGGTATTATTTCTGAGTCTTTTACATTGGGATGTAGCCATGTTTCAGTAAGGGCTAGTATGTCCAGTTTATTTTGATCAATCCAGGCATGCAGTGGGGTTATTTTATTACATATACTTCTAAGGTTAAGTGTACGTATGTTTAAATCTTTGGGGTTACTCTTCTGGTTAGGATTAGAGGGTGGGCCAGGGTTAGGATTTATGTCTCCACATTTGAATAGATAGTAATGAGGAATGCATACCATGGGAAGTGTTTTTTATTCCTAGATGAGGGTACTGGTATCAACTGTGGTTTCATATGAGGTGAGGAGGCCAGTTTGTGGCTTGAATAGAATGGGAGGATGTATGGGAAAAGCTAGGAGGGGATACTTGAGAACTGTGTTGTTTATTGGGGAGAGGGTTAGAGGGGTTCATGCTTGTTGTGAGTTCTCAATGTGTGAAAGGCATTGTAGCCTTGCATGGCTGGGGTGCTGTCTGCGGCCTTGAACCATGTCTCTGTGACTACACAGACATTTGCATCTTCCAAGGTAAGGAGTGCTTCCAGTGAGTACAGTTTCTAATTTAGACTCCTGGCATTAAGCAGCATAACCGTGAGTTTGTCTCTAGTGGATTTTTTTTACATCAGGGAATTTTGTTATGACATTGTTTAGAATAAGCACTATGAGAGAGACAAGTACCTTTGCCCGCAACCGAAAGTCAAGAGACAACATGTGAAGATCATGACTGGCAAAGCAGCATCGTCTGTCGACTATATCTTCCCATGCTGACAGATACTGGATCCCCCAGATTGACACCAGAAGCTAAGCCAATTGTTGGCCATTCATTTTTTGTTTATATTAAGGCATCAGCCTGTATGAAAGTAGAATGCTGCTTAGGCTTAGGTACATATGGGACACACAGTCTGATAGCTCAGTCATGTCTCTCTTCATATGGTATGTCTCAAGTCAGTCACTCCAACATGGGCCATGGCACAGTCATAACAGTACTTGTTGAGAAACTTGAGTGCATGTGTGATCTGATGGATCCTGGCACCTGACAGGCAGCTGACCATGATCTTATTGTCCAGCCTGATGAGGGGACATCTGTGAGACTCACTATGGAGTTGCCTGTGACCAAGACATTTGGTTTTGAAGTGTTTTGGCTTAGGGGCTTATTGGTTGAGAAACTGTTGTGTGTATTATTATGTGTAGTGGATTTTGCAGTGTGTACAGTAGGTTTGCACTTGGGAGGTCTGTGATCTTTAGGTAAGCTTCTAGTGAGTACCTCCGCATATGTGGGTTTATGTATTGTGAGTTTGTTATGTGCAGGAGGGTGGTGTGTGTGCTGACAACTTGTTTGATATCTGGTTTGTTGTTATGTGAGAGAAGTACTAGAAATTCTAAGTGCAGAAAATCGCAGTCACAACAGCAAAAAATAGTTTAAAGCAGAAATTCAGTAGAATACTTCAAGAAGAGTGTAGACCACAAACCTTCCTAGTGTGAAATAACTGGTCTGGAGCCCATGTGCTTAAACCAGAGCAAAGATACTTAGAATGACAGGCATAATAAGCCATCACCAGCAATTCCCAGTGTAGAAGGGTGTAAGCTACACTTTCCTGCCAAAAGAGTCTAGACCACAAACCTTCCTAATGTAAAATAACTGGTTTGGAGCTCAAGTGCTTAAACCAGAACTAAGACGGTTAGAACAACAGGCACAATTGTGCCTTCAATCAGCAGTTCCCAACTCAGAAGGGCAGAGGCTACCCTCTCCTCCCACAAGAGTGTAGACTACAAACCTTCTTAATTTAAAATAACTGTCCTGAAGCCCAAGTAATTAACCCAGAACAAATACCATTTTTTTAGAATAACAGACACAATAAGCCCTCAACCAGCAATTCCCAACTTAGAAAGATGTAAGCTACCTCTCCTGCCACAAGAGTGTAGACCACAAACCACCTTAATGTAAAACAGCTGGCCTGAAGCCCAAGTGCTTAACCCAAAACTAAGAGGCTTAGAATAACAGTTACAATTTAATCAGGCTACTAACAAGCAGTAATAAATGCAGCAGAATAAATGCAATTGAACGCTTTTAAGAACAAGCAACAAAAAGTAAGATAAAGTAATAAAGTAGGAAAAAACACAAATACAGTAAAAGCAGCTGAATTAAGTGCAATTTTTTAAGTTAAGTCGGAAGGGAAGAAACCAAAGATAATTGAAGGTTAAGAAGCTGAGGTTTCATCACGTATAGAATCAGTACTTCCTTGGGATCTCAGTTTTGTGCTGGCATTGACTAAGTCATCATTTGAAACCAGCATATTCTGCAGCGTTGACATTTCTGTAATGGAAGACATTATTTTGTCATTATTACTTCTGCCAGAAGAGTGTGAAAGTTACAAGCTCTTTCTTCTGTCTTTCCCTACTTGGTTTTCCCCAAGAAATGTGCGTCTTTGCTTACTACTCCCTGAAAAAATATTTTGATCTCTCTCTGCTTACTGCTTGCTGCTTCTTGCTGTGGGATGGATCTGATGTGTTCTTAAGACACTCAGTCTTGCTGGCTGGATTCTGCTAAAATTCAAAGTCTAGTTATATTTGCATTCACAGTCTGTTGCATACAGAAACTTGCAGAATATACACTGATGAGAGAATATACTTTGCAGCATCAACTTTAGGGAGCAGTAACAAATAACTTTTTATAATAAACCAAACGGAGACACGTTGCAGGCTTAAAGAACTGTTCCAACTTTACTTCTCATATAGTACAGATGATGTAAGAGATATAACATTTACCTTACGACTTGTGTCCCTACCATACCTCTAACATAGCTGGATTTATACAGCTATTTATATACAGTTTTAGTCCTGTAGAAACAATACTAAGCTTCCTTGTTTAACAATGTCTTGTAAGAGACCAGCTTTTCTGACAGTGTGAATATCCTGTAACAGTGTCCTGATGTCCATGTAGAAAAACATATTTTTGAGGAAACACATTGTTCTGTATTCTATTTGGATCTGTGTATAAAAAACATCTGTTCTTGTGTCATATCCTGTTTTTCCATGCAGAAAAACATATTTTTGAGAAAACACATTGTCAGAGATCAGCTTTTCTGACAGTGTGAACATCCTGTATTTTATTTGGATCTTTGTATAAAAAACATCTGTTCTTGTGTCATATCCTGTTTTTCCATGCAGAATAACATGTCAGTGTTCTTTAAAAGCAGATTTTGCATTTTTGTTCTTGCATACATCCTGTTTCTGAGTCTGTAAGGGAAGAATGTCCATTCAGCAGATTCCTTTTCCAAGCCATGGTCATTTAGTATGACTGCTGATCACATATTACTTAAACTTTGTTTCTGCATTTAAGCAAGCCTTTTCTTTCAGCATATTTACAACATAATTAATTTCAGATTTATATTCATAAAATCTAACAATTCCCTCTGTTTTTAAACATACTCAAAACATTTTATATAGAAAACACAAGAAACAAACCTTTAGTTTGATCCAACAAATCAAAATGCAATTTTACATAGTTAATACAATGATATTAAAGTATTACTACCAAAACTGAATGTATTTAACAACTTTTTCTTTTGCAGACCATTCTGTGAAAATATTTTATCAGTTATGAGCTGTGTCTGCTTTAATGTTATTATTTATTTATTTATTTTTTTTTTTAACTTGATCAATTTATTCTTTTGCAATCATAGAATTTCATTTATGACTTAGAACTGTTCCATTAACTCTTTGCAGCTGTTGAATTAACTATAAGAGACAATAACCATGTGCTACTGCAAGCATTTATACACTACTGAAAACACCCAATTTCAATGTCATTTTAACCATAACATTGTGGTCATGTCTTTGAACTGCTCAATAACATCTTGGTAAAATACTGAACTGGGCTTAAATAATAAATATTTGAAAGCTATTATTTTACTGGGGTAAAACCAGTGATATTACAACTTGACACATTACTTTTGAACTTATTACAATGTATCCTGTACAGTATGTATTTACATAGACTGTTTGCTGTTCATGCATTTCAATCTAGTAAGTATCCTGGACCAATTTTTTTCTTTAAATGTTTTTTCACACATATTCATTACTAGACATTCATTTAATTTGTACTGAATTCTTCTGCATTTGTACATACAATGACTATAAAGTACATTTAGTCTAATTTTACAAATTTAATAACATTAATATTGAGCAAAATCTTGGAAAATGTTTGTCTCTTTAGAAATATCTAGTGGAATTGCCACCAAATCCATATGTCCTGTTATTTTAAACTACATACTCAGCAATTAAAATATTGATGCTTTTTTTATACCAACATTGTCATTGATGCTTTTTATACCAACATTGTTTTGCCAAAAACATATTAAAAATAGTGACCAATCTTGTTCAATTTTTTTTACATATCTTTACTCTCTCTTGTATAGCTGTAATCAGTTTTAAGCCATCTCTTGTTTTTTAAACCATCTCTTGTATAGCTTTACAATTTAACAGGTTGTAAATACAATTTAATACTAAACAATACAATAATAACCATTATGATAGCTATTAACAACTTGTAAAATATCTTATCCTGTCAGGTTTAATCTAGTTTACCAGTATTTCTAATATACTAATACCTGTTCTTTCCTCTCCCTAAAAGAGTATTGTCAAGAAGGAATGAGATATTTTTCCTCTAGCTTTATTTTAGACCCTTATTATTTATTTTTATGTAGCTTTATTTCAGACCCTTGTTGTTTATTTTTTCTGTAGCTTTATTTCAGACCCTTGTTGTTTATTTTCTCTGTAACTTTATTTCAGACCCTTGTTCAGTACTGCTTATACAGTCAGTGTAAAACTGAGAAAGTGCCCCTCCCCCTGTAGTACTTCAGCACTGTTTACCTGCCCTATGCTGTGAGAATAGAAGGTATGTCAGCCCAACACTTTGGTTATACATTTATTTTATTAGGTTACTAAATAAAGCTTTCACTGTATATTACCTCTAGTAGGTATTTACACCCTCCTGCACAATTGTTTTGAACTGTATATATATATATATATATATATATATATATATATATATATATATATATATATATATATATATATACTATAGCCCATTTGCTGGCTGTACTTGATGCAACTGAGGTTTTTTTTGTCCTTTTAACATTTACTTGCAAACAGATTATAAGTAACATGTATGCACAATTGTGGCATTTTATTACAATTACCAAATAGTGTTGCCTGTAAACAGTTTAACAATTATGTTTTAATAACAATGATGCTTTAGAAAAACTCAAGCTACTTGCCTGGCAATCAGTCTTGTTGTTTATCTTATCTTTCCACCATTTCCTGTAACTATTCATTCAGTCTAGGAAGGTCTTAGCTCATATTTCATACTCTGTAAACTATAGTTAATTCTTTTGGCATTTTTCCTTTAATGTGATTGTGATTTGCATAACTATGCATTTATACAACATAAATAGACATCATTTTACAATTACCTTATATGGATTTCAGTATTTTTTTTTTATTTATTTAACTATTTAACTGTCTTGCCATTAATTTTACAAAAACTGTTTGAATAATACCATCTGTGATTTTCTGTTTAAAATTCAAAACTTTAACTGTTTGGTGTTACTATATAATTATAAACAAATTGTAAAAAACAAAATAGATATTAGTTTAACCAACACATTTATATTTATATTTGCTGTTGTCTGCCTTTTGCTTTTGTGTATTGTAACAGATGTACTCTAGATGAAAAGAACACACATGCATGTCTGTCTTGTATCTGTATATCTTTATACAAGCATGTCAGTCTTATGACTTTAAATCTTTATTCTTATTAACTATTTTTATTTAATTTATATATTATAATACACTAGAACAGTTTTGTTTACCTTTTGACTATGCTAATGAATGACATTCATATGCTTTACTTTACTGTAGTACTGATAGATGTCTTGCTTTAACTGAATGAAAGTAAAACGTTTAAGAATGATTTGTCCAGACATCAGATCCTACCATCCTACCATGTATGTTTAACCATTTTCAAAACATAAACATATTATAAAATATATTTCTTTTGCACAGATTAGCTGTGTATGTAGGAAGTTCCCAGTCTTTGTCAGTTCAGCTAATTTATTTCCTTTATCCTTCAACTGCTGTTGAATTTCCTGGAATGTTGTATGGTCTTTCTGACATTCTTTAGTAAGCTGTTCTGCTGAATTTGAAACTCCTATGCACTTTTGAAAAGATGCATGTATAACTTGTCTAAGCTTCCTGAACTCATTGCGTCTGTCTTTTAGAAGTTTACTACATTGCTTTATAACAAAATGTACTAGGGGTTCTATCAGTAACTGATTTGACTCGCATGTGGTGACAGGACATAACTGTTCAACATCAGAATGTAATGGAAACACTTTACCCTTAGTTAATTATTCAGATCTGTTTTTACAGTCTATTTTTTTAGCAATATGATGCAATATTATTTTATGGCATAATACACAAAATGCAGTTTTTGTTGAAGCACACAAACATTTGTCATTTTTCACATGGTTTTCTTTGAGATACCAGCCAAATATTGTAATACATTTGCATAATGCCTTACTATCAACCTGCCCTAATAAGGTTTTACATTTACTAATGTGCTGTGTATACCAACATAGCAATTTTTTACATTTGCTTAAATTATGCATGAAAATATCCATACTGTCTAATCTAATATCCAAGACTGTTTAATATCCAAAACTGTCGAATAGCACCCATACTAAAAAATGTGACATAGAAAAAAGTCTTACCAGTGAGCAAGAAAACAGGTGATCAGGCTGTTGTTGCAGATGGCTGGAAATTTTTCAAAGTCACTTGAGAAGCCTGGAAAGCATAACAGGCAGTGGGCTATTGGGCTAGTGGATATCCCCCTTTTCTTAGCGAAGTTATGGCACTGCGAATTTCTTGAACCAGTCTCACTCCGGATGTAGACGTCTATAACTTTACTACTGCAAGCTGCATAAACTGGAATACTTCTGTTTAGGATTTACACATACGTACAAATGTTAGTTACTGCAATTTGACTGAAGTGACCCTCTGCAGGGCTTACCATCACTCCTCCTGTGTTTGAATGCAGATTGTAGGTTCAAATGCAGGCTAGCTTGCCATTGAAAAAAATATATGGAGCTAGTCACTCAGCTGCCTCGCCATTGAAAAAATATCTTGAGATTTACAATCTAACACTCCCTACATTTGTCCTTGAGGTGACTTTCAGTACAAGCGTAAGTTAGCCAATTAATTTGCCAGTCTTTTTTCCAAATCTATCAAATAAAGGTGAAATATACCTTGTATACCATGGGTGTAAGTAGGCAAGTGAGATTCTACCTGCTCAGAACCAAATTATTTATAAAAGACTCATCTTTGTTTCCTTTACAATTAATAAACTTTTTTCAAGAGTATCTGTAGTCACCCTTTCTATGTGGCTTTCTGTCTGAATTTCATATGTTTACTCCATGCACAGTCACCCTTACCATGCAAACCCAAGTTTCATTCCACCAGGTCTGTTGCTATTTCAACAGCCTTCTTTGGAAATTCATCCGTTTATGATTGATGAGATTTGTGCATCAGTATAGTCGACGTTACACGTTTGCTAAGCATTACACATTAGATGCTATCTTCAGGTCTAGGGCTTTCTTTGGAGTCACTATCCTCAAACATTTCCTGTCATGATACCATTGGAGATTCTGACCTATCAGATCGGACAGATGGGATGAATACCACATTCTGGTTATGCACTTAACCATAATCCTGAGTCATTTCATCTACATCTTGCTGATATGACAACCCTCCTGTTCTTCATCCAAATTGCTCCTTTGTAGGTCCTGACGGGTTTTTGAATTTTGTTCCAACAGCTATGAAAACTAGTTTTTATTTCTTGGTAATAAACATGATCTGAAGCAGCTTTCTCACACTAGGGTATTATGGAATGACAACTTTAAAGGGGCTTGAAGCTAGAGTACTGGATTTGCTGGCTCTGATCAGACAAGTGGTTTGAGGATCCATCAGTCATATTAACTGGAGAGAGATGAAAGGATCCAGCATTATGCTAAGTACATAAGTACCATTTATTGCATTATGGTAAGTACATAACTACCATTTATTTTTCACCATATTATCACCATGCAATCTCTGCAGCTTGACAGACGTGCTAACTTATATTTTTCAAGGATATTTCTGACAGCATCCTATTACAGCAGAACATCCTAGCCCTGAATCAGTCTCTTGCATTATATTTTGTTGTTGGTCAAGTATAGTTATTAGTGTGCAGTCAGAGCTGACCCCTACTACTTTTCCTGTGCTTTTTTCTTTTTTTTTTGTTGTGGCCTTCTGTGGAAGAATCTGTCTCCATTTATATCATGGTTTTGTGTATCTTAATTTTAGGAACACAGTCTTAATTGGAGCTTTAAGTGTCACTTCAATTTACTTAATTCACAGAAGCCATTGGCCTGTTCTTTTCTCATTGGTAGGCATTAAGTATCTCAGGTTTTTCTGATTTTGTACAGGGTTTAATTATTTCTGTTATAGTAGATGCAGATTTTTGCTTGTTCCAAAGTACTTAGCAAAACTCTGTAATTGACTATATTCATAGGTTCATAGGTTAGTACTAGGCTAACTGCCCTTGTGAGCCATTTTAAGCCTTGAAAATTATCCCTTGTGAGATTCAAACACTCCACCTTGTGTTTGTAAGGTAAACACCTTAACCATTAGGCCACCCTCCCAACCCCGTAGCAAGCACAAACATGCAAATAACATTCCCTGCCCTTACCGTGGCATCTTTTTGGTTTTGTAAAATTTTGAGAGTAAATTGTGATTTTCTTCATAAGCTCACTGTTGCTGTATTCATTACAGATAAGGACTGGTCTGCTAAAGATACCCATGCATGTAGCTAGTCCACAGAGCTCAGGCTCCTTCCTTCCTGACAATACATCTGTCCTTAGCTTGAATGGATGTGCCAGTATAAGAGGTATGTATGGATGTACCAAAACATGGAACTTGACATTAGTCCATGTATGCAAACATTCGTGTCATGTCTATTCATCTGTGCAGGTCAGCGTCAGTGCAAGGTTTTCAAGCCAATAAGTGCAGTATTGGGAGGGTTCCTCTCTTTGTACAACTTTGTGTGGAAAACGTTTGTCTGTTAGAAGAAAAATGAAGTGTGATTGTTGGTTTCAAATACCATGCAGAGACTCTCACTTAAGCTTTTTCTTTTGCTTAGGGGCTGAGTACAAAATTAAGAGTTCACCATTAAGACAATCAGAAGTAGGCTGAATTCCTTAATTACAGTGTTTACAGGACTTTGCTCATGTGGCTGTGGCATCATCCTTTTCCTGTTGGGACCTCTCCCTCAGTTAAAGAAGAGATCTCAGGTTATTGGCAAGGTTTAAAATAGTCCTTCAGGGCAGTTAGCCTGGTGTTCATCTTTGAACCTATGAAACGAAAAATGTTAGGTGCTAGATGATAACCAGTCATCTGTCCTCTCATTTTGTCTGAAACTGACAATTTCATGAAGATGAATTCTTAATCCCCAGACGCTCCACTTGCTTCTCCTAGGCTCTGTAACACATGAGGCCATTGTCACTGAGGTTACTTGCATAGTCCGGTAAGACCCAAGTGTTTGGCTGTGACATCCAAAAAGGAGAACCAGACTGATTTTTTTTATTTGAGGGTGAAGGAGATATCCACCAACTAATAGTTATAGGATGTCCATGGCTCACTTATAGAGGTTAGTAATGTGACTTGCGCTCCAAAGTCCATACATCTGGACATCCTAGGAAACATTCTCAAAAAACTAAACTAATTTCTCTACCTCCTACCCTTTCAAGCCAGCAATGACTGATTTAATTTTGTCCAAGGTCTCTCTCAAACAGTTCAGTCCTTTCAGTCTTTTCTGGCTGATAATTCCTTCACTAACACTCCTTTAAAGAGAATAGAGTCCCTTTTTTTCTGAATTGTCGGATTCTGACCAAGGAGGGCTAAGTTATTCCTCTCAGATTCTCTAACTGGAATTGAATCTGAGGTAGATGACACCTTATCCTCTGACTCCATTAATGAATAAATTTCCTTTGGGGATACTGTTGCTAAAATAGGTGAAAAGATTTCTGACTTTCAGAAAAGATACTGTTAGCTTTTGAATATAGATATTCCTAAGCCTGTTCCTGTCTCTATCTCCAGTTATGGGGGCACTGGAATATGCCTTTTCAGCTGCTTCACTGTCTCAGTATTCCCAACCGACTGCTAACTGTGTTGTCATTTCTTTGAATCCTGACAAATGTACTAGAACCTTCTCTTCCTATATTCTAGGTCCCATTAATATGTCTGTCACCTTAACTTTTAGAGCTATTAATTGCCAAACCTGTCTCCCTATTGAAATGTCAGCACTCATAACACTGAGTGACAACACAGAAAAAAAAAGAAAATGTGGGAAAAGAATGAATATTGAGCAACTCTTTTCTCTTTAAAGCATCTTTTTTGCTGGCAGGGGTGGGGTAGCAGCCGCCACACACTCTGTAAGTACACACACACACACACACACACACACACATTTGCATACGAACTCTAAGATAGCCATATCTCGAAGAAAGGGGAATATTCTTAGAAATGGTCATCTTGGACTTAATATATGTATGTCCAATTTTTGGCCATTCAGTGTTTGTATAATGGAACTTGCTAAAGTGGGTTCTACCATTTTAAATGGTGACCAGCAAACTCACATAACCAAGTTTCTTTTATGTATTTTGTGTAATACTGGACAAACTTTGGGGAATCATTCTAATTCTAATGTGAAATATAATCATGTAGACATGCTTAATTCTGCCTCATGGGTAACTAAACATGCTGTCAAATGTGGTTATGTTAGTGTACATCTAAAATGTAATTATTCACGAGCACCATAGATCATTTAAGGTGATTTCTTTTATGATTGTATTATCAGTTTGCTACTTTGCCCTTTGGACTTCTACTGCATTAGGTATCTTTACCAAATGCCTTGTTCCAGTAATAGCTTACTGCAGACGTCAAGGCATGTACATTTTTCCTTATCTAGATGATTACCTGATCTTAGCTTCTACTAGCTTTTAGGGTTCACAATGAATTATTTTTACAACTCAGGAGTCACCCTGAACCTGAAAAAAAAAATCATCTCTGCTTCCAACCTGCTGACTAGCTTTCCTGGGGTGTCTTGTAGACACCAAGGTGATGATTGCCTTTCTTCCCCCAGAAAAGATGCAAACATATCATCAGTACTTCCTCAGTCTTTCTCAACAGAAAATGCTCAGTGCAAGAGAATTTCTAAGAGTTCTAGGTTTTCTGGCCTCTTCCATACCATTGATTTCTCATACTGTACATCATGTAAATGAGAGATCCAGTGGTTTCTCAAATCTGTTGGGACTCAACACTCTCAACCTCTATCTTACCAATTCTGATTCTGTACTTTGTAGAGAAAGAGCTCACTTGGTGGGCAAGCAAGGCTTTTCCAATGTGGGAATCCCTTTCACTTCTCCTAACCCCTCTCAGGCAGTGGCCATAGATAATTCAAATTTTGTTTGGGGTGCTGTTTCTAATGCTCTCAAGATATAGAAACCACAAGCATAAACACATCAACCTGAAAGAGATGATACTCTTATTACTGCCCTGAAAGCTGTGTACCCGATATGGTTTCCAGACACTTTCTAGTAGTGACAGACAGCAGCACTGTAATGTTCTACATAGACAGGGTGGAGCAAGATCTTAGCCACTGTACACACTACCTGTGATTGCCCAGTACATAGCAGTTCACCACAACTTATTCCTTTAGGCAGTGTTCATTTGAATAGAATACAGTGGCAGATTCCCTTAACAAGTCAGGGACAGACCATCATGAATGGATGCTACACTAGGTCTTTTTGCTTCCCTACTCAATAGACAACTGAAATGGTTCTGCTTCATGACACCTTGCAGGGAGGCCTGGAAGACATATGCCTTTTAAATTCCTTGGACAGGGGTGTTCCTTTATGCCCCCTCCCTTTCCACTAATTTCCAAAGTTCTTCAAAAGATAAGGAAGGCCTTACCAAAGGTGTTATTGGTAATGCCTTTTGGTCTAGACAGCACTGGTTGTCCCTTTGTCAGGCATCTGACCAAGGGTAATTGCAAGAAACTTCCTCACAGAGTGGACTTGCTCTCAGAGGACAAGGAATCTCTCATTCATCAGAATATCCATACTTTGAATCTGTTTGGATGAAAGGTTTTTGATTCATTTTAAGCACTTTTTGTAAGATGTTTAAAGTGACAAAAAAATTGCTACTAAGAAATGTTATTTATCCAAATAAAAAATATTTACCCTTTGGTGCCAATAGGGCAGAACCCATCTCAAGTGAAGGCACCTGTTTTCTAAGTACTTTTGTGAGTTGCTCATTTCTGGCCTGGCATATACACTTCAGTAAAGGTACACCTTTTGACAGTATAAGCCAGTTTGTTTCAGGATTCTGTTTATATTCTAAGTCAAACAATTTCTAAAGGGGGTTTTGTATATTAGACCACCATGAAAGGAGGATATTAGACCACCATGAAAGGAGGAGACTTTTGGCTTGGGACCTGAATTTTGTTTGGAAAAGTTAACTCTACCTTCCTTTGAATCTACAGGTAGCTGTTCTCTAAAACTTTTAACTTGGAAGACTATATTATTGACAGCTGTAACTTCTGCAAGATTGGTATCTAAATTACAGGCTTTTAGCCTATTAATCATTCCTTGTTTTTTTTTTCCACAAGAACCAGGTGATCCTCAGAACTAACCTTTTCTTTATGCCTAAAGTAGCTTCTGAATGCTGTTTTAACTAAACTGTCTAGCTCTGTTAATTCTTCATTGCTTTGAAATTCCTAGACAGCTGAGATGATACTTGGATAAAGTTTTTTAAGAAGACAGACTCCTTGAATCTTGTAATGGTAAGAAAAGGGGACAGCCAGTTTCTAAACAAACCCAGATGACTCTCCTTTTCCATTCAATTCTGCGATTCCAATTTCCAGCTATGGCAAAAATCCTCCTAAGAATGTTAACTCATTTTACTAGGGCAGTTGCCACCTTTGAAACTTTCTGGAAAGGAGTGGATTCCAGTTCCATGTTGGAAGCAGCTACTTGGTCCTCTGTTTAGATGCTTACCAAAATTTACAAACTATTTACTCTTCTAGAGCTAGGACAGGCCTCGCTAGGGTTGGTCTACTGGGCATTCTGGATTGTGGTTCAGCTCCATCTACCCTCTCTTGAGCTTTGGCAGTCATCCCCATTGGTTATAGTGCAAGACTTACCTTATGAAGAACATAGTACAGTTGTGTCGATAACTTACCGTAACAGTAGATGTTCAAATAGGTCATCATTGCAGTAAATTGCATTCCCTTCCATCTCCTTAAATGATCTCTCCCTTGGCTGGGATTTGACATTCTTTTTTATTTATTTATTTACCCATTTCTCTATGACATGTCTTGACTTAACACTGTGGGCTTCAGCCTCCCATTTCAGGAATAAGAAAGCTCTGAGTTTTCATGTGTCCATACATCCCTATTACATTAGCACATCCACTCATGCACAGTGCATGACGAAGGAGGTTTGTAGACTGACAGGATCCTTGGGTACCTCAGCAGATAAGTCCCCCATCTGTAATGAATACTGCAGCAGTGTTATGGTAAGTTACCTACACAACTGTTCTTTCTTTTCTTTCTCAGCATTGTTATCACAGGTTGTTTTATACAACCTGTGATAAGATTTTTAATGGTCATAGATTGGAAGAATGCATGGGACATGGCAAGTTACTGCTCAGACAAGAGTCATACAGTTGCACTGTTTATATTAATAACAAAATAAATGAACACAGGGTGGGCGTACACACTCTGCACAGAAGGCACCCTAGACGGAAATAGAAGTGGCAAACTCCTTGCTGTGTGACAGCATTGCTACCTGCTGTTCACCTTGTTATCCTTTCTGTCATGAGGAGAGGACTACTCACTGCTACTGCAACATTAAGGTTCACATATTTGGTAACGTATAAAGTCAGTCAGTACTAAACTATGGATGACTTTTTTGATAAAGAATTAATGCTTGCAAAGAAAGAAAAAAAAAACAGACTTTGATAGCCACTCTAACTGCCATCCTAACCTTTGTAGGATTAGGGTGATGAGCTGCTGATTTGCTCTTGAGTGTTTTCCTTGGTTCCAGTAACTTGGTCTCCATTTGCCTGTTTTGCAACTCGTAGCAAGTCCCTAAATCAAACAATGTTGAGAGCTCCCAGCTCGTGTAGTTGAGTACTTGTGCCTGCCTAGTAGGTTTGCTACCTATTCAATTGGTTTAACTGCTGGTCATTGCAATAGTTACTGCACGCTTTATACATTTATTACTTTACCTAACCCAAAATAAAGTGCAACTCCAGCCGCTTTTAATGTTTAAGGACATTCATGCAGGAAACTGTTAAAAAGCTCACAGGTGGAAAAAACTGTGCTCGTAAAGGTTTTTATTTAATTAAAGGAGCCAGTGTATGCAGCACCAGCCCAGTGGTAAGCAAGCATATCTAGATATTAATACTGTTATTAACAGAACCTTGCTGCTTGTTCTGCTTGTCGGATTTAGACACTTATCTCCATCATCCCCTGTGTCACATTAGATAACACACATCTCCAGGGAAGTGTACAACCCTGCATGCAGTGGCCAAATTAATTTTACATTAATTTTTTTGTGAAAAGAAAAAAATAGTTTTACAGTACTTTTCACATGCCCCATAGGCATTTATAACAGTGACAACTTGCTGAAATATTCATAGTGTACATCATGAATTTGAATCAGAGGATTTAAAAAAAAATGAAAAAAGTTAATACTGAACAAAATGGTACCAGTTGAGAGGTGTGTTCAGATAAACTTCCCTTTACATCCTGAAGTTCTGGGAATCATCCCAGTAGTCAAGACTATTGCAGTAGTGATCTAAATGGAGAACATGCTGCAGGTGTCTGCAGATCAGTATGCTTTTGATTGTTATGTACTTCTCAGTAGAATATACTACCCACCTGGTGAGCCAATCCCAAGTGCACTTCTGAGGAATGCAGTCTGGGTAACAGTGCTCATCATGTGTCTACTTTGATGTTTTCTCTGTTGAAATAAAGCATGTTATGCTGTTTTATCTTGCCTTCATTCATTGCTGGTTGGGTTCAGAACCGAGAATCGGTTCCAACTCGGCCTATACAAAAGCTCAAGGACTTTCACCGGCTCATGGCTGAACCCTATCCCATCATGCTTAGGGAAGATTATTCAGATCTCATTTGCCGCTAAGCAAGATCAGGTGCTTCCATGCAGGCTCTGGCTAAGTGGAAATTGTTTTTCTTATTTATTAGCTTTCAAATTTAAAATAAGTGTACCTGTTGTTGCGATTAGTTATTTGGACTGTTACAGATTACTGTTTAGTAGTTCTTAGAGTGTTTGTTACTATTGCTGTGTTTTCTTGTGGCCGTCGTTCTTCCTCTAGGCCTGTTAGAATCTTTTCCCTATCCCAGCTTCCAAGCTCGTTTGAGTTAGAGAGCTTGGACTGATATATCTTCTGTGTTCTGGTGGGTGGTCTGTTTAAGTTAGAGGGCTCCCTTCTTTTCCTTCCTTTCTCCATCACTGTAGTAGGAACCAGTTCATTTTAGAACTGCTCCTTCCTGCTTTGCACTATACTAGGACATAGAGCTGGATGTTCTTCATTCCACATTGCTGCAGTCCTAACTATTGGGTAGTCCGCTGTCCAGTCGGCCCGAATACCAAAGTATATGGCTGACGTCGGTCAGGGCGCATTAGACTGACGTCAGTACGTCAGGGTACTAATGCGCATGACCGACGTCATATCCTCAGTCTTTTTTGCCGCATGGTCCGATGCAGAAGCAATTTTGCGAGTGCAGGTTGGCGTTCTGAAAGTTTCTGAAGTCAGAGTTTCAGACCGAATCAAAGTTGGCTAAGTACCCGTTGGGAATATTTTGGTTTTTCTTGCCTCAGTATTTAACCGGATGTCAGAAAAAGTGAATAACTGTATTTCTTGTGGGAAACAGATACCTCATAGGGATTACCATACTTTGTGTATACCTTGTTTAGGGCCTGAGCATGACGTTGTTGGATGCCGCTCTTGTGCTAGATTTAACAAACGCACTATTAAGAGAAGGTTAGACTGTGCCAGGTTAGTGTTTGGGAAGCGTTGTAATTATAAAATGCCGTCGGATGCTCCGGCGCTTCGCTAAAAAGCGCAAAGATAAAGCAGCAAAGCCTAGAGTGGAGGAACCGACAGTCCCAGGCGCCGGTTCTTTAGAAGGCTCAGTGGAGCCGGAGGTTTTGCCAGGTGTTTCTTTGGAGTCTCAGGGAGAGACTTTACTGTTACAGGATGTATCCTCTCAGGAAGTAGGCCAGGCTGAGGGGCTTCTCAGGTGGCTGTTCTTCCCTCTCTTCCTAAGGTGGTTAGAGCCTCCCGTCAGTTTCCAAGGCTTCTTTGAGGGCAGGCCAAGTTTAGCTTCAGTGGGGTTTCTCCTAGTGCTTCAGGGTCTTTGCCTAAGAAACATATGCTTAAAATGGCAGAGGATTTGATTACTATGATTAGGGTTCTATGCCCCTCCTGATAAGAGGCCTAGGGTGGAACCTGAGTTTGAGAGTTTTGAGCAATGCTCGGAGGCTTGAGTCTTCGGCTGAAGACTTGCAGGAGTACCCTCCTTATTCTGATTCTGATGTGGATGATTCTACTCCTTCTGCTTCTCCTCCTGAGGATTTTTCATTTTCAGAGACTCTGCATTCCATGAGGGAGCATTTTAAATGGGAAGGTCAAGATTTCTCTGATTCCAGGAAAAGGCTTAGGGAATTCTTGTTTTTACCCCAGCATAGGCCTTTAGCTATACCTCCTGTTTTGAATGTGGTGGAAGATGTGTTTGCAGAGGCTTCCCTGAATCCTGATTCTTTGCCTCCTGCCCCAGTTAAACCAGATAGGTATTATAGGGTGCCTGAAGCTCATAAGTATCTTTTTAAGAGTCCTAGGGCAGACCCGGAAACTGTCTCTCAGGGGCCTAAAGGTGTGAAGGCCTCAGTTGTTAAAAATCCTGTCCCTCCTGATAGAGGCAAGGGCTTTGGATAGATGGGGAAAGAAAGTGTATACTTCTTCCACTTTAGCCATGAGGGCGTTGAATTGTCAGTTTCACATGTTCAAATATCAAAATTATCTTCTTTCACAGTTGAAATCTAAGGTGGATGCTCTGGCTGAAGGTATTGAGTGTAAAGAGTTGCAGGATTTAGTTCATGTGTCTGAACAGGTGGGTAAACATTCCTTGCAGTGTGGTTTTGATGCTGTGCAGGCCTCCTCCAGGGTGGCTGCCACTGGTTCTGTTCTTCGTAGGCACGCCTGGTTGAGAGATCAGAATTTAGCTGAGCATGTTAAGACAAGGATTTTGGATGCTCCTTTACAGTCTGATGTGTTGTTTGGTTCGCCTGTGGAAGCAGTTTTGAAGAAAATGGAGGACAAGGCTAAGTCTATGCAAACTGTTAAAGATTTTTGCAGGTGCAGCCTCCAAGTTTAGTAGAAATTGGCCTACTAAGGGATGGACTTATCCTGCTTATGATTCCCAGTCTAGGGGTAGGTCTAGACGTGGTAGGGGCAGAGCTCAGGGTTCTTTTAGGCCTAGGACAGGGAGTTCCCCTGCTCAGACTTCTGGTGAGGGCAGGGGTCAGTCCTTTCGTAAGCAGACCCAATGACCTGCCTTTTCAGCTGCCAGTACGTTCTCGCCTGGCAGCACCTTTGGGAGGAAGGCTGTCTCTTTTCAAAGAAAATTGGGATTTAATTACCCAAGACAGATGGGTTCTGGATATTATTCACCACGGTTACAGGTTTTATTTCCATACCTTGCCTCCTTTCAAAGGCATGCCAGACATTCCTCCTCTTCAAAGAACAGAGGCTCACAAGCAAATTTCTCTGTTGCTCCAAATAGGGGCCATTCAGTCAGTTCCTGTGCTGGAAAAGGGCCTAGGATTTTATTCTCGCCTGTTCCTAGTACCAAAGAAGGGGAACACGTGGAGACCAATTCTGGATTTATCTATCCTCAACACTTATCTGGACATTCCCAAGTTCAAAATGTTGACGTTACAACAGCTTTTACCTCTGCTGGGCAAAGATCACTGGATGGTAACTTTAGATCTCAAGGAAGTTTACCTTCATGTGCCAATAAGACTAAGTTGCAGGAAGTATCTGCGTTTTCGAGCTGGAAATTCTCATTATCAGTTCTCTGCATTGCCCTTTGGTTTATCTACTGCGCCCAGAGTATTCACAAAGGTTCTGGCTCCAGTGATAGCTTACTTCAGGCTAAAAGGAATCCAAATCTATCCTTACTTGGACGACTGCCTGATTCTGGCTCAAGAAAAGGAAGATCTTCTACAGCATCTGGAATATGTCATAGCAGTGCTAAGATGCCTAGGGTATTCTGTGAACGAAATAAAGTCCAGTCTAGTACCCTCTCAAGACATGTGCTTTCTGGGTGTGAGACTGAATACAGCAGCCCAGATGGCCTTTTAACCCCGGACAAACAAAAGAATCTTTCCAGTTACTTCCATCATCTATCTCTTCAGTCCGGGCTGACTGCAAGGACAGTCCTTCAAGCCTTAGGGTTCATGGCATCTTGTATTCTGGTGCTTCCCAATGCCAAACTGCATATGAGGAAGCTACAATGGTATCTCAAAATCTGTGGACACAGCACTGCCAGGATTTGGACACTGTCATTCAAATAATACCTTGCATTCAAAAGGAATTTTTGTGGTGGGCTCAGGAATGTCACCTAAACAAGGGACTCTCTGTGACCCGGCCAGAGGCAAGTCAGATTCTAACGACAGATGCCTCAGATATTGCTTGGGGAGCTCATCTAAATGGAAAGTGGATACAAGACAAGTGGCCTGCCAGACTACAGCATCTACATATCAACATGAAAGAGATGTTAGCAGTTCAGTTTGCATTAATTGCTTTCAAGGAGTTACTTCTTCCAGGGCAGGTGTTGATTCTAACAGACAACACAACTGTCATGTGGTACATCAACAAACAAGGGGAACACATTCTTACCCATTGTGCAGACAAGCAATGATTTTATGGGAGACTGCGCTCAGTCTGCAACTAACTCTTCAGGCAAGGTTTCTGCCGGAGCACAGAACTCCTTAGCAGATGTATTAAGCAGACAAATCATGGATCCCCACAGTGGAAACTGGATCTTAATGTATTTCAAAATTGACAGTGTCATGGGGAACTCCAGACATAGATCTGTTCGCTTCTCCACTAAACCACCAGCTGCCAAAGTTTTGCAGAAGGATTTCATCACACAGCTTGGAAAGTGGATGCTCTTTCTTTCAGTTGGAAAAATCTTCATGTGTATGCTTTTCCACCTCTGCCTCTTCTTCCAAAGGTGCTTCTAAAGGTCAGACAAGACAAGCCAAGGATGATTTTAATAGCTCCAGATTGGCCTCGGCAGCACTGGTACCCATTACTGAGGAGTCTGGTAAGGAAGCCTCCATGGCCTTTACCCTTGATTCCACACCTGTTGTCTCAGAGGGACGGTCATCTGCTCAATGTCAAGCTTCACTCTCTACATCTAACAGCCTGGCATATTCTGTTTTGAAAGACAGCAGGTCTCAGCTTCCTCAACAAGTTTTAAATGTGATTATGGAAGCCAGAAGACCTAGTACAAGGAAAGTGTATGCAGAAAAATGGAAGAGATTTTTATTTTGGAGTGCAGCAAACAATTTGGAGATTTCTGAGCCAAATTTGAGTGTGGCTCTTCAATATCTTACTGAGTTACTGGACAAAGGTTTGTCTTTCTCTTCCATTAAGATTCATGCTGCAGCAATTTCAGCTCACTATGATTGTGACCCACCATTGTTTTCGCACCCTTTGTTCAAGCAATTTCTTAGAGGGCAAAGAATATAAGACCCCACGTAGAGCTCCTACTCCTGCTTGGGATCTCAATTTTGTGTTGGAGAAACTTACTCTACAACCTTTTGAGCCTCGGCTACTGCTGAATTGAAATACTTGTCATGGAAGACTGCTTTTTGTTGGCCATTACTTCTGCAAGAAGGGTTTCTGAGTTGCAGGCCCTTATGGCAGTGGAGCCTTTTTGATTTTCATAAGGATAGGGTATCTTTACGTACTAATCCTTCCTTTATGCCTAAGGTGGTTTCTAGTGTGGCTTTAAACCAAACTATTCATTTGCCTACCTTTTATGCAGATCCCCAAAATAAAGGGGAAAAGATTTTGCACACTTTAGATGTACACAGGCTATTGCGTTATTATTTGAGCAGGACTAAGGATTTTAGGCAGTCCCAGCAGTTGTTTGTTTCTTTTGCTTTGAGTTCAAAGGGTAAGCCTGTATCAAAACAAACTATTTCTAGGTGGATTGGGTGTTGCATTACATTTTGTTATTCCCATCATGGCAAGGAGATTCCAGCTGGGATTAGGCCTCATTCCACTAGGGCTACTGCCACTTCCACAGCATTTCTAAGGGGGGTGGCAACTAAGGATATTTTGGAGGCAGCTACTTGGAGTTCAGTGCATACTTTCTCTAAGCATTATCACCTTCCTCTCTACTCTAAGTCTAGGGCTGGTTTTGCCACAGCTATTTTGCAAGGCATGTTGTCAGTTCCTGCTTCCTTATGATTTGCCAGCCTCCCTTACCTCTGCTTTGGGATTCTACCCAATAGTTAGGACTGCAGCAATGTGGAATGAAGAACATAGTACAGTTTTGTACCTACCATAAATGTAGATGTTCGAGGATCCACATTGCTGCAGTCCAATTTACCCTCCCTCCTTCCCCTCTGTGTTTAGGGGTGGTTGTGTAGGTGAGGTTATATTCTGCTAATTTTGTATATATTGTATATATATTTTTTGGTGCAGGTATTTTGGGAGTTTTTGGCTTTTGGCCTTATCTTTTCAGGGTCTTCTGACATCTGGGGCAAGAAAAGACTGAGGATATGACGTCGGTCATGCGCATTAGTACCCTGACGTACTGACGTCAGTCTAATGCGCCCTGACCGACGTCAGCCATATACTTTGGTATTCGGGCCGACTGGACAGCGGACTACCCAATAGTTAGGACTGCAGCAATGTGGATCCTCGAACATCTACATTTATGGTAGGTACAAAACTGTACTTTGTGTGTTAGTTTCTTTTTGTCTGTTTAAAGATAAAAAAAAAAGTTGTGTTGTTTTTTCTAGTTGACTTTACTGGATTGTTTTTGTATTTACTGTAACTAGGATGTCTAAGGATTCTAAGGAATCTAAACCTTCAATTTTTAAGAAATGCAGTAAGTGCAGTCAAAAGATGCCACTAACCGATGGACACACCAGTTGTGCGTATTGTTTAGGTGCTGTCCACGTACAGGAATCATGTTTCTTCCGTCATACATTTAGTTCCAGGGTGTTGATGAAAAGAAGGAACAAAACTGATAGTGAGAGGCTTATTAAAGACACCATTTTCAGAGGCCTCAGAAGGGAATCAGAGTTCCTCTAAAACTAGTCAAAAATGTCCTTCTGTTAGATCTGAAAACTCGGGGAAGAGAACATCCTCTGTGCTGCTCTACATTAGGATGAAAAAACTTGCCAAGGAATCATCTTCGGACGTGAAGGCTTTTGGACCCGTAAAATACCCCTCTTTGCCTCCTATTGTAATGTCTGGTTCGACAGAGTTTCAGTTTCGGAGCGGGTCCCCTGTATTGAAACTGGTCTCCCCAGTTCTGAGATCTCCTTTGCTGCAGCCAGTGAGGTCTCCGACCCTGTCCTCTCTATCCTCCAAAAGCCTTCTGGACGACTATGTGGAGCATGTGGTGAAGAGGCTTTTATGGATGCCGGCACTGGCCAAGATACTGTCGACTCTGACCCAGAGGGATTTGGGGCTGACAAATATCACTTCCTCTTCATCGATTCCTCCTCGACCAGTGCTGGGGTTTTGGATCCAGAGTGCCTGGATCCAATTGTTGCGGAATCGTCAGCGCTGAGACCTTCTCTGGGATCTTTGGGCCCGACTACCACTCTGACCTCCTCAGTTCCATCAGAATTTGAGGGTTCTAGGAGCCAACGTTCTCCTTTCAAGTGCGGTGAGGAGAGTTGGGTAGCACAGTTGTCTGATCGAATCTACCTCTCTGGGCTTCGGTGTGGGAGAGCTCGGCACCTGCATCAGCCTCAAAGCCCACCGCCTTGGTCCAGAGGAGGTTATCTGGTTCCTCAGAGCCAAGCTTCTTCTCAGATCAGGGCCGGGGAGCATTCTAGGTGATGATGAGAGTGCTGTCACCTCGGACTGCTCCACTTTCAGGTCCAAGTACTCCTCCCCCTAAAGCGCCAGTGTCTACCTCAGTGCCATCGCTTCCACCCGGGCGTAGTGACTGGAAACCCCAGGACACCCCATTGGGTGAAGTCTCTTCCAAAACCTCTCCGGAGTATCCCTCTGAGGAGGTCCCTCAGAAGAGGTTATGCAAGAGGAAGCATTTAGACTCCCCTGAGGAGTCCATCACTTTAGACATGGACCTCGATGAGGCAGAATGGTCCCCACATTCACCCTCTGAGGATGTCTCCTTTGCAGACATCCTAGAGATCCTTAAACAGAGAAGTGGCTGGACGCCCATCAACCCTTCTGAGGATGAGTCTGTGTACTTGGAGATGTTCGGCTCTTGCAATTCCACATCTTGGGTGTCTCCGCCTTTCGACCAACTCATGAAAGTAGTCAGTCGGAAGGTGTAGGGCTCTCCAGATTCAGTGGAACCTGTTCCTAGGAGACCAAATAAGTTCATCACTGTGCCCTCAGATAAGGAATTCCTCAGTAAAGGTGTCTTGGTAGATGCTATGGTGGTGGCGGCAGCCACCAAGAAGGAATTGTTTGAGGCATCCATCTGTCCATTCACCAAATAAAGTCTCGAACGATGGACAGGCACAGAAAGTGTATGTTTGCTTCAGCTTCCTTTGCCCTTAGGTCGCTGAACTACCTGACCCATTTCAATAGGCTTCAGAGGGATCTCCTGAAGGAGCTAGGAGATGGCCTTCAAGGTTCTGTAGCTGTGGGGGTTTCGGACAAGGTTTCCTCTCAGCTCTCCACCTTAAACTCCATGGTGAACTCTTCCATGCGGCTCGTTTCCTACATAGCCGATGGAACGCGTAGGGCAGCGGGTACAGGAATTTCCTTAAGGAGGCATTCCTGGATGCACTTATGTGATTTCGCAGAACTCTTTAAGTCTTCCTTTATTAATGTCCCTTTTGATGGCTTGCCCTTGTTAGGGCCAAAAGTTAGAGACTGTAACCAGGTGCAAACAGGAAGGAAAGAGACTTTCTACCATTGGAGTCCATTTCTTCCTCCCTACCAGACCTTATCCCAAAGGCCAGAAAGGGGAGAGGGTGTGGTTTCTTAAGTCCCAGAGAGCTTTCCTGGATGCAAGTTGCGATTCTCCCCCCAGGGCAGAGGGGGGAAGTAACAATGGAAGATGCCGACCATGCAGCAGAGGGGGTCCGCAAAACCAGGGCAACAGGGATTCTTTCCTTGGTAGGTCCTTTCAGAGCTCCTGAAAGGAGGCCCATCTGTCCATCTCTGAAGGCAGTTGGGGGTAGCTTATTGTACCCAAATGCCTGGCTGGAAATAAAAGACAAATGGGTACAAACGATCATATCCAGAGGTTATTACATACCCTTTTCCTCCCCTCCCTTAGAAAAAAAAATCAGTCCCGGGTGTTCCACCCAGTCAAAGGGATCATGCAACTCTAGAGGTACAAAATTTGCTAGAAAAAAAGTCATCCACAATGTCCCCGCAGACCAAATTAGATCCGTTATTTACTCAAGGTTCTTTTTAGTTCCAAAGAAAATGGGGGACTGGAGACCCATTCTGGATCTCAGCAGACTAAACAAGTCCGTCAAGAAGTCAAAGTTCTGGATGGTGACACTGCAGTCGTTACTCCCCTTTCTGGAGAAAGACGATTGGATGTGCTCAGTCGAATACCAGGATGCGTACTATCACATAAAAATGGACAGACGATCCAGGAGACATTTGCGCTTTCAGCTGGGAGCCAGCCACTACCAATTTCAGGCTCTACCCTTTGGTCTCACTACAGCCCCCCAGCGTGTTCACCAAATGCATGGCAGTAGTTACAGCTCCCTTGAGGCGTCTAGGATTCCAGGTGTTTCCATACTTAGACTGGCTTCTAACTGCCGCCACCAAACCTCTACTAACAAGAACAAGAGACACCACCATTCATCTTTGCTCTCAGCTAGGCATTAAGATAAATTTCAAAAAATCTGCCTTGTTGCCATCACAGTGCATTGTTTTTATAGGGGCAGATTTAGATACAAGACAAATGTTCACCAAACGTCCTCCCGAGAGGATTCAAACCTTGCGTTTTCAAGTCCATAACCTTTTGACTGAGAAAAAGTTGCAAGCGAGAGTCATTTTAAATGTTTTGAGTACCATGAGGCAGCAATGACCCTGATACCTTTAGCTTGTCTGCACATGAAGATACTTCAGTGGATACTATTTATCCAGTGGTCCATGCAAGAGCTGCCCATATCTCTCAAAATTACCATAACAGAATCCTACAAGAAATAACTGCGCTGCTGGCTTCACTCCACTCAAGTGACCTTAGGCCGACCATTTGTCTTTCTGCAACCAGTAGCCACAGTGACCAGGGACACTTCTTAGATGGGGGGGAGGGGCATTATCTGGGAAGAACTGTCCAAGGTGTTTGGCAGGGAAACGAGAACCACTTGCATATCAACGTCCTAGAGATGAGAGCAGTCCTTTTAGCATTGCAAGCATTCCAGGACTCCCTTCCACTAAGAACAATTGCAGTTCAGACTGAAAACATGTCAGTGGTGTGGTACATAAACAAGGAGGAACCAAGTCTTACTCCCTATGTCGAGAGGCCCAGAGAGTATGGGAATGGGCAGTCTCTTCCCAACGTTTTCTGACAGCAACACACATCCTGGGGAAATCCAACGTGATAACGGACAAACTCAGCAGAGCTATTCTGATGCCTCATGAGTGGTCCCTAAAACCAGAGGTAGCGGAGAAGATCTTCAAAAAGTGGGGCCAGCCTTGCTGCGATCTTTTTACCATTCCCGTGAATGCCAAGTGAAGCAGCTATTTTGCCCTGATCCCCCCACCGAAGGAGTCACCAAGGGACTCACTTGTACACGATTGGCCCCCTCGTCTCCTCTATGCCTTTCCCCCTTCTCCCTTAATCCTCAAAGTCCTTCACAAAGCCAGCACATTGAGAAGCAATTTGATACTCATTGCCCCATACTGGCCTCGTCAGGTTTGGTTCCGCTTTCTATGGCTCCATCTCCAAGAGGAGCCATGGATCCTGGACCCAGTTCCAGACCTTCTGACTCATCTGTCAGGGATGCTCCGTCCATCAATTCAACCCCTCAAATTGGCAGCTTGGCTGCTCCAGTTCCACACATAGCCAGGCTTCTAGATATTTCCCCGCAGTGAAACATATTTTGATTTTGTCTCATAAGGCTTCAACCAGAAAATTATGTTCTGGCAAATGGAAAAGTTTTTTCCCATTGGGCTGTTAACAATCACATCGATTTTTTTACTCCCCTATAACTGCGATATTAGATTTTCTAGCTAAGCTTTTTTAAGAAGGTGCAGCTGCAGTTACTACGCGATATCAATTAGCTGCTATATCAAACTATCATATTGGAGAAATGGGACTAAAAATCATGTCCCACAGGCTTTGCAAAGCCTTCTCGAAAGGTACTTTCTTGGTAAGACTTCCAGTAAAAGAACCACAAGTGCCATGGGACCTAAATTTTGTTTTAGCCACCTTGATCCTTCCCCCCTTTGAACCTGCATCATCATGTGAACTAAAGTTTTTAACATGCAAGACAGCCTTCTTGATGGCCATTACATCTGCTAGACGAGTATCAGAACTCCAAGCATTATCAAAACATCCTCCTTACATGATCTTTCACAAGGATAGAGTTTCCCTCCAGGTCTGATGAAGTTCCTAGTTTGTTTCAGGGATGAAAGCGCTAACCTTTTACTGCTGTATAAATAAAGTGGATTTATCGCTTCTTCTTTGTGGAGTCCTTTGGCCTGCATTTGCTTTTCTGTGGATTATAGAGTTTCCCAGCAAACTAACCCTTCATTCCGCCTGTCTTTTATTTCCAGCCAGGCATTTGGGAAGTATGTTCAGAAGCGAATTTAAGTCAATCCATTGACTTACCTGTTTTTTCCCAAACTATGGCAATAAGTCAGAGTACAAATTACTCCAATTAGACATACATAGTTCCATTTCTATCTGCATAGAAAAAAATGTGTTCAGAAAATCAGACCAACTGTTTGTATCATTTTCAGATAAAAAGAAGTGCACCCCCATATCAAAGGTCACGCTTTCCAAGTGTGTTACAGACTAAAACTTTCACATACAAATCTCAGAATAGAGAACTACCAGAGAAAGTAAAAGGCCTCTCCACAAGAGCTATACCAACCGTATCGGCCTTTCAGGCAAGACGACCTATGGATTGAATTTGTGCAGCAGCAACATAGATAAAGCCTCATACCTTTATCACTCATTACAAAGTCTATTTGGCCTCCAGGAACAGGGTTTCTTTTGGGTCCACTGTTCTGAAGAGTATTTTCCCTTGAACCTTTCAAGAAAGAAGATGCTAGGGACACTGTCCCAACAAGCGCTGAATGAAGGCAAGATAGGACATCATAACATTAAGAAGTTATGTACTCACTGTAACATTCCATGTTTGTTGCCCATTTCACCTTCATTCTTGCATCCTACCCTCCCTCCCCAAGCCTTCGCTCCTGGAGGATGGAGTGGTTTCTTGGTAATTGGAACTTGATGTTTTCCGAATCTCTTCTTTAGTCCTGTCTTGGTTATATGTTTATAAACAGTAGTTATAGTGTCTGCAAACAAGATCTGGGTAATCTTCCCTAAGCATGATGGGATTAGGGTGTAGCCACGAGCCGGTGAAAGTCCTCAAATTTTTGTATATTCCGAGTCGGAATCAATTCTTGGTTCCAAACCCAACCAGCAATGAATGAAGATGAGATGGACAACAAACATGGAACGATGTTCTTCATGTTTCACTGTTGCAGTCATCACACTTGGTGTTATCTGCCTGCAGGTAGCCCTCAGTCGGCCCGAATACCAGAGTCTTGGGATTTCTGCATCAGATCCTGTTGCCTATTCCATGACGTCAGGTCATCAGGAGTGTAAAGCATGCAGCTGACACCATTACATCAGCTTTTCTTGCTGTGTGGGAGCCCGAAGCAGAAGCAGTTGGCCGCTACCTGAAATTTTCGTTTTTCGAGTTTCAAACCTGAAGTCTTCTAATGCTAAGTACCCCATTGGGGATTCTTTTTTCTTGCTCTAACCGATGTTAGAAAAAGTTAACAATTGTCCTGCCTGTGGAAAGCAAGTACCTCACAGAGATTTTTATTCTTACTGCGTCACATGTTTAGGCCTAGACCACGACATCCCTCGCTGTCGGTTTTGTGCCTTCTTTAATGCCTGAACTATTCATCGTCAGGCTATCTTTGTTGCCAAATTCTTTCACTCTCGTTCTCCGTATTCCGAAATGGCTTCAGTAAACCATCCGACTACTGATCTTCCGAAAAAATGTAAGGATAAAGACAGAGACAAACCGCACAGGTCCAAAACTGCCAACAACGCTTCCGTTAAGCTAGTCGCCAGTCCACTGGTACTCAGGCACCTTCGCAGCCCCTGATATACCCACTTCTACAGAATCGCAGGCCTCTACTGAGGCCCATTCGGAGTCCGGTGTGCTGCGAGATGCTTCTTTGATTATGGAACCTGCGGATGTCTGTACCCTGGATGGGTCCAGAGCTGCCATGCAGGCACCAGCTTCTGAGGGTGTATTACGACCTTCCGACGTTCGTATTAAACCGACTACTTCATTTCAGACTAAAACGACAGAGTTTCTCAGGCCCAGAGTTCACACTACGCCTAGAAAACTGATGACCGAAGCGCATGCTCAATCTCCCATGCCACAGAAACAAATTCTTAGAATGGCTGAAGACCTTATAACTCTAATTAGGGAAAGCCAGCCTTCCCCCTCTAAAGTACAAATAACTGATTTTCCTTCTGATTCAACAGATCATGATTCCGGTGACTCTGATCCCTCTGATTACCAGGACATACCTTTATCTACCTGTGAGGATTCAGATGTAGAGGATTCCATTCCCTCTGCCTCCTTTCCACAGGACTTTTCTTTTGGTGAAACCTTGCATACCTTGAGAGCATTTTCGCTGGGAATGCCAGGACTACCCACAGTCCAAAAAGAGACTCAGAGAATTTTTAGACTTGCCTCAGCACAGGCCTCTAGCTATACCCCCCTATCCTGGATATTGTAGATGATGTCTTCATGGAATCCAGTCTTCTTACTCCTTACCTCCAGCTCCTAGAAAGCCTGACTGGTACTACAGGGTACCTGACTCTCACAAAATTTCTCTTTAAGAATCCCACTGTGGATCCAGAGACCATTTCCCAGGGACCTCTAAAGGTATTAAGGCTACTACAGGTAAATATCCTACCCCTTCGGACAGGGATTCGAGGGCTTTGGACAGATGGGGCAAGAAAGTATATACCTCTGCAACTCTTGCCATCAGAGCTTTAAATTGCCAGTTTCACATGTTGAAGTGCCAGCAGCATATTATGGAACTAATTAAACAAAAAATGTTGTTGCTTCCCGATTTTGCAGAAAATCAAGATTTACAAGAGTTAATGCATTCTGCAAACCAAGTCAGTAAACTTACTTTGCAGTGTGGTTTTGATGCCTTAGAAGCATCTTGCAGGGCTGCTGTCACTGGGTCTGTACTGAGAAGGCATGCCTGGCTGAAGGAACATATCTTGCCAGACCATGTCAAAACAAAATTACTAGATGCTCCATTAAACTAGGAACGTTTGTTTGGCACAAAAGCAGAAGAGGTTCTTAAAAAGATGAAGGAAAAAGCTAAGTCTATGCAAACTGTTACAGATTTCTTACAGGTACAGCCACCTAGTTTCAGTAGGCATTGGCCTTCAAAAAACTGGTCCTTTCCAGTCCCTACCAGGTCTTCTCAGCCCAAACGCAGGGGCAAACGACTACCAAGGATACAGTCTCAGGGTACACAGAAATATAAACAGTGGAGTGCTCCCCCCTCAAAAACAGGTAGTGGTAAGCCACCCCCTTATGGAAAAAATTCACAGTGACTTATCTATCATCCTTCCCAGCCATGCTCAAGTACTTGCACCCCTAGGAGGAAAACTCGCCCTGCATGCAAAAAACTGGGTGTCCATTACCCAGGACGGATGGGTCCTAAACATTGTATCCCAGGAATACAGATTCTACTTCCACTCACAGCCAACCCCAAGCGGGTTGCCAGACCTTCTTCCAAACCAGTGGGCAGAGGCTCAAAAGCAAGTACTTTCTCTTTTCAGTATCAGGGCTATTCAACCTGTTCCAATAGAGCAAAAAAGACAGGGTTTCTACTCCAGACTGTTCCTGGTGCCCAGAAAAGAGGGCTCTTGGCACCCTATCCTGGACCTGTCCATTCTCAACACCACCTTGGTGGTCCCAAAATTCAAAATGCTTGCACTACAGCAGCTTCTTCCTATGCTAGCCAAGGACTCCTGGCTAGTCACACTAGAGCTAAAAGAAGCTTATCTGCACATCCCCATAAGGGAATCTTGCAGGAAATATTGACGTTTCAAGACAGGCTCTACACACCATCCGTTCTCTGCACTTCCCTTTGGCTTATCTACTGCACCCAGGGTATTCACAAAATGCCTGGCTCCAGCCATTGCATACTACAGGCAGAGAAAAAATTCAAATTTATCCGTACTTGGGACGATTGCCTGATTCAGGCGGACAGTCAGGAATTGCTAGTTCAGCACCTGGCATTTGTAAAGAGACTTCTAACTTCTCTGGGGTACACCATCAAAGAAAATAAATCACATCTGGTGCCCAGCCAAAAGATTGTATTCCTGGGAGCAAGCCTGAACACAACTTCCCAGATGGCATTCCTTACTTCAGAAAAGCAGGTTTATTTGACAAACTACTTCAAACTAATGGCCACCAGAACCCAGCTATCTGCAAGAAAAATGCTGCAAGCCCTAGGGTTCATGGCTTCATGCATTCTACTAATTCCATATGCAAGACTGCATATGAGGAAACTTCAGCGGTACTTAAAAAGTCTCTGGTGCCAACATTCTCAGGACCTGGAAACAATTAATGTTAAGTTGTCAATCTCGCCTTCATTCTTGCTGGATGGGTTCGGAGCCGATCCTCGGCTCCGACTCGGCACTTGCTAAGCTTGAGAACTCCTTTTACCAGCTCGAGGCAACCCTATATCCCATGATGCAAGGCGAGACTACCTCAGATCTCGTTTGCCGCTTCGCGAAGAGGTCTCTTTTTTGCCAGCTCACGTGAGTTTTCTAATTAAACAAGTTATTCATGGGTAATTCTCCCTTTTTCTTATTTTGGGTAGTTTATATAATAGTGTGTATAGCTATACTATAGTTCCCACCCTATATTCCTCTTTTTGGGTAAAAGTTTATATTTCTTTTCTGTTAGGCCTAAGCCTCCCAGTCCATTAATCCCTGTCAGTTTGAGTGTGTTTTGGGGTTAATTGTGTGATTTTTGTTGAGTGTGTGTTTTGTCTTTTATTAGACTATGTCTAAAGAAGGAAAGGTCTCAGGCTTCAAGAAGTGTGACTCGTGCTGTCAGAAGATGTCTCTGACAGACGGTCACACTTCTTGTGTTTACTGCCTGGGGCCTTTACACCTGCAGGACTCCTGTGCTATATGCCATTCTTTTAGCCAGAGAGTCCTGCAGGAGAGGAGGAACAAGTTGATCCTCCGTGGCTTATTAAAGCCAGAAGGTTCACCGACAAAGACTGGGTCAGGTAAACCTTCCAAGCCACCTAAGGTTCAGGCTACGGTTGTTAAGCCTTCCCCGGTGGCTCCGACTCCTTCGGAGTCTAGATCGGCTCCGGCTCGAGCCGATCTTTCAACCACGGATATGGTAGTGTCGGTTCTTTCCAGCTCCGACACACAGTCTCCAGTTTCCTTGTCGGCACTGGCTGGTGCCGAGGTGTTATCCAGCATCGGAGCCGAAAAGTCTTCGGCTCCATCTGGAACCGAGAGGTCGTCGGCTCCGATGGCTCTGTCCAAGAAGAGATCTCGGTCCCCTTCTCTGGAGTCGATTCGCTCGACTCCGAGGTCTCCTCTTTTATCGGAACGGAGTCATCGGAGCCGATCTTCGAGATCATCCAGGCTGTCAGACCACGATTTAGAGAGGGTGGTAAGCAGGCTGTTGAAGTCCCAGGCACTAGCCCAAATGCTCCATAGCCCGTCTCAGCAGACTTCGGCTATTGCCCTTCCCCTTGAACTTCCTCCTCCGACTCTCCTCCAGAGTTCGGAGCCGGAGCTTTTCGGGACAGTGACCGTGTCGGCGCCGGGGCCTATACATCCCCTTTCGGCTCCGTCGTCTTCGGCTCTGATCTCCTCCATGAGACCTTCCTTGGAGGGATCCGGTCGTCGAGTTTCCATTGTCGGCTCCGAGGGGGCTAGTGGCATCGGACAATTGTCCGACACCGCTCTCCCTCTCGGAGCTTCGGCTTTGGTGAGCTCGGCTCCGACATCGGCCTCGGAGCCTTCTGTTTCAGTGGAGCCAGGAATTCCTGTCTCTTCGGAGCAGGAGTATTCTGGTCTCCCTGGGAGAGGAACCTTTGAGGTGATGAGGAGTGTCCTGGCACCTGAGCCAGGTCAACGGTCCATTCCTTCAGCTCCTCCCTCTTCGGTGCCTGTTGATGTCTCTTGCCAGTCTCTTGCTCCCAGGCCCAGGGATCCATCGCCCCAGGTTTCCCCATTGGGAATAACTTCCTCTTCCGAGGTTTCTCCTGATCCCGCAGGAGAACCCCAGCAAGAGGACGTGTAAGAGGAAACACACAGACTCCCCTGAGTCTACAACATCAGATACCGACTTAGATGAGTCGGAGGGTTCCCCCCAGTCCCCCTCTGAGGATGTCTCCTTTTCAGACATCCTGGAACTCCTCAAACAGAGGGGGAACTGGCCTTCCATTGACCCCTCCGAGGATGAGTCGGTATACCTGGAGGCATTTGGATCCCGACCCTCCACCTCCTGGGTGTCTCCCCCTTTCGACCCACTTATGCAGGTATTGGCTCGGAAGGCGTGGGCAGCCAGTTCTGTGGAACCTGTCCCCAGGAGGCCATCCAAATTTATTACGGCCCCTTCAGACAAGCAGTTTCTTTCTAAGGGCGTCTCTGTGGATGCTATGGTGGTGGCGGCGGCCACCAAGAAGGAACTTGTGGATCCTTCCGTGCCTGTCCATCCTCCTAACAAAGACTCTAGGACCATGGATAGGTATGGCAAGCGGATGTTTTCTTCAGCGACCTTTGCTATGCGTTCGCTGAACTACCTTTGTCATTTCACCAGACTTCAGAGAGACATTCTCAAATAACTAGGTGAGGTGGTTCAGGATCCTTCAGCTGCTGGGGCTCAAGACAAGATTGCCTCACAGCTAGCAATCCTAAATTCTTTAACCAACTCCTCCATGCGGCTCATATCCTATGCGGCCGATGGAACGAGTAGAGCCGCAGGCACAGGAGTGGCTCTTAGACGTCAGGCCTGGATGCGGCTTTGTAATTTCGCGGACCCCTTCAAGGCGTCCTTCACCAATACCCCCTTTGACGGTTCGGCTTTGTTCGGACCGCAGGTGAAGGAGACCTTGACCAGGTGTGAACAAGACAGCAAAACCCTTTCTGCCGTAGGAGTCCATTTTTCCACTCCTTCAAGACCCTATCCCAAAGGTCAGAAAGGAGGAAAAATGTGGTTCCGTAAAGCCCAAGGAGTTACGCCAGACACACGTGGTCAGTTTACCCCCAGAGGCAGAGGGGGTAACAATAACAGACGCCACCCTAGAGGCAGGGGGGGTCCCCAGAATCAGGGTAGCAGGGAGCCTCTTCCTGACAAACCCTTTCAGCATCCCTGAGGTGTTGCCCGACTGTCCACCCTTGGAGGCAGTCGGGGGAAGGATATCGCTGTACCCATTAGCCTGGCATTCCCTCTCTCAAGACATATGGGTACAGTCGATCATATCCGAGGGTTACAAAATCCCTTTTGAAAGGTATCCCGTACTTCACCAATCCCTTCCAGACATCTCACCCGGTCAAAGGGATTTGGCAAAACAGGAGGTCTCAAAGCTCCTAGAAAAAAGAGCCGTCCAAATAGTTCCAGCAGACCAAGTAGGATCCGGCATCTACTCAAGATTCTTTTTGGTCCCCAAAAGGACGGGAGATTGGAGACCAAATTTAGACCTGAGCAATCTAAACAGATTTGTCAGAAAGGCAAGATTCCGGATGGTCACGCTTCAGTCCATTCTGCCTTTTTTGGGCAAGGACAACTGGATGTGCTCGATAGACCTTCAGGACGCGTACTATCACATAAAGATACATAGACGCTCCAGGAGGTTTCTCTGCTTTCGGCTGGGGACCAGTCATTATCAATTCAGAGCCCTGCCCTTTGGCCTCACTTCAGCCCCCAAAGTGTTTACCAAATGCATGGCAGTGGTTACGGCTCATCTGAGACGTCAAGGATTCCAGGTGTTTCCTTATTTGGACGACTGGCTCCTCTCCGCCACCACCAAGCATCAGCTTCTTCAAAGCAGAGACTACACTCTGCAGATCTGCAAACAGTTGGGAATCTCAGTGAATTTCGAAAAATCTTCTCTGCTGCCTTGCCAATCTATCACCTTTATAGGCGCAGAACTAAACACAGTCAGTATGTTAGCCAGACTAACAAATCAGAGAATTCCAGACATCCAAAAATACGTTCGGATCATATTACTGAGCAACAAGGTCAGAGCCAGATTGGTTCAGAAGGTTCTAGGTCTTATGGCTGCGGCCATTGTACTTCTACCATTAGCTCACTTCCACATGCGTCTTCTGCAGTGGATGTTATTCACTCAGTGGTCATTCCAGAACCTACCCATGAGGCACGAAATTCTGGTCACACAATCGTGCAGGACTCATCTAACCTGGTGGATATCTTCTCCTCTGCTCCATCAGGGCCGACCGTTTGTTCCCCCATCTGCGGTTGCCACAGTCACTTCGGATGCTTCTCTGATCGGGTGGGGGGGGGCATTATCAGGGCAGGATGGTCCATGGGACTTGGCAACCCACAGAATACCATCTGCACATCAATGTCCTGGAGATGAGAGCGGTGCTTTTAACGTTGCAAGCCCTCAACGACTTTCTTCCCTCAGGGACTATTGCAGTTCAAACGGACAACATGTCTGTAGTCTGGTACATCAACAAACAGGGCGGGACCAGGTCCTATCCTTTATGTCGAGAAGCTCTCAGACTTTGGCAATGGGCAATCTCCTCTCATCGGTTTCTGATAGCAACGCACATCCCCGGCAGATCCAACCTCTTAGCGGACAGACTGAGCAGAGCTATTCTCATGCCTCACGAGTGGTCTCTCAATCGGTAGTGGACGAGATTTTTCAGAAGTGGGGCACCCCTTGTTGCGACCTTTTTGCTACACCCCAAAACAGCAAATGCCCGGACTTCTTCACCCTCTTTCCCCTACCAGGCCATCCCCTGAGAGACTCTCTAACCCAGGATTGGCCGCAGGGACTTCTGTACGCTTTTCCCCCATTCCCTTTAATTCCACAGGTCATTCAGAAAGCTACCATTTTGAGAGCCAAGTTGATTCTCATTGCTCCTTACTGGCCTCGACAAATTTGGTTCCCGTCCCTACATCGTCATCTCCTGGTGCAGCCTTGGCATCTGGACCTAGTTCCAGATCTTCTGATCCACCAAACGGGTCAACAGCACCGGGCCATTCGTTCTCTCAACCTCACTGCTTGGTTGCTCCACTTCCTTCCCTAGCCAGTCTTCCTATGATCTCTGATGCTGTCAGAGATATCATAATAGCTTCCTTAAAGTCGTCCACCAGAACGGTTTATGCTAGCAAATGGCGACGTTTTTCCCTATGGACAAACTCCAGGCGCATTGATCCCTTTACTGCGCCAGTGCATTCAATTTTGGATTTTCTGGCTGAAGTTTTTCAGTCAGGATCTTCTTCATCGACAGTTAAAGTCCAACTGGCAGCAATTTCTAAATATCATGTGGGCTTGCAAGATCATAACATAATGTCGCACAGACTATGCAAAGCCTTTCTGAGAGGTGTTTTTCTTCTAAAGCCTCCAATAAAACATCCTCCTCCACAATGGGATCTGAATTTGATGTTAGCATCCTTGATTTTACCTCCCTTTGAACCGTCTGCTTCATGCTCCTTAAAGTTGCTGACCTGGAAAACAATATTCTTGGTGGCTGTCACTTCAGCAAGGAGAGTATCTGAACTACAAGCCCTCTCTATCCATTCCCCATACTTAGTTTTTCACAAGGACAGGGTATCCTTAAGAACTAATCCATCTTTTCTGCCCAAAGTTGTTTCTCAGACTAATATTAATCAATCCATCGATCTACCAGTTTTTTTCCCTAATTATTCGGACAGAGCTGAAAAAAAACTTTATTTTTTGGATGTCCATCGTCAACTCAGATATTATTTGCAGAGAACTAAACATTTCAGGAAATCTGATCAATTATTTGTTTCCTATGCAGAAAACAGGAAAGTGACCTTATCCAGATGGTTGTCTTCTACCATTTCTTATGTGTATTCGCTCAGAGGCAAGCAACTACCCTCAAAACCGAAAGCGCATTCAACCAGGAGCCTGTCCACATCTACAGCCTTTCAGGATAGGCTACCCATTGATACCATTTGTGCAGCAGCTACTTGGGCCACTCCTCTTACCTTTGTCTCTCATTATAAATTAGATTTGGCCTCCAGGGACAGAGCCAGCTTTGGTTCCACAGTTCTCAAGAGTCTGTTCCATTGAGCCACCCAGGATACAGGTGCTAGGGATGCGGTCCCATCCAGCAAGAATGAAGGCGAGATTGACAACTTAACATTTAGAAGTTATGTACCTACCATAACGTTCCATGTTAGTTGTCTTCTCTCGCCTTCTTTCTTGCGTCCCTCCCTCCTTCCCCCTGGCCTGGAAGGGCTTCTCTTTCTCAGGTTTCACTCTCCTGAGTCTTCAGTAGAAAGAGTCTATCTTAAGAACTTTTTGCCTGGTTCTTCTAGGCTAGTCTTTGCTCTTCCTTTGGGAATAGTATTATTTTAGCAGGGTGTTATAGCTACCAAACGAGATCTGAGGTAGTCTCGCCTTGCATCATGGGATATAGGGTTGCCTCGAGCTGGTAAAAGGAGTTCTCAAGCTTAGCAAGTGCCGAGTCGGAGCCGAGGATCGGCTCCGAACCCATCCAGCAAGAAAGAAGGCGAGAGAAGACAACTAACATGGAACGTTATGGTAGGTACATAACTTCTAATTCCTATCATTCCTTGTCTAAGGGCAGAGTTCCTTTGGTGGGCAGAGGCTTGCAACCACAACAAGGGACTCACTTTCACTCAACCTCTCACCGCCCAAACCCTGACAACAGATGCATCAGACTATGCAAGATGGGCTCACATGGCTGACAAATGCATTCAAGGCAAATGGAGCCCAGGACAAATTCACCTACATATCAGTCAAAAAGAAATGTTAGCTGTACAGACTGCTCTGACAGCCTTCAAATACCTTATCCTTCCAGGACAACTCTTGATAAAGACAGACAACATCGCAGTTATGTGGTACATAAATAAGCAGGGGGGAACTCATTCATACCCACTCTGCAGGTTAGCCATGGCCCTGAGGAACACAGCCTTGAGCAACCAAGTGCACCTGCAAGCTCAATTCCTGCCAGGCAAACAAACTTCACTGGCAGACGACTTAACCAGTAATCTACTAGACCCACACGAGTGGAAACTGGAACCCAACTCATTCAAACTTCTAACCCACAGGTGGGGCATACCAGAGGTGGACCTCTTTGCCTTCCCCCAAAACCATCAATTGAGGAAAGTTTGCACCAGAAATCCCCACAGCCAAGCATGGAAAGTGGATGCCCTATCCTTTACATGGGAAAACCTCACAATTTATGCCTTTCCCCCTCTGCCCCTCCTTTCAAAAGTTTTACTCAAGATCAAACAGAACAAACCAAGGGCAATCCTTATTGCACCAGACTGGCCCCACCAGAACTGGTACGCACTCCTACGCAGTCTGGCAGCAGTGCCACCCTGGCACCTACATCAGGCCCTCTTCCTGCTGTCCCAGCAGGAGGGACAGATTTTGCATTCTCAACTGCAAACCCTGACCCTTGCAGCCTGGCTTATTCCATGAATACACCACCAGCAACCCTCAGCAAACAATTGCTGGACATCATCCTTGAGGCCAGAAGGCCTAGTACTAGGAAATCCTATTCAGAAAAATGGAAAAGATACTGATGTTCATCGTGCATACAGCTGCAGTCATAACAGATGGGTTATCCTGCCGTCAGGCGGGTCCGCGGTCGGCCGAATTCCAAAGTCTAGGTCCGGCGACGGTTGTCGTCGCTTCCTCCCTGACGTCAGTGCGGCAGGGGTATAAAAGAGGCAGCCGACGCCATTTTCTGTTATGACTGCAGCTGTATGAGCACTCGAACATCTACATTTATGGTAGGTACAAAACTGTACTTTCTTGAAGCCAGTCTCAAGGAAAGGACACAGCCGTACCCACCTTACCTCAAATCCTAGATTATCATGCAGAACTGCTCCACAAAGGCCTATCCTTCTCTTCTGTTAAGATTCATGCCTCAGCCATCTCAGCTCATTATAATACTGAGCCACCTTTCTTTTCTCACCCTCTGTTCAAACAGTTCCTGAGAGGAGCTAACAATTTAACTTGACTGCCTCCACCCTTCCTCAGCTTTGGGAATCAACCCAAGTGTGATGACTGCAACACTGAAACACGAAGAACATAGTACAGTTGTGTACACTTACCGTAAATGTAGATGTTCAAGTGTATTCACTGTTGCAGTCCTGGTTACCCTCCCTCCAGCCACCTGACTTTTCTATGCTTTCTACCTATCCTCTTTTTGGCCATATCTTATGGCTGTGGTATTTACTTTTTACTGGACTTGTTCCACACCATGTAATTGCTCCCTATTTTGGGGGCTCCTGTCATCAGGGGCAAGAAAAACTGATGTAATGGCATCAGCTGCATGTTTTATACTCCTGACGACCTGACGTCATGGAAGAGGTCGTAGCATCTGATGCAGAAATCCCAAGACTCTGGTATTCGGGCCAGCTGAGGGCTACCTGCAGGCAGATAACCCCAAGTGTGATGACTGCAACAGTGAATACACTCGAACATCTACATTTATGGTAAGTGTACACAACTGTACTTTATGGTGAATACATAATTTCTTATTTTCATGGGTCAACAAGAAACTAGCCTGTGGAAATCATTTTGACTAAATATACTGAATTACTTTAACTTCAACAAACTATACAATTGAGTGATTTCCTGGTACTCCTGTACTGCCTTTGAATTGTTTCCCTTTGAGTTGTGGCTGTAAGCTACTCTGGTCATTTTTGATAGTTAAATTGTTTATGCGGACTACTGTGGATGCATGTACGTAATTATATTCTTGGGCCTATACATTTCAAATGTATTAATCTGTACATATATTTTCTTGTATACATGTACGTAGATGGATAGATGCTGTACATAAAAAGTTCTGATGTTATTTCATTAGAAATTGATGCATTAAATTAAAGACCTTACTTTTATACATTTTGTGTAACGTTTTTTTGTATTTTATGCCTTACTGAATCTAACTTGAACTGACACTTGTTCCGTGGTTCTCTTCAGTTGTTTTGTTAGCTAGCATACCTCTTTCTAAGCCCAAAGAACATTTATTTTATCTTTATAGTTATTTTGAAACTTATTATGATGGTATGCATCCATTTGCTCCAACAAACAAAAAACTGCAAACTACTAGTGAATGAAGACAAGCCTCTGGAATGCTAGAACGAAGCTGTATCAAGTAGTGTTAAGCTGCCACAAGTTTATTTAATACTTTTTGTTCAACACAAGGTTCAAACTTCCTCAGACAATTTACAAAATGAAAATTAGTACATAGCTTAATACTAAGTTCTAAAAATCACATGATGTTTGCCTTACAATCAGGAGAGAGGTGTTGAATAATTAATTAGTGACATCATGGATCTTTGCCCATTACCATTCATTCAGAAACCTGGATGAGTTTCAGTTTTTGGAGGTCTTTCAGTTAATCAGGGTACAACAATCACAATAACTGATAAATTAAACAGCTTGGACCACAAGCTATTAAAATTAAAGAAATTACAATTGGAAATACTGTATTTCAAAGAATGTATTAAGCAACGTATGGTACCTAAAGGACTGCATAAAGCTCAATACCCCACAGGACTTGAAGGTAATTCACCTTTTCATATTTACTTAATCAATTTATTTGATAAGCAGGGGATTGAATTGATGGATCTTATGGTGAAACATTATTCTATGTGGGTTGATATAATCTCAAAAGAAGTTACCATCTTGGACAATGAGATAAAAACTGATTTAGCATTTGCCAGGTATAAATTTGATTGTACCAGGATTTTCTCTAGCATTGATCAATATTTGATTAAACTAAAGGCCACTAAAGTCAAAAAACTTCAACGTGATAGGACAGCCTATGATGCAGGCACGGCCTATCCATTGCCCCCACCATCTCAATCGTGGCTGTCAAATAGTAACTACAACTATACTGAGAGGGCAAATGATGAAAATAGACTGATCAGTGCTGAACTGACTCTTGAAGTAGATGGGAGCCTAGAAACTAACTCAGTGAGGAGAATTAAAAGAATGAGGAGTCAGGGTCATAACACTAATCCAGATGGAATGACATACCGTCAGAATCAGTTAAATATTCGGGACCCCATCCAGCTGGGAGCTGTCATCAAACAGAAGAACAAAACTCACAAAAGGAAGAACAACCAGAAATATTAAACGGAAACGTTAGAATTGGAATTAAATAACAACCCGGATGTAACAACTAATATAACAGGGGACTGTAAAATTTTTAATTATTCTTCAGCTTGTGTAGCACCAGAATTGGTGGAGTTGCACTTTTGTGCCTTGGTTTAATATGAATTTACCCAGGACAATCATGGATTTTGTGTTTCACCAGGAAACTTAATTTGAAAGTTATCCTGGGGAACAATTGCAATGTAGAAAATAATCCTGTACATGTTGCCAGCACTTTTAACCCACCCAATCACTTAACCCTACAGTCATTTGAGCAACGTTGTGAACTGGATTTACGCTCCGCATGTACCAGGGAAAACAGGGGGCCCAATACGAGTAGTAGTGCTCAATCAAATGTTTCTCAGCAGGAATGGGGGGCCCTAAATTTGTTAGCGGATGTCAGGGTTAGTAGGCCAGATAAAGGTGGAGGGTTAAACATTATGGACAGTTGTGATTATACAACTCACATGCATGAGATTTTAGCTACTGAAGCATATCAGAAAGTATCCTTGAATGAACTTAATGTAGCTCATCAACGTATAAGAAGCAAGATCGAGAGTTATATATAGAATAAAGGATAGATATAACTAGCTATAATTTCATGTGCATGCCGTTTCTGAAAATACCAATTTTATTTGGGATTCCCAAAATCAACCATTAGTAGACGCGAGGAATTCCATCACATACCCTAGCGCCAAAATAGTAGATTCATTTTTGAAAAAAATACCTAGTCCATGAAAAACAGATTTGTAAGGATTCATGGTCCTTTCTACAGAAAATTGGAGAACTACAGTTCGATAAGGGCCACAGTTTCCTTACAATCAGTGTGAAAGATTTATACACTTCTATCTCCTATGAAGAGGGGATAGAATGGATCAGAATTCTACTAAATAGAAAGGGTGCACCACGAAGGGTGATTGAATTGGTGACAGAGTTATTGGATCTAATCCTATCTAATTATTTTTTCCTCTTTGATAAGGAATATTATTTGCAAAAAATAGGGGTGGACATGGGTTCACCGTGTGGTGCTGGTGTAGCCAATATAGTCATGACCCATTGGGAATCAGAATTCATCTTCACAGTAGAGAATATCAGGGAGAACATTAGATTTGACACCCGGTTCCTGGATGACATCTTTATTGTCATTAAAGGTGACATAGGTAAAGCTACTGCCTTAGTAAATTATTTCAATAATGCAACAAATTTTTTGAAATTTACATTTAATTTCAACAAGGAAGAGATCAGTTATTTAGACATCAGCCTAAGGAAAGATGCCTCCAACCAGAGTTATGTAGCTAAAGTATATTGGAAAAGCACATACTCCAATTCCTTTCTGCATTTCACAAGTAGTCATCCCTAGCATCAAAAACGATCAGTTGTTAAAGGAAATCTAGTAAGAGGAGCTAGGATTGTTACTTTAGATGATGAATTCAACTTTGAATGTATGGCTTTGAAAAGAATGTTCGTAAGCCGGGGCTACCCAAGGAAATTAGTAGATTCCCTGATCAGTTTAGTTAAATCAAAGAGGAATAAAGGAATGTATTCTCCTATTTTGAGATTAACCAGAGTCACTAATCCCACTAGTGGTAGTGAGCACTCCATTATTACTTTAGAATCAAAAGTGGATAAATCCAATGACTTTACACCAAGTTTAATTACAACCTTCAGTGCAGACAGCCATATTGTGAGATCTGTTTTAAATAAGAACTGGGATTTAATCAAAAGTGATGTAGAATTATTCCAGAAAGTAGGCAGTCCCCCTAAAATTATTTTCAAAAGGGGCCCCAATCTAAAAAAACCTGCTGGAGTCTAAGATCAGCAGGGAATGTTCAAATGAGAAACTTGTAGATTTTGCAAGCATATAGAAGTGACAACATCCTTTAGTATTGATAACGCAATATATAGAATCTAAAACAAACTATGTCAAGGATCTAATGCCAATGCTGATCTGCTGTGAGCTACAACAGATTGGCATTAAATATACTGTTCCCAAGGATATTGCCAATATCCTGGCAGATCAATTCAGTGCCAACTTCACCCCCTTCTCACTCCCTAAACGGCCCATCTCAATACCGGAAGATAGCCAAATTCTGGTAATAACGGTCACACATGTAAAAAATGCACTCTCCAAAGCTAAGAATGCAGCATCCATGGGACCAGATGACATCCCGGGCTGTGTATTACATGAACTACAAAATGAACTGGCATCTCACCTAAGTGTCATGTTTAATCATAGCCTCAGGCTTTGTGCCCACTGAGTGGCGCACAGCTACAGTTATCCCACTCCACAAGGGGAGATCCACCTTAGATCCCGAGAACTACCACCCCATCAGTCTGACGAGCCTGATCTGCAAGGCCATGGAACGTATCATCATGGGACTTATAAACAAAGACATTGGCAACCTTCAAACACTGGATCCCACCCAGTTTGGGTTTGTGAAGGGGCGATCTTGTCTCCTGAACCTGATTGACTTCTTCGAATCAGTCTCCAGAGCCTTGGACGAGGGTATGGCGGTCCACGCAGCCTATCTGGACCTCGCCAAGGCCTTTGACACCATCCTCCACTCTGGAATCATAGATAGACTTACTAAGCTGGGCATTAATCCCTACATCACTCGATAGATTGTCAACTGGCTTACTGACAGAACCCGCACTGTAAAAGTAGCCGACTCCAAATCCAGCTCCAGACAAGTGGAGTACCGCAGGGTTAAGTTGTGGGATCGCTCTTGTTTGGCATCTACTTCTCTGAAGTACAGGCCAACACTAAGGGGCTCTGGCTAACAAAGTTCACAGATGACTGCAAACTGGTAACCATTATTGAATCCCCAAATGATGTGGATACTCTACAAAAGGGCCTTACAAAAACAGATACTTGGTGCCAGAGCCATGGGCTCAAGCTCAATGCCAAGAAATGTATAGTTATCCCCTTTGGGAAAAAACATGTACCCATGAATTACCACGTAGGTGGCAGTACACTAAACACTGAAAGTGTGATGAGACTTGGGGACACAGGTGGACAGTGGTCCCACCTTCGATAATCACATTGCCACAACTGTCAGGAAATCCTTCTATGTGGCACTCCTCATCACTAAGGGCTTTTCATCCAGAAAAAAGGAGGTCATTGTCCCACTGTACTCATCCCTCATTAGACCCATTATACAATACAACGCCCAGTTTGGTATGTACCTCTCAAGACATCTGCAACAACTAGAAAGGCCACAGAAATACCTCACTAAAAGAATCACAGGCTTAAAGCAGATGCCCTACGCTGACTGCCTTAAAAAACTCCAGCTATACTCTTGTTGCATATTGTCTTCTCAGAGGCGATCTCTGCTTAACATACAAGGCCATGTCAAACCCAGAGCTGTTGGACATGCTACACTTAAAGAAATCCCAATCCCTCAGAGTCACATGCTTCAGGGATCTAAACCTTGTCATCACAGTAAACAAAACATGCTGGAGGGATAGGTTCCTGACCCAGAGACTCCCCAGACTTTGTAATAGACTGCCCATATATGTCAAGCAGAGCACCTCTTTGGCCCTCTTCAAAAGTAACCTTGACGATTGGATGGGAGAAGGGAAATTCACCCCGGGGATCATGTCAGTCACCCTGCCAGACAGGGGTCCAGGGAAGTAAATAGTGTGGGAAGAAATAGCCAGGGAATTGTTATGGCTAGGCTTGTATAGGCCCTAGGGCCGATAGCCTAGTTACCAACCTGTGAACCTAAGTTGTAATTCCAAGTTAGTTGTCTATCTTGCTAAATGCCAACAATCCCCTGCCTATTATATAGGCAAAAATGGAACGTCGATTCTGTGAACACATCTGTGAACATCAGTATGCAATTAGCAAAGGGAAGTTGGATAATGCTTTAGCAAAACACATTTCGATAGAAACAAATCATACATTTAAATACCTAGTGATAGATTATGACATGACATCAGAGGGGGGGGGGCTAAGGGTTTGAAATTAGAAGAAGTGGAGTTGTTCTGGCAGATAAAATTAAATGCATATAAACATCCTGGTCTGAATGACTTCTGTTCAATTAAGTGTCTACTGAAGCTGAAAAGCTTGGCAAGGTAACCAGAAAGCAATACTAAACATATAAACTGTTAAAAAGATTAAATGTAGCCTGGTAGATATTCGATCTTGTGAAATACAGAACAGAACCCCAGCAGAACACAAAATAGTGAGTGATGAATTATTAAATTTAAATAAAATAGTTTTAATTAGAAATTTAGTTAAGTATATTAAATCATACTATATCGAAGCATAGGTTAGAATATTAATTAATGAGTTATTGTCACAATTTTACTTAATTGAAAGGTGTAATTATGGTTTTAAGTAACTAATGTTAAATGTTATCTTTTGCACTTTTATAGTGTCATACTAGACAGCATTTAGTTATTTATATTGTTTTCATGTAGTATTTTCTGTGAAAATAAGAGCTTCAATGCACTTATCCAGGTTTCTGAATGAGTGGTAATGGGTGGGGATCCATGATTTCACTAATTAATTATCACCTCTCTTCTGATTGTAAGGCAGACATCATGTGATTTTTAGAACTTAATATTAAGCTATGTACTGTCTAATTTTCATTTTGTAAATTGTCTGAAGAAGTTTGAACCCTGTGTTGAACGAAAAGCGTTAAATAAACTTGTGGCAGCTTAACACTACTTGGTGCAGCTTCGTTCTAGCTTTCCGGAGATTCATCCATTTGCTACTTAGGCCCTTTACTGGCTAGCTTATTGGGGAAATATTCACAGTCACACACCCAGATCATTATTGTTATACAGATGCAGATTGACATTTTTCATGATTTTACTAAATGAGGGTGGTTTGTCTGCTTCTAATATCCTTTCCTGATAGTGAAGTACGACAGAGAGTACTGGTTAGAGTGTGAGCTTGTCTGATAAGAGAGAGCAATATGTAGACCATAGCCAGGTTATACTTGACAGTAGCTTTTTGGGGGGGAATACAGGGAAACTGAGAAGCCAGTACTTCTGGTTTTATGGGTCTGTAGAAGTATGGAAAATAACAAGAGTATCTGTTCATTACTGTTATGGTGTGTGTGTTTTGTCAAAGATTTACAGTTATGACTGTACCCCTGGTCAGCCTCAGTAAGAAGCTGAGATCCCTTATAAGATCCTCCAAAGCTAGCTACAAAAACAAAATCGCCGCTAATTCTAAGGACAATCACAAAGCATTCTGTAGCTATGACAAGGATCTTGATGGCAACACCCAGATCTGCTCTGAGTTACAGCACAGTGGCACGAAAATTACAGAACCAACTGATATTGCCAACATCCTGGCAGATAGGTTCAGTGCTAACTTTACCCCCCCCCCCAGCCCCTAAAGGGCCCATATCTATACAGGAAGAATGCAGAGTCCCTGTAATCACAACTACGCAGGTAAAAGCTGCACTCTCTAAAGCCAAAAACACAGCATCCATGAGACCGGACAACATCCCAGGCTGCGTTTTACACGAACTGGCTCCCCAGTTAATCATCATGTTCAATAATAGCCTGGCATCAAGCTTTGTGCACACTAAATGATGCACAGCAACAGTTATCCCACTCCACAAAGGGGGAGCCACCACTGATCCTGGGAACTATCGACGTATTAGCCTGACGAGCCTGGTCTGCAAGGCCATGGAACGTATCATCATGGAACTCATAAACAAAGACATTGGTAACGTCCAAACTCTGGATCCCACCCAGTTCGGGTTTGTGAAAGGCAGATCATGCCTCCTGAACCTGATCAACTTCTTTGAGGCAGTCACCAAAGCTGTAGATGAGGGTAAGGTGGTTCACACATCCTATCTTGACCTCGCCAAGGCTTTCGACACCATCCCCCATTCTGGAATTACAGCTAAACTCACTAAACTAGGTATAAATCCCTACATCACAAGATGGGTTGCCAACTGGCTCACTGACAAAACCCACACTGTAAAAGTTGCAGACTCCAAATCTGACTTCAAAGCAGTGACAAGTGGAGTACCACAGGGTTCCGTCCTGCGACTTCTCCTGTTTGGTATCTACTTCTCTGAAGTACAGGCTAACACAGAAGGCCTCTGGCTAACAAAGTTCGCAGATGACTGCAAACTAGGAGCCATAGTCAAGTCCCCAAATGATGTGGACATCCTACAGAAAGGCCTCACTGAGCCTGATGCCTGGTGTCAGAGGCATGGCCTCAAGCTCAGTGCCAAAAAGTGCAGTGTTATCCCCTTTGGTAAAAACTCTGTACCCATGAACTACCACATAGGCAGCAATCTATTTAACACCGAATGTGTGATAAGAGACCTTGGGACCCAGGTGGACAGTAGTCTCTCCTTTGATAGTCACATCGCCACAGTAGTCAGGAAGTCCTTCTACGTGGCACACCTCATCATAAAAGGGTTCTCATCCATGAAAAAAGAGGTCATTGTTCCCCTCTACTCGACACTCATTAGACCCATTATAGTGTACAACGGCCCTTTTGGAATGTACCTCACAAGACATCTGCAGCAGCTGGAAAGGCTTCAGAAGTGCCTCACAAAAAGAGGATTACTGGCCTCAAACAAATGCCCTACACTGACCGCCTCAAAAAACTCCAGCTTTAGTCTGTAGCATATCGCCTACACTGAGGTGATCTCTGCCTATCATATAAAGCTATGTCAAACCCAGAGCTGTTGGACATGCTACACCTAAAGAAATCCCAATCCCTCCGAGCTACATGCTCTCGGGACCTAAACCTTGTCACCACAATAAACAGGACATGGTGGAGGGATAGATTCCTGTCCCAGAGACTTCCCATACTCGGGAACAGGCTACCCATCTATGTCAAGCAAAGTTCTTCATTAGCACTCTTCAAGAAAAATCTTGATGAGTGGATGGGAAATAGGAAATACACCCCGGGGATCACTTCTGTGTCTCTGCTCGACAGTGGCACAGGAAAATAACTTTCTTGGGTGGCGTAAACCAGGGAACTTTGTTGGTAAGGCTTATGTAGCCCCTTGGGCCGATAACCTAGTACCTACCTATGAACCTATGATGAGTTTGCTTGTATACTTTCATATCCTATTTTTTCATGATGCTTGTATACGTAAGTGAACAGCGCCACAATTCCCGACTATATCTCAAGTAAAACTCTTCTCATGCCTTTTTATTTTACAAGATATATTCACATAACTTGCCCCAAATAAATGCTTAATGTTTTCAGTTGTATTCCCTTTGACTTTTCCCCAAGAACTTCAGTATGTTAGAGTATTCTGTTCTCTGTTGTCTAATCCATCGGTTCTCTTCAGCCATACCTCTCAAGTGTACCTCATTACGTGGAACGTACCTCATTTGGGGTCTTAAAAAGTTCAATTTCCTCAAAGTCCCACATTGAAAGAGTCTGTCACACATTCAGTGTTAGGATTTTTCTTAAGTGAAATCCATGGTAAATAGAAATTAATCATTAATTCATTAAAGGATCTTTAGAAGTAAACCCAGCATATTTTACCCATCCTATGACCTTCCTAGTTGAAGTTGTTAGTAAGCCTTTAGTATGTGTTCCCCATTTTTCCCATTTGTTCCACATTATGAAGGAGAGTGTTCCTCATTTTGGAGATGGAAGGTTGAGAGCTATGTCTTCAGCCAGTGAGGAACTGCTGTTGATACTAAGGATTAATTTACAAACCTCTGATAGACCGTCCTCTGTATACCATGCCCCCATGCTGTGAAATTGACTATTTCATCTATTCTGGATAGTTACCACAGGAATCCTTTTGAGAACAGAACTTGAAACTTATTTTTTTGCAAGAAGATATTTTAATTTTTGAAAAAAATAGACCCGATGTTGTCATTTTCATTCGTTCCTCAGTAATGGGTCTCTGATCCAGCTCAGCTGTATTTCTAGGGTTGCCACCTTTTAACAAGGCCAAAGTGGGACATGGGGGTGTGGCCAGTAGGACATGGAGTGTGGCCAATATGACACTGGCCACAACCCCCACCATGACATCACCAGAGGTGTTAATGAAGATGCAGTGTCACAGTTATGGGTACAACACTGTGAAGTTATTACAGCATACTGAAAACTCACAAACCATTTAAATGAAGTGAAGCAAACACATTACTCAGTTGTAGCAGTAATTACCTTTAAAGGAAAAAAAGACACTGCTCATTAAACAGACACTTGTTTATTTAAAAAAAGTAAAACAATCCTTTATAAACCAGCCATGACTATTCTGAAAGAAAACTCAAAAGTCTACATACCACACATAAGCTAAATGTGTATAATTAAGACTGTTTTATTGCAATTGAAAGCTAATGCAAAGAAAAACAAAACTACATACTGCACACTAGTACACTAACTAAATCACTTTTTTTTTAAAGTGTATTTTGCATTTGTTTTTTTTTTTTGTCTTGAAGAAGTGCCCAGTTTGATACAATATTTGAATAAAAGTCACTACATTTCATCCGGTACTTTATAGTCCTCATTAGTTTGCCTTTTAACAAGTCCACACTACATCAGTTTCGCACGTCAATCCATTTACTTTTCACCAAAGAAAAAAACTCTTCCTGCAAATGCATTTGATGTTGGTATAGATAATACCCTAGCAATTACCGCATATAGTGCAGTCAGCTCAGGCCCTTCTCTGAAAAGCTTCAACCACTTTTCTCCTGAGGTCAAGCTTGTGGTATGTAACTGTTCGAGAAAGGGCCTAATTGCCAAGTAGTTCCTGAAAAGATGGTCTTCATCTACATCCTGCAGACTCAGGGCAGTGGTCACACTGAGTATGTCACTGAAAGCAAAGGGCTCAGTTAGGGATAATTTAGACAGTGTAAACAAGTCGTAGTTTTCAGTATAATCAAACCGCTGTTCTAAGTACTTTACTGCTGTCTCCAAGAACACAACAAAGTCTCTTTTCAGTTTGTTAGCAGAAGTGCTGTCTAATGTGCTCATAAGTGCCCTAAGTTTCCCTCCAAAGAAAGCACCTTCAGCTCTTGCTGCAGTTTTTCCTTCAGAGAGACCATTACACAAAATGTTTCCATGGCACTAAGTGCTGATTTTTCTGATGTACTTATATGTTCATTGAAATCCACAAGAACACCACTGAGAAAGTGCAAATAGTACTGGAGCAGCATAGGCAATGCATTCTCACCGTGCACATTAGCTGAAAAGTACTGCCATATCTGCCGGGGGGTTTCCTTCTCCCTGGGAGAGAAAATAGGACGGGAGCACTATGAGATTTTTCACTATTCTTTCAATGGTTGGCAGTAGTGACAGCCACCTTGTCGGCACATGTCTTAACAGACTGTCAAAGTCCATGCCACAAAACTCAAAGAAGTCTTTCAAGTCTCTGGTCCTTGTGGCAGAACCTGAGAAATGGCTGAAAAGTTTCATTGCAAATACGTCCACATAATACAGTAGTTGTGCTGCAGCTTTTTTGGCTGCATTGTGAATGATGTGGGCAACACAGTTAGCCTTATGGAGTCATGGACACTTTTCTTTTAATCTGGTATACACACCAGATTTCTTCCCATAGTTCACACTAGCATTATCAGCCCCATATGCTGAAATGCTGTTCCAGGGCAAGGAGTGCCTTTTCATAATGTTTGAAATCTGCTGTGATATAGCCTGTGCAGATTCATCAAGGTCTTCATAGAAGTCTAAAAGGCCATTCACAATCCCTTCTTCTTTAGAAAAATGCCTCACAACAAGTGGAAATAATTTTATGTTCCCCTTATTGGAAGCCTCAGATGAAATTGCAAATGTAGTGCCTGGTTTTTGAAGGTCATGCAGGAGACATTCCAATGAGTGCGGTCCCAAAACGTTTTCGACACTGGCTTCAGTCTTGGTTCTTCCACAAAATAGTTTCTTTGCAATGTCCGAGTCGCTGTACACCTGGCTAGCCAACTTTACTGTATAGTCCAAACTGTTGTAGGAAATATTGTGCTTAACAGCATGGAACACCTCAGAGGCTTCTGCTGCAATAATCCTAAGTTCTGGTCCCTCAGTCTTTGTGTTCCTTGCCCACTTTATCAAGTGACTGGATTTTGCTTGAAGAATAGCAGTCTTATGTTGTTCAGTTGCCTCATGTCATGCAACATCGTTTCTTCCACCATGGGTCACTAGAATTTCTTTCTTGCAGTACCTGCAGAATGCTTTGACATCACTGCATCTCTCTCTCCAGTCAAATTCCGTTTTCCAAACATCCTGCCACGTGCACATTCTCTTGTTGGTTGACTGTGATGAAGCTGCTGCTCTCTTCATTCTTGAATCTGTACCTTCCTGATCTGCAACATATTTAGCAAAACTGTGATAGCAGGTGCATTAAAATACTGGTGCACGAAAGAACTAGCTAGAAACACTGGAATGTGAAATCATTGGTTTGAAAAAGACTGGCATCTGATAATCATAAAAACATTGGCATATGAAACACGAAGCAGTTTAGCGTTCTTCTTCTATATAGATTCACTGAAGACCTGTGAACAAACCTGCCTTGTCTCTAGATGATTGCCACTGTTAACTGACGTCCTGATAACCCCATGTGCAAATATGGGAAAAAGGGGCTTTAGATGGATGAATACAGACACTAGCATGCGAAAGAACTGGCTTGAAAAACACTGGCACGCGAAAGAACTGGCTTGAAAAACACTGGCATATGAAAGAACTGGTTTGAAAAACATTGGCATATGAAAGGACTGGTTTGAAAAACATTCGCATATGAAAGACCTGCGGAATGGAGCATAAGAGAATTAACATTACAAACCATTTAAAAAAGATAAAAAATAGTCAATGAGGTAATGAGGAACGTCCACCTGGTTCCAAAGCTACTTTAACTGACAGGTACCAAGCTGTGAAATGGGAAAATCCTCTCTCTCCTCAGTTGCCCATAACTATAGGAGTCCCACAGGGTTCTATCTTAGGACCACTACTATTCACAGTCTTCACAAATGACCTCCACACCTCCACACAGCATGCATCTATAATTCAGTATGCAGATGACACTACCTTAATCTGTGCTGCACAAAACATTCCCACCCTCCTGCAAACAACTCAACTAGCATTCTCTGACGTTGAAAACTACCTTACCAAAGCCCAACTTATCCTCAAGCCAAAGAAAACGTAGCATGTTATGTGGTCCTATCTCGCCTACATTCTTTACTCACGGGTTTGGAGCCGAGAATCGGCTCCGACTCGGCCAAATTTCTCTAGTACGAAGTCTCTAATTGGCTGGGCTAACCCGGTATCCCAGGATTCACCTCGCCCTAGCCCCAGATCTCGTTTGCCGCTCATAGAGTTAGGACATGGTCTCGCTTGGCTGTGGCTAAGTACCCTTTTAAAATACTTTTAGTGTTTTAACAGTCTTCCTTTTGACAAAAGCTATTTTGATAGCTAACTTTGTACCTGAATAGTTGTTGCGTGAGGTTTTGAGAGTTTAGTGTTTTGTGGTATCCCTGCTGTTTTCGCAGGCTAGGCCCATTTAAGTTAGAGGACCTAGTCCTCTCCAGTGTGTTCCCTTGTGTTGTGCTGTTGTGTTAGTGGTTAACTCCCTTTTAGGAAGTGTTTAAGTTAGAGTTTCCTTGTCCATTTAAGTGCTTGTTGGTCTTCCGCCCTCCTTTTGTGTTTGATTCTGTCGGTTGTGTGTGGCGCGGTTGCTTGCCAATGTCGAAAGAACTAAAGGAACATAAACCCTCTGGGTTTAAGAAGTGTACAAAATGTGGCTATAAAATATCCATTACAGATGGGCACTCTATCTGTGTTTATTGTCTTGGTGCTATTCACTTGCAAGAGTCCTGCAGTTTCTGTCATGTTTTTAGCCCTAGGGTACTGCAGGAACGTAAAAATAAACTGATTTTGAAGGGTCTGATGAAGTCCTCCTTTGAGGAGGCCGTGGAGTCATCTCCGCCTTCTAGTACCAAGTCTAAGCCTCCTAAGACCAAGAAAAGATCTCCGGCTCCGTCTGCTTCTTCGAAGCCATCGGAGAAGGTTTGTAAATTTGGATACTTCCTCTTCTGCTCCACTGTCCTCGGGGCCAAAGGAGAAGGACTCGGAAATGGATACTACCTCCTCGGCTCCATTGTCCTCTGGGCCGCAGGAGGTATCTGTTGTACTGGAGTCGACCTCTGCTCTGATACTTTTGGAACCTCTTCGGAGCAGGTCACCCTGTGTCAGGCATGAGTCTCCAGTTGGGAGATCTAGATCTCCTTCTATTTCTTCCAAATCCTCTAGGTTGTCTGATTTGGATGTGAATAGGGTGGTCCAGAGGCTCCTACAGTCGCCAGTGTTAGCAAAACTGTTTTTGGCTCCAACCCATTCGGCTCCAGAGCCGGTTCCCATTCTTGTACCGATGATTCCTCCTCCGAACACCCATGTGTCGTCGGAGCCGGAGTGCCCCGCGCTGAGTGATGTTCTGGAGTCGGCTCCGATACACCAGGTGAGTCTTTCGGAGCTGGCTTCTGCTCCAACCAGGTTGGCTCCGTCCTCTGGTTTTGGCACTCTGGTTTCCTCAGTCGGACCCGAGGGGGATACCTCGGGACTCCTGTCGGTTCCGAGCCTCCCTCTCGTTGCTTCGGCTCAGGGAATCTCGACTCCGGTCGTGGTCTCGGAGACTGGTCGGTCCTCGGACTCGGGGGGGGGGGGGCGGCCTTCGAGGTCATGAGGAGCGCCCTGGCCAGGTCGTCAGGTACATCACATGGATCGGTCACTCCATCCCCTTACACCCCGGCTAGAGCCTCTGACGCCCCCCTCTCCATGGACGGCAGAGCTCATAGGTTTGGGGATACCCCCTTGAGCGGTCCCCTACTTTCTGAGGGCCCCTCAGAGTCGGTGCCTGAGGAGCCTCCCAGTAAGAAGTCGTGCAAGAGGAAGCACATCGACTCCCAGTACGAGTTGCTCACTTCGGATACCGACCTCGAGGAATCAGAGGGGTCCCCCAAGTTGTCCTCCGATGATGTCTCTTTCTCCGACATCCTGGATATTTTGAGACAGAGAGGCGACTGGCCCTCCAAGACCATCTCTTAGGAGGAGTCGGTATTCCTCAAGGCCTTCGGAGCTCAACCCTCCGCCTCCTGGGTGTCTCCACCCTTCGACGAACTCCTGGACTTGATTTGTCGAAGGGTGTGGGAGAACCCTGATTCCGTGGAACCGGTGCCCAGACGTCCAAACAAGTTCCTTTCTGCTCCCCCGGGCAAAGAGTTCCTTACCAAAGGGGTTTCGGTAGATGCCTTGGTGGTGGAGGCAGCCACTCAGCAGGAAGTTGCAGAGGCTTCTTCTTCAGTCCACCCTCCTAACAAGGTGTCCAAGAGTATGGACCGGTATGGGAAGCGTACCCTGTCTTCGGCGACCTTTACTTTACGGTCGTTGAATTACCTCTGTCATTTCAAGTCAGCTCCAAAGAGATCTCCTGAAGGAGCTAGGAGACACTCTGACGGGCAACATGCCTGAGGTGGTAGCGCAGACTGTTAATGCCCAGTTGTCTACCCTAGGGTCCATTGTCAACTCGTCTATGAGGCTCATATCTTATGCAGCTGAAGGGGCGAGTAGGGCAGCTAGCTCAGGCGTAGCTCTCCGAAGGCAAGCCTGGATGCACCTCTGTCATTTCGCGGAGGCCTTTAAGTCTTCCTTCACTGACTCCCCCTTTGATGGGTCCTCTCTCTTCGGACCCAAAGTGAAAGACACCCTCACCAGATGCGAACAGGAGGGAAAGACCCTATCTGCCGTAGGGGCCTGTTTTTCTCTCCCTTCTAGGCCTTATCCCAAGGCTCAGAGAGGAGTGAAGATGTGGTTCAGAAAGTCTGAGGCCCTTTCCCGCAGCTCAAGGTGAGTCCCCCTTTAGAGGCGGGGGGGGGGGGAGTTATTCCAGAAGACGCCGTCCTAGAGGCAGAGGAGGCCCCCGCAACTCGGGAGACCGCGATTCCTTTCGCGGTTCTTCCTTCCAGCGTTCCTGAGGTGTTGCCCGACTGTGCTATTCCGGAGCCAGTCGGGGGCCGAATTTCATTGCATCCGGAAGCCTGGGAAAGCATCACCCAAGATCGTTGGGTGCTCCGAATAGTTACCGGAGGTTACACTATTCCCTTTGCGTCAACACCCCCTCCAGTCAGAAGGATCCCGGACGTCCCACCCAGTCAACGGGATCAAGCAGCACTAGAAGTTGCAAAGCTGCTAGAAAAAGGAGTCATCCAGCCAGTCCCCTCAGATCATGTCGGATCAGGAACTTATTCACGACTCTTTTTGGTGCCGAAAAGGACAGGGGACCTGAGACCCATTCTGGATCTCAGTCGATTGAATCGCTACGTTCTGAAGTCCATGTTCCGAATGGTCACACTTCAGTCCATTTTTCCACTGCTGGAGAAAGGAGTATGGATGTGCTCCATCAATCTCAAGGATGCCTACTACCACATCAAAATGGAGAAGGCATCCAGGAGTCATTTACGCTTCCGGCTAGGAGCCAATCACTTCCAGTTTCGTGCCCTGCCCTTTGGTCTCACCACAGCCCCCAGGGTGTTTACCACATGTTTGGCAGTGGTGACAGCTCACCTGAGACATCTAGGATTCCAGGTGTTTCCGTATCTGGACGACTGGCTTCTCGCTGCCTCCACCAGGCATCTGCTCACCCAAGCCAGGGAGACGACCATCTCAATTTGCCAACGTCTAGGAATTACTTTGAACTGGGAAAAGTCTGCCTCGCAGCCCTCACAGCGTGTTGTTTTTACAGGCGCAGAGCTAGACTCTATTCAAATGCACGCCTTTCTGCCACAGGACAGGATAAGAGTGTTGCAGTCTCAGATCCACGCACTTTTGCCCCTCATAAAAGTTCAGGCCAGGTTAGTTCTTCAGCTCTTGGGATCCATGGCCTCCACCATCATGCTGGTACCTCTGGCCAGATTACACATGTGGATCCTACAGTGGCTCCTGTCAGTTCAGTGGTCCTTTCAAAAGCTTCCTCTTTCCCACTTGATACTTCTCACGGAGCAATGCAAACAGGACCTCCTCTGGTGGCTAAGCTCCTCCAATCTGGACAGAAGAAGGAGCTTGGTTCCTATGTCTCCAGTGGCCATGGTGACCACGGATGCCTCCCAGATGGGGTGGGGGGGCATTATCTAGGCAGGACAGTCCAAGGCACCTGGCAAGATCATGAGGTACACTTCCACATCAGTGTTCTGGAGGTGAGAGTGGTGTTTCTGGCGTTGTGAGCACTCCAGGACTCTCTACCTCTGGGAACGATTGCAATTCACTTGGGCAACATGTCCGTAGTGTGGTACCTGAACAAGCAGGGGGAACCAGATCTTATCCCCTCTGCAGAGAGGCCATGCGAGTGTGGCAGTGGGCAGTGTCTTCCCAACGGTTTCTAGTGGCAATGCACATTCCGGGGAAGTCCAACGTGATAGCGGACAGGTTAAGCAGAGCTATTCTGATGCCTCACGAGTGGTCCCTGAACAATCGAGTGGCGGTTCAGATCTTCAAAAGGTGGGGTCAGCCTTGCTGCGATCTATTCACCAGCCCCCTCAATGCCAAATGCAGCAAGTACTTCACTCTGATCCCCCCACAGGGGGAATCACCCAGGGACGCTCTAGCTCACGATTGGCCCCCCGGTCTGGTCTACGCTTTCCCTCTGTTTCCTCTGTTACCAAGAGTGATACAGAAAGCCATATCCTTGGGAAGCAGGATGATCCCTATTGCTCCACACTGGCCCCAACAAGTATGGTTCCCTTTTCTTCAACGGTATGCACTGGACGGTCCGTGGACTCTGGACCCAGTGCCAGACCTCCTGATTCACATGTCAGGACAACTTCTTTCATCCCTGCGAACTCTCAGGTTGACAGCCTGGCTGCAACACTTCCGTCGCTAGTCAGGCGACATTCCTTTTCACCTGAAGTGGTGCACATCTTGTCTTCTTCTCATAGGTCTTCCACCAGGAAGATTTATTCCAGTAAATGGAAGAGATTCTCCATTTGGGCTCAGGCCCAAGGTTTGGACCCCTTCACAGCCCCTATTCCGTCGGTCTTAGATTTTTTAGCCATGTTGTTCCGTCAGGGCTCCGCACCCGCTACCATTAAAGTACAGTTGGCTGCAATTTCCAATTTTCACACGTGTTATGAGCCCTCTCTTATGGGCCACAAACTCTGTAAAGCCTTTCTAACAGGCGCTTGGTTACTTCATCCCCCAGTTTCCGAACCTGTACTGCCATGGGACTTGAACCTTGTGCTACTAGCTTTTACGTCACCACCCTTTGAACAGGCTGCCACTTGCGACTTAAAATTCCTATCTTGGAAGACGGCTTTTCTGATATCCATTACATCGGCCAGGAGGGTATCAGAACTCCAAGCCTTGTCCATTAAACCTCCGTATTTGATCTTTCATAAGGACAGAGTTTCCCTGAGGCTTAACCCGTCCTTCCTTCTGAAGGTGTCATCCACTGTCAATCTCCATCGATCTATTGAGCTACCAGTGTTTTTTCCAAACTTTTCCAATAAAGCAGAGTTCAGGTTTCATCAGTTTGATGTGCACAGACAACTGAGATTTTATTTACATAGGACTAAGCATGTTAGGAAATCTGATCAGCTGTTTGTGTCCTTTTCAGAGAACAGAGCAGGTTGTCCTATTTCCAAGTGCACAATTTCTAAATGGATCAAAGATTGTATTTCATTCATCTACTCATCAGCAGACAGAACTTTACCCTTTCCAGTCAAGGCTCATTCTACCAGGGCTATGTCTACATCAGTAGCTTTCCATGCTAGGCTTTCCTTGGATGAGATTTGTGCTGCGGCCACTTGTGCTTCTCCCAACACTTTTATTACTTATTACAAGCTGGACGTGGCTTCTAGGGGCCGGGCTTCCTTTGGTTCCACGGTTCTCAGGAGTATCTTCTTATGAGCCTCCCAGGATAGATGTGCTGGGGACGCTGTCCCGTGAGTAAGGAATGTAGGCGAGATAGGACCACATAACATGAGTTAGTTATGTACTCACCATAACGATTGATGTATGTGGTCTATGAACCTATGGTCCATCTCGCCTACATTCCTACGTACCCTCCCACCTGCCCCCTTCCTAGAGGATTTGGAAGAATATTGGCTCTGTGGACCCTTCATGGTCAGTGATTGGTTCCCTTATCTGGCTGGAATTTCTTCCGGTGTTTATTGAGTATGGGTTATGAGTGTTATGATTGTTATGATTGCAAAAAAGATCTGGGGCTAGGGCGAGGTGCATCCTGGGATACCGGGTTAGCCCAGCCAATTAGAGACTTCGTGCTAGAGAAATTTGGCTGAGTCAGAGCCGATTCTCGGCTCCGAACCCGTGAGTAAGGAATGTAGGTGAGATGGACCACAAACATCGATCGTTATGGTGAGTACATAACTAGCTGTTATGATTATAACAAGTTCTAACAAAAACACTAACAGTCAATTCACTATCTACTCCACAAATGCTACTCCAATTGCTCCAGTGGCACAGGCTAAGCTATTGGGAATAACCATAGACTCGCACCTAAAATTTGATAGTCATCTCAACTTAACTATTAAAAAAGTACATGCCAAACTGGGGTCACTCTACCGTATCAAACCATTTCTTACCAACAACACAAGATCAGCCATTGCTTGCTCCTAACTTATATCCACCCTACTCTATGCATCTCCCATTCTGACTAATCTCAACAAAACTGAACTAAGCAAAATGGAAGCCTGCTATAACAGAATTGCCCGCTTTGCTTCAAGTTGCTCATATAGAACTCATCACTGTACTGCTTTGAGACAGCTCCACTGGCTTGAACTGCCCAACCTCCTAACCTACACTCAGCTCTGCCTCTGTCATTCTATCTGTTACCTCCCCAATAAGTGTCCTGCCCTCAAAAACCTAGTACAACATCACTCAGCCAAAAGGCCTCTTAGATCATCAAACAAACTACTACTAGAAGTCACCAACAGCTACAATAGCTTTGGAGATGCACTATATAGTAGTTCAGTGGCTAAAAAATGGAACTCTGTCCCTACTAACATTCAGAACACATCATCCAAAGCCTCCTTTAAAGACCTCATCAGGCAACATCTCAGGCAAAGTTGGCAGTGCCATGATTGCTCCCCAGGCTAGTGAAAGCAGATAACATATACATACTAAATCTAGAGCACTTGATACTAGTTTTCAGTCTTACTCACAAACACTGGCTAATCTACAATGTATGTACTGTACCTGTGTACTGTGTATGTATTCTACCTATGTTCCAAATTTCAGGTGTACACCACAAATCTATTAATTATCTTTATTTTTAAAATTAATATTTTTTTTGTTTGTTCTCTCCACTGTAACTGTTTATGTGCTGCATACCACTGTAAAAACATGTCTCTTGTGATTTGTGTGTGTACTGATCATGTCTAAATAACTAAATGTGTCTGTAATTTTTCTTTGTGGAGCTTTTCTCCCCGGGCCTCTGCTGAAAAAGGTCCTTTTTGGCTCAGTCAGACACCCCCGGTTAACAAATATAAAATAAAATAAATGTAGGGGGCATTTTGACCATTGAAAAGTTTGACATTAACACAGCTTGTAGAAAACAAATGCATTATTTTTACAGCTGAACATGCCCCCCACCCCTCAAGAAAATAAAGTTAAACACATTTTCACTGTACCAAAAAGCCAGTCTAAAATGAATGGGAATGCACAACGGACACCATAGACCCAATTTACCTTTTGACCACAGCACTTAAGAAAAAAGAAATAAATTTGTAGCACTAATTTATACAGCACAATGATCTATTAATGAACAGGCCCAAAAACAGCACTGGCTGTAATATGATTATAATGAAAGCAGTACATTGTAAATTTATTGAAGATATCACTAAAAGCAAAATACAAACTTTGCTACTAATAAAAGCAAACTATCCTGAAACAATGACATGTTTTAGCACAATATCAAATGCACTGCATTAACTTCTGAACATCCATCCACAAAAAAAAAAGGGAAAAAGTACGTAAACATTTTACCTTTTAAAAGTACTTCTTGCAAGAGTATCTAAAATAAACTACAATGCACAGCAGACCCCATGGACCCCCTTTACCTCAAAACATAGCAATTAAATAAACCTTTAACAGTAATTTACCCAGCACAACGATGCAGTAAACAGGCCCAAGTAAATGCAGCCCACCCATATTCACATTATAAGCAAAGCAGGACATTTTAACCTTATTAAAGACAACATAAAAATAAAATGCACACATTTACAACTATAAATGAAAACTATCTTGAAACAGCTATGGCAAGTTGGCAACATGTACCTACTAGAATAATAAATGCACTACGTTACTTATTAACATTCCCCCTCAAAAGGTAGACTTATACCATGTGCACATTGACTTGCAAGAACTAACAGGAAAAATTACCCAAACAGTATATCCTAACTTCTTGGAAACAGCATTAAGTTGCACACATTTCCACATGAAAAAGTGCAAACTGTCCTCAAACATTTTTTCATCTGTAAACAGAAAGTACCATGAAAAAGCCACGACAATAGAAATATATCACACTGCAGTTGTCTTTAAGACTGCCCCCCACCAAAAATAAACAAAAACTTCTATACGCACGTTTCAGCCTTTAAAAAGTAACGCTTCTAAATCATGCCCAAACAACCTCAACCATTATAATTACACACACACACACACACACACACACACACGTTTTTTTTATACCTTTAAAAACTGCTACTTGGAAATCTCGAAATAACTACCGCACAGATTTAAATACTGAGTACTGCACCCCCATTTACCTTTAAACATTAAAAACTTAAATTTAAATAAAGCACGATATTCCTATTTTAAACCGCTACTTGGAAATCTCAAAATTACCACTGCACAGATTTAAATAATGCACTTAGTTTACCTCTAAACATTAAAAATTTAAATAAAGCAGAGTATTCCCATTTTAAACTATTTGGAAAGCTCAAAATTACCACTGCACATATTTAAATACTGCGTACTGCACCCTGGTTACCTCTAAACATTAAAAACTTAAATTTAAATAAAGCACAATATTCCCATTTTAAATAACTAGAGCCACAAAATACGATTGACTGATGTTCTTCATGTTTCACTGTTGCAGTCATTACATTTGAGTAATCCTGCTGGCAGGTTGCCCTCAGACGGCCTGAATTCCAAAGTCTTGGGTCCTGCATCAGCTGCTGTCACCTCTTCCCTGACATCAGGTTGTCAGGGGTATAAAAGAAGCAGACGACGCCATTTTCTTCAGTCTTTCTTGCCACACAGTGCTCGAAGCAGAAGCAGTTTGCAAGTGCCGGTCGGCCGACTCCTGAGATTTTAGTGTTCGAATTTCAGACCCGAAATCTTCAATAAAGCTAAGTACCCCGTTGGGGAAACTTTTTTCTTGCTCCAGACCGATGTCAGAAAAAGTTAATAATTGTATTTCTTGTGGAAAGCAAATACCTCATAAGGACTTTCATTCTTACTGTATTCCTTGCCTAGGCCCTGATCACAATGTTTCTGGTTGTCGGTTTTGTGCTAGATTTAACCAATGCACTATTAAGCGTCGGTAGGATTTTGCTTTAAACTATTTTGGATGCCAGTTTAATTATCCAGAAATGTCGTTGGATACCCATCAGACTACTGGAGTTCACAAAAACACAAAGAAAAGGAGAGAGATAAACAACCGAGGTCCAAAACCGACGACAAAGCTTCTCCTAAGCCAATCACCAGTTCTCAGTGAGGCGCTTTCACAGCCCCTGACGCCCACTACTTTAAAGTCTAAGGCCGCTACCGACTCCCATGTGAAGTCGGCTATGCCGCTGGAAACTCAAGGTATTGGAGCCTTGGACACTATTCCCTCTGGTGGGTCCAGAGCCGCTGAGCAGGCACTGGCTTCTGTGGGTGTGTTCAGACCTAAACATCTTTACATTAAACCAACTTCAGCTTCAAAGGCAAAGACTAAAGCACCTTCTAAAGCAAAGAAACAAACTCAAGAGCCACGTGGACAGACCTCTATGCCCAAAAAACAGTTGCTCAAAATGGCCGAAGACTTGATTACCTTGATCAGGGGTTCCCATCCCCCTCCTGATAAGAGGCCTAGGCAAGAGACTGACTATGAATCTTCAGATCAGTTTCTATTTCTTCTGATTCCTCTTCTGATCAGGAATATTCTCTTCCCCCCCATGAGGATACTGATGCTGAAGAATCTATACCTTCAGCTTCTCCTCCAGAGGACTATTATTTTGGGGAAACATTGCATACCATGAGGGAGCATTTCCACTGGGAGAGCCAAGATTTTTCCGAATCTAAAGAGAGGCTCAGGGATTTCCTTTTACTACCTCAACACAGGCCTCTAGCCATTCCACCTGTGTTAGACATTGTAGATGATGTGTTTTCGGAGTCTAGTCTGACCCCTGACTCCTTACCTCCAGCTCCTGTTAAGCCTTACAGATGTTACAGGGATGTTAATCGTGTTTCACTGTTGCAGTCATTACAATTGGGTTATCCTGCTTGCAGGCTACCCGCAGTCGGCCTGAGTTCCAAAGTCTAGGTCTGGCGTCTGTTGCTGTCGCCTCCTCCCTGTCGTCAGTGCACCAAGGGTATAAAATATGCAGCCGACGCCATTTTCTTCAGTCTTTCTTGCCGCGCGGTGCCCGAAACAAAAGCAGTTCGCAAGTGCCGGTCGGCCGACTCCTGAGATTTTCAAATTCGAATTTCAGATCAGAAGTCTTCATTAAAGCTAAGTGCCCTGTTGGGGAAACATTTTTTCTTGCTCCAGACCGATGTCAGAAAAAGTTAATAATTGTATTTCTTGTGGGAAGCAAATACCTCATAAGGATTTCCATTCTTACTGTATTCCTTGCCTAGGCCCTGACTACGACGTTGCTAGTTGTCGGTTTTGTGTTAGATTTAACCAACGCACTATTAAGTGTCGGTACAATTTTGCATTTCATTATTTTGGCAGAAGGTTGAATTATATAATGCCATTGGAACAGCCGACTTTTGGAGTTCATAAAAAGCACAAAGAAAAAGAAAAGGACAGGCATCCGAGGTCCAAAACCGACGATACGGCCTTGGTTAAGCCTGTCGCCGGTTCTCAGTGAGTCCCTGACACCCGCTACCTCAGAGCCACAGGTCGCTTCCAACTCCCACGTGGAGCTGACTAGGCCTCTGGAAACTCAAGGTATTGGACACTCGGAAACTATTCCCTCAGATGGGTCCAGAGCCGCTGAGCAGGCACCGGCTTCTGAGGGTGTTTTCGGACCTACACAGTTATATGTAAAGCCAACATCAGCTTCAAAGCAAAGACTAAAGCACCTTTAAAGACAAAGAAACAAGTACAGCATTCTCCTGGACAGGCCTCCATGCCTAAAAAAACAGATGCTTAAAATGGCTGAAGACCTAATTACTTTGATCAGGGGTTCCCATCCCCCTCCTGATAAGAGGCCTAGGCAAGAGATATAATATGAATCTTTAGATCAGGTTTCCATTTCCTCTGATTCCTCTTCTGATCAGGAATATTCCCTTCCTCCCTATGATTCTGATGCTGAAGAATCTATTCCTTCAGCCTCTCCTCCTGAGGATTATTCTTTTGGGGAGACCCTGCATACTATGAGGGAGCATTTCCACTGGGAGAGACAAGATTACTCAGATTCCAAGAAAAGGCTCAGAGACTTCCTTCTTTTACCTCACCACAGGCCCCTTGCTATTCCACCTGTTTTAGACATTGTAGATGATGTATTTTCAGAGTCCCGTCTGTCTCCTGATTCCTTACCACCAGCTCCGGTTAAGCCAGACAGATACTACAGGGTTCCTGACTGACATAAATTTCTTTACAAAAGCCCTGCTGCTGACCCAGAAACTATTTCTCAGGGTCCTAAGAGGGTCAAGGCTTCCACTGCAAAAAACCCTATCTCCTCTGATAGGGATTCAAGGGCCCTGGACAGATGGGGGAAAAAGATTTATACTTCTGCTACCTTGGCTGTAAGAGCTTTAAATTGTCAATTTCATGTGCTTAAATATCAGCAATATCTTATGTCACTGCTTAAACAGAAAATGTTGGCAAATTCAGAATGTGCAGAAAACAAAGAATTGCAGGATTTATTGCATGCAGCTGAACAAGTGGGAAAGTATACATTGCAATGTGGTTTTGATTCTTTAGACACCTCCTGCAGGGCCGCTGTTACAGATTCTGTCATTAGGAGGCATGCTTGGTTAAAAGAACAGATTCTGCCTGATCATGTCAAAGCAAAATTATTAGATGCTCCATTACAGCATGATACATTGTTTGGTGTTAAAGCAGAAGAGGTGTTGAAGAAAATGGAGGACAAAGCTAAATCTATGCAAACAGTGAAGGATTTCTTACAGGTACAGCCTCCCAGATTTAGCAGGAACTGGCCTACAAAAGAATTGGTCCTTTCCAGTGTCAGACAGGCCACAAAGAGGCAGATACAGATGCCCCAGAGGCAGATCACAGCCCCAAGGCTCATACAGGCCTAAACAATGGAGTGCTCCTACCTCCAAAAGTGGAGAGGAAAAATCACAGCCTTACAGGAAACAGTCTCAATGACTTCCCCGTGCCAGCAGCAAGCACTTATCTTCTCGCAGCTCGTTTGGGGGGAAAGCTAGCACTTTTTTCTCAAAATTGGCACATGATCACCCAGGACAAATGGGTCTTAAATATCGTTTCTCAAGGCTACAGGTTCCACTTTCACACCCTGCCAAGACCAAATGGTATGCCGGACCTGCCACGCAATCAATGGGCAGAGGCACAAAAACAAGTTCTCTCTCTCATGGATATGAGAGCCATTCAGCAAGTGCCACAGCAAGAGCAGGGACAAGGATTTTACTCAAGGCTATTCTTGGTACCCAGAAAGGACAAAGCCTGGAGACCAATGCTGGATCTGTCTATCCTAAACACCTACCTGGATATTCCAAGATTCAAAATGTTAACTCTACAACAGCTTCTGCCCATGCTGGGCAAGAAAGCTTGGCTTGTGACTTTAGACCTAAAAGAGGCATACCTGCATGTCCCGATCAGACAATCATGCAGAAGATACCTCAGATTTATAGCTGGTTCAAGGCACTACCAATTCTCTGCACTGCCCTTTGGCTTATCTACTGTGCCCAGGGTCTTCACAAAATGCCTGGCGCCAGTAATTGCATTTTGCAGGCAAAGAGGAATACAAATATATCCTTACTTGGACGACTGCTTTATTCAAGCAAAGAACAAGGACATCATACTACAGCATCTGGCGTTTGTAAGAAGATTACTAACAGGTCTAGGGTACACAGTAAACGAAAAGAAATCAAAACTCGTACCCTCTCAAGAGATAATATTCCTGGGTGCAAGCTTAAATACAACTGCCCAGATGACTTATCTCATGCCAGACAAACAAAGACAACTGACTACTTATTTCAAAATGTTGGCAACAAAGACCCAGTTATCTGCAAGAAAAATTCTGCAGGCTTTGGGCTTCATGGCATCCTGCATACTACTAATTCTATATGCAAGACTGCATGTGAGGAAACTTCAATGGTATCTAAAAAGTGTTTGGAATCAACATTGCCACAGCCTGGAAACAATAATCACCCTCATTCCCTGCCTACAACAGGAGTTTCGATGGTGGGCAAAAAGCCTGTCACCTCAACATGGGACAGCCATTCACCTTACCCACAGCCAGGCAGACTTTGACAACAGATGCATCAGATTATACCTGGGGAGCCCATATGGCAGGAAGATGTATTCAGGGCATATGGTCCGCAAGTCAAATGCATCTACACATCAATCAAAAAGAGATGCTAGCTGTTCAAAATGCCCTGACAGCCTTCAAGGATATACTTCATCCAGGACAACTACTGATAAAGACGGACAATACTACAGTCAGGTGGTACATAAACAAGCAGGGGGGCACGCATTCCTATCCCCTCTGCAGACTAGCCATGAACTTGTGGGACACAGCACTGACTTACCAAGTACATCTGCAGGCACAATTCCTGCCAGGAAGGATAAATACTTTGGCAGACGAACTAAGCAGAAACATTATAGATCCCCAGGAGTGGAAATTGGATCTACAAGTCTTCAGCATGATAATAAGGAGCTTGGGGTGCCCCGACATGGACCTATTTGCCTCCCCTCACAACTGCCAAATACAGAGATTCTGCACAAGGACTTATCACAAGCAAGCATGGAAAGTGGATGCTCTGTCTTTCAGCTGGACCAACTTAACAGTATATGGTTTTCCTCCTCTGCCTCTCCTTCCCAAGATTCTCCTCAAGGTCAGACGAGAAGCCAAAAATGATACTGATTGCAACAGACTGGCCCTGCTAGCACTGGTACCCAATCCTAAAGAGCTTGTCTCACTGCCCAGCTTGGACTCTACCTCTAATTCCTCACTTATTGACCCAACAAATTCCTCACTTATTGACCCAACAAGACCGTATGATACTGCACAGCCAACTCAGGATCCTAAACCTGGCCGCATGGCGAATAATGTAGCCATTCAAGACGCATCTCTTTCTAAAGCAGTGATTGATATTATTTTGGAGGCTCGGAGGCCTAGCACCAGAAAATCTTACACAGAAAAATGGAAGAGATTCTGTGCTTGGAACCAGGCACAAGGCATTGACACGACTGTTCCAAATATTCCTCACATTTTGCAATACTTAACTGAGATGCTGGATAAAGGCCTTTCTTTTTCATCTGTTAAAATTCATGCCTCAGCAATCTGAGCTCGTTACAATACAGAACCACCTATTTTTTCTCATCCATTACTAAGGCAGTACCTCAGAGGGGCCAAAAACATAAACCCCCCCCCCCCCCCAGGATAGCACCAGTACCTGCATGGGACCTCAACTCTGTCTTGGAAAAACTCACACTGCCTCCATTTGAGCCATTCTCTGCAGCTGATATAAAATTCTTATCCTGGAAAACAGCTCTGCTCCTAGCAATTACTTCCGCTAGACGAGTCTCAGAGTTACAGGCACTCATGGCTGTGGAACCTTTTATCATTTTCCATCCTGACAGGGTTTCTTTAAGGACAAACCCTACATTTTTGCCTAAGGTAGTGTCCAGTGTGGCCATTAACCAAACAGTTCATTTGTCTACCTTTTATCCAAACCCACAGAATAAAGGTGAGAGACTTCTGCATTCTCTGGACATTCACAGGCAGCTACGCTTCTGCTTGGACAGAACCAAAGTTTTCAGAAAGACGGAACAACTTCTAGTAGCATATGGTGCAGGATCACAAGGAAAGCCTATCTCAAAACAGACCATTTCAAAATGGATAGGCCACTGCATCCATTTCTGCTATTCACAGCATGGCAAATCAGTGCCTAAGGACATTAGGCCACATTCAACCAGAGCAGCAGCCACTTCAGCAGCCTTCCTTAGAGGAGTACCGACCAAAGACATTTTAGAGGCTGCAGCTTGGAGCTCAGTGCATACTTTTACAAAGCACTACCACTTACCTCTCTACTCTGTCAAGGGCAGGCTTTGCCACTGTAGTTCTGCAGGGCCTAATAGCCTCCCCTAATCCTATTTAGCACCAGCCTCCCAACCTTAGCTTTGGGATTCAACCCAATTGTAATGACTGCAACAGTGAAACACGATGAACATAGTACAGTTGTGTACCTACCATAAATGTAGATGTTCGAGTGTATTCACTGTTGTGGTCCAGGTTTCCCTCCCACCATCCTCCTTTTACCTTGCTGGGACTTACCTGTACTTCTCTATTCTATAAAACCTATGTGGTGTATTTGCTTGTAGATGAAGGAAAAGTTGTTTGGGTATATGCATGCTTATTGGCATACTTTAGCCTACCATTTTAGGGGCACCTGACATCTGGGGCAAGAAAAACTGAAGAAAATGGAGTAGGCTGCATCTTTTATACCCCTGGCGCACTGATGTCAGGGAGGAGGTGACAGCAACCGACGCCGGACCTAGACTTTGGAACTCAGGCCAACTGCGGGTAGCCTGCCAGCAGGATAACCCAATTGTAATGACTGCAACAGTGAATACACTCGAACATCTACATTTATGGTAGGTACACAACTGTACTTTCCAGACTCTCATAAATTCCTTTTTAAAAACCCTACTGCAGACCCAGAAACTATTTCACAGGGTCCCAAAGGAGTTAAGGCTTCCACTGCAAAAAACCCTACCCCCACTGACAGGGATTCTAGGGCACTGGATAAATGGGGAAAAAAGGTTTACACATCTGCTACCTTGGCTATATAAGGGCCTTAAACTGTCAGTTTCATATGCTCAAATATCAGCAACATGTCATGGCATTGCTTAAACAGAAAATATTGTTAAATTCTGAATGTGCAGAAAACAAGGAAATGCAGGATTTATTGCATGCAGCTGAACAAGTTGGAAAGCATACTTTGCAATGTGGTTTTGATTCTTTGGAGTCCTCCTGCAGGGCCGCAGTTACGGGTTCTGTAATTAGGAGGCATGCTTGGTTAAAGGAACAAAATCTGCCTGATCATGTCAAAGTTAAATTATTAGATGCACCTTTACAGCAAGGTACTTTGGTGTTAAGGCAGAAGAGTTGTTAAAGAAAATGGAGGACAGAGCTAAATCTATGCAAAGTGTCAAAGATTTTTTACAAGTACAGCCACCTAGGTTTAGTAAGCACTGACCTACAAAGAATTGGTCCTTTCCTGTGTCAGACAGACCTCAAAGGGACAGATCCAGACGCCCTAGAAGCAGATCCCAGGTGCAAGGTTCATACAGGTCGGGGGGGCTTCTACCTCCAAAGTTGGAGAGGACAAATCACAATCATACAGGGAACAGTCCCAATGACTTCCCCCTGTCTGCACCAAGCACTTATCTTCTGGCAGCACCCTTAGGGGGAAAATTAGCACCTTTTTCTCAAAATTGGCACATTATAACCCAGGACAAGTGGGTTCTAAATATAGTGTCACAAGGCTACAAGTTCCATTTCCATACCCTGCCAAAGCAAACGGCTGGCCAGATCTGCCAAAAAATCAATGGGCAGAGGCACAAAAAACAAGTCTCATCCCTCATGGACATGGGGGCCATTCAACAAGTACCAGAGCAAGAGCAGGGACAAGGATTTTTCTCAAGACTGTTCTTGGTACCCAGAAAGGACATGGCCTGGAGACCAATACTGGATCTATCTGTTCTGAATACATTCCTGGATATACCAAAATTCAAAATGTTGACTTTGCAGCAGCTTCTGCCCATGCTGAGCAAGAATGCTTGGCTTGTGAATGTAGACCTAAAAGAGGCATACCTGCATGTCCCCATCAGACAATCATGCAGAAGATACCTCAGATTCAAGGCAGGTTCAATGCATTACCAATTGTCTGCACTGCCCTTTGGCTTATCTACTGTGCCCAGGGTCTTTACAAAGTGCCTGGTACCAGTAATTGCATTCTGTAGATAAAGAGGAATACAAATATATCCTTACTTGGACGACTGTCTAATTCAAGCAGAGAACAAGGACATTCTTCTACAGCATCTGGCATTTGTGAAAAGACTTCTAACATGCCTAGGGTACACAGTCAACGAAAAAAAATCAAAACTAGTACCCTCTCAAGAGATAATATTCCTGGGTGCAAGCTTAAATACAACTGCCCAGATGGCTTATCTCATGCCAGACAAAGGCAACTGACTACCTATTTCAAAATGTTGGCAACAAAAGCCCAGCTATCTGCAAGAAAAATTCTGCAGGCTTTGGGCTTCATGGCATCCTGCATCCTACTAATTCCATATGCAAAACTGCATATGAGGAAACTTCAATGGTACCTAAAAAGCGTTTGGGCTCAACATTGCCACAGCCTGGAAACAATGATTACTCTCATTCCCTGCCTACAACAGGAGTTTCGATGGTGGGCGAAGGCTTGTCACCAGAACAAGGGACTGCCATTCACATTACCCCCAGCCAGGCAGACACTAACAACGGATGCATCAGATTATGCCTGGGGGGGGGGGCACATAGCAGGAAGATGCATTCAGGGCACATGGTCCTCAAACCAAATGCATCTACATATCAATCAAAGAGAGATGCTAGCTGTTCAAAATGCCCTGACAGCCTTCAAGGACCTACTTCATCCGGGACAACTACTGATAAAGACAGACAACACCACGGTCATGTGGTATATAAACAAGCAGGGGGGCACACATTCTTACCCCCTTTGCAGACTAACCATGACTTTGTTTGACACAGCATTGACTTACCAAGTACATCTGCAGGCACAATTCCTGCCAGGAAAGGAAAACACTCTGGCAGAGGAACTAAGCAGAAACCTCATGGATCCCCACGAGTGGCAGCTGGATCCACAAGTCTTCAGCATGATAACAAGGAAATGGGGATGCCCGGACATAGATCTGTTTGCCTCCCCTCACAACTACCAACTAAAAAGATACTGCACAAGGACTTATCACAGACCAGCACTGAAAGTGGATGCTCTATCTTTCATCTAGAAAAACCTATCAGTATATGCCTTTCCTCCACTGCCTCTCCTCCCCAAGGTACTCCTAAAGGTCAGACAGGAGAAGCCAAGGATGATACTGATTGCCCCAGACTGGCCCCGCCAGTACTGGTATCCAATCCTAAGGAACATGTCTCAATGCCCAGCTTCGACCTTACCTCAAATACCTCATCTACTGTTTGTACGTACTATGTACGAACTTCTTCAGAAGAGGAACAACATGAAAAGTGCCATTTAAATGCTAACAGTTAATGATCAGCTGATAGATCAATTAAAATGTAAAAACACATTAAAGGCACCTCACTAAAGCACAACCAAGTCTGTATAATAATGAAACTTGCTACATAAAATATCATTATAAATAATATATACAACAAATTAATAAACTAACTAAAAAATATATATATATCAAATTATACTAACAACCTTTTAAAGATTTATATTATTATATGAATTACTAAATCTGTATAAACAATCAATTCCTATAACAAACAACTAAACAACAACTAATTAGACATTAAACATAATAGATTATTTGCATGAAATGATCAAATCCAAAAAATGTATCCTATTACAAAAATATAATATGTATACTATATAAAAAAAAATGTCTAAAAAAATGTATACATAAATGATAATAAAAAGATTGAATATTAACCCTATAAAATTCCTATCTACTAAGACTTTTAAGTTTTAGTAATGCCATTATGGAACACATATCATTTAAACCAGGCCAGTTATAAGAATACAATCTAATCTGCCATACTAATTCTAACCTTTCCAATTCAATTTAAAAAGGGCCACCCCTAATGTTAGGTATTAACTGATCTAACACCCAAAATTTGAAAATATGTGTAGGATATTCAGATACATGCTTAGCCAAGGCATTATCTAACTTAGATTTTTTTATGCTATATATGTGTTCGTAGATTCTATCTCTTTGTCTACGAACAGTTTTACCCACGTAAAAACATGGGCAAAGTTGGCATTTGGCTAAGTATATAACCATTTTGGAATTGCAGTTATTTTTGTACTTGCTTTTTAAATCAAAATGATTAATAATGATGGAATTACTCACTAGGATAAATTAACAATAGGGACAGGAACCACAACTATGCATACTTTTATTAGTTACTTTACTTTCGTTGTTATTAATACCATCCAATAATTGTTTAAAGTTCTTGTCTCGTCTTAATGTAAATTTAGGTGCTTTACCTACTTTATCTAATAATTCCTTACTTTCTTTTATGATGCTCCAGTTTTTAGAAACAATTCCCTTAATAAAATAAAAGTCGGAATTAAAGGTTAAGGTTAAACTATACTCAAAAGAAAGATTAATTTTTCTCTTTACTAGCAGCTGGTGAACTAACTGTATCATCCAGAGAATTCTCAAACCCTATACCTGCTGTTTCTAAGATAAACATTTCATTACATCTATTAATACCATATCCATTAACTATTGGTTTATAAACACCTCTATATCTCATCATAAATTTCATCTATTATTTTATCAATAAATCCCTTAAGGTATGCTCTTCTAAGAAACATATCCTTTAAATTCTGTGGCTGAAGATCTTGTCAAATATTTTAACACCAGTACTGACTTTTCTTCATTTCACTTTTAATTTTGAAGAGAATCAAATTGCCTATTTGGATGTCTTATTAATAAAAAACAATTTAGATAAAAAATATGAAACCAAAATATGTAGAAAATCATCATATTCCAACACATTCCTGCATTTCTCTAGTGCTCACCCTATGTATCAGAAAAAGTCTGTGGTCAAAGGGCAGTTAGTAAGGGCTGCACGGATGGTTACAAGGGATGACGATTTTTTTGAGGGATGCAGGAATTTAAAGGATATGTTTCTTAGAAGAGCATACCCTAAGGGATTTATTGATAAAATAATAGATGAAATTTATGATAAGAGATATAGAGGTGTTTATAAACCAATAATTAATGGATATGGTGTTAATAGATGTAATGAAATGTTTATCTTAGAAACAGCAGGTATAGGGTTTGAGAATTCTCTGGGTGATGGTTAGTTCACCAGTTACTAGTAAAGAGAAAAATAAATCTCTTTCTTTTGAGTATAGTTTAACCTTAACCTTTAATTCCGACTTTTATTTTATTAAGGGAATTGTTTCTAAAAACTTGAACATCATAAAAGAAAGTAAGGAATTATTAGATAAAGTAGGTAAAGCACCTAAATTTACATTAAGATGAGACAGGAACTTTAAACAATTATTGGATGGTATTAACAACAACAAAAGTAAAGTAACTAATAAAGGTATGCATAGTTCTGGTTCTTGTCCCTATTGTAAATTTATCCTAGTGAGTAATTCCATCATTATTAATAATTTTGATTTAAAAAGCAAGTACAAAAATAATTGTAATTCCAAAATTGTTATATACTTAGCCAAATGCCAACTTTGCCCATGTTTTTACATGGGTAAAACTGTTCGTAGACTAAGAGATAGAATCTACGAACACATATATAGCATAAAAAAATCTAAGTTAGATAATGCCTTGGTTAAGCATGTATCTGAATATCCTACACATATTTTCAAATTTTGGGTGTTAGATCAGTTAATACCTAATATTAGGGGTGGCCCTTTTGAAACTGAATTGGAAAGGTTAGAATTAGTATGGCAGATTAGATTGTATTCTTATAACTGGCCTGGTTTAAATAATATGTGTTCCATAATGGCATTACTAAAACTTAAAAGTCTTAGTAGATAGGAATTTTATAGGGTTAATATTCAGTCTTTTTATTATCATTTATGTATACATTTTTATACATTTTTTATATAGTATACATATTATATTTTTGTAATAGGATACATTTTTTGGATTTGATCCTTTCATGCAAATAATCTATTATGTTTAATGTCTAATTAGTTGTTGTTTAGTTGTTTGTTATAGGAATTGATTGTTTATACAGATTTAGTAATTCATATAATAATATAAGTCTTTAAAAGGTTGTTAATATAATTTGATATATATATATATATATATATATATATATATATATATATATATATATATATATATTAGTTGGTTTATTCATTTGTTGTATATATTATTTATAATGATATTTTATGTAGCAAGTTTCATTATTATACAGACTTGGTTGTGCTTTAGTGAGGTGCCTTTAATGTGTTTTTACATTTTCATTGATGTTATCAGCTGATCATTAACTGTTAGTATTTAAATGACACTTTTAATGTTGTTCCTCGTCTGAAGAAGTTTGCACATAGTCAGTACGAAAAGCAAAGTTATATTTCAAACGGATTATTCTGGTTTGCCTGCCTATTTGTGGATTTTTGAAGTTTTTCTCTGTTTCATACCTCATCTACTGTCCTAGCAAAACAATCAGATCCTGCACAGCCAACTCAGTACTTTAAACCTGGCAGCATGGTGGATAATATAGTCATACAAAACACACCTCTCAGTAAAGCTGTGATGGATGTCATTTTGGAAGCCAGAAGACCTAGCACTAGAAAATCTTATGCTGGAAAATGGAAGAGATTCTGTTCTTGGAATCAGGCACAAGGAACTGATACAGCTGTACCAAATATTCCTCAGATTTTGCAATACTTAACTGAGATGCTGGACAAAGGCCCATCTTTTTCATCAATTAAAATTCATGCCTCTGCCATTTCGGCTCATTACAATACAAAGCCACAAGTTTTTTTCTCATCCTTTATTAAAGCAGTACCTCAGAGGAGCCAAAAATGTAAGGCCTCCAAGGAGATCACCAATACCTGCATGGGATCTCAGCTATGTCTTGGAAAAACTCACCCTGCCTCCTTTCGAACCAGCTGCTACTGCTGATATAAAGGTTTTATCATGGAAAACAGCTCTGCTGCTAGCAATAACTTCTGCAAGATGAGTTTCAGAGCTACAGGCACTCACGGCTGTGGAACCCTTTATCATTTTTTTATCCAGACAGGGTCTCTCTGAGTACAAACTCACCAAATGATAAAAAGTTCCAGGATGCACGAAACAATACTAGTAACCAAAAGTAATGTACCCAGTAGCCATCAAGGAAAACTCCACTTTATTTGAATCAAACACCAGCAAAATCCATTAGTTCTTATGCGCTTTCATCATAGACAATGACTTCATCAGAACAAAGATAATACACATACCTGAAGAGGTCTATATATACACTGAGTTACACCAGGTCAGCTAAGGGGGGAAGAGACAGGGAAATCTTAAGCACCTAAATCTAGGTGCTTAAGATTTCCCTCTCTCTTCCCACCTTGGCTGACCTGATGTAACTCAGTGTATATATAGACCTCTTCAAGCATGTGTAGTACCCTTGTTCTGATGAAGTCATTGTCTATGATGAAAGCGCTTAACAACTAATGGATTTTGCTGGTGTTTGATTCAAATAAAGTGAAGTTTTCCTTGGTGGCTACTGGGTGCATTACTTTTGGTTGCTCTCTGTGGACAAACCCAACATTTATGCCTAAGGTGGTGTCCAGTGTGGCTCTTAACCAAACTATTCATCTGCCAACTTTTTATCCAAATCCACAGAACAAGGGGGAGAGAATTCTGCATTCTTTGGACATACACAGACAGCTTAGATTCTACTTGGACAGAACCAAAGTTTTCAGGAAGACAGAGCAATTACTAGTGGCATATGCTGCAGGATCACAAGGAAAGGCTATCTCAAAGCAGACTATTTCAAAGTGGATAGGCCACTGCATTCGTTTCTGATACTTACACCATGACAAGCCAGTGCCTAAGGGCATTAGGCCACATTCAACCAGAGCTGCAGCCACGTCAGCAGCCTTTCTGAGGGGAGTACCAACCAAAGACATTTTAGAGGCTGCTACTACTTGGAGTTCAGTGCACACCTTTACAAAGCACTATCATCTGCCACTGTACTCTAAATCCAGGGCAGGCTTTGCCACTGCAGTTCTGCAGGGCCTCATAGCCGCTCCTAATGCTGTTTAGCTCCAGCCTCCCAACCATAGATTTGGGACTCTACCCAAATGTAATGACCAACAGTGAAACACGAAGAACATAGTACAGTTGTGTACACTTACCATAAATGTCGATGTTCGAGTGTATTCACTGTTGCAGTCCAGGTTACCCACCTGCCATCCCCCTTTTTCTGTTGGAACTTTTCTTTCCTTCTCTGATTTATACAATCTATGTGGTGTATTTGCTTGTAGATGAAGGTAAAGCTTTTATTGGTGTATGTATTTATATATATATATATATATATATATATATATATATATATATATATATATAAATTTTGGCTACGTTTTTAGCGGGCACCTGACATCTGGGGAAGAAAAACTGAAGAAAATGGCGTCGGCTGCTTCTTTTGTACCCCTAACGACCTGGCGACAGCAGCCGACGCAGGACCCAAGATTTTGGAATTCAGGCCGACTGAGGGCAACCTACCAGCAGGATTACCCAAATGTAATGACTGCAACAGTGAATACACTCGAACATCTACGTTTATGGTAAGTGTACACAACTGTACTTTGTACTTACTACTTTCACAGTCTTTGCTGGGATAGCTGGCTTCCTTCCTACTGGAATGGCTGCTGGGTGACTGGCTCCCTGCCTACTGAAGTGGCTGGCTGGCTAGCAGACTCCCTACCTTCTAGACTGGCTTCCTATGATGGCTGGCTAGCAGGCTCCCTGCCTGCTTTAGTAGCTGGCTGGCTTCTTAGATGACTGGCTAGCAGGCTCTCTCTGCCTGATTCAGTGGCTGGCTGGCTTCCTAGATGGCTGGCTACCAGGCTCTCATAGCTGGCTGGCCTCCACGATGGATGGCTGGCTGCCTTCCACGATGGATGGCTGGCTGGCTGGCCTCCTCAATAGCTGGCAAATAATCTCAGTCCTTAAAAATCAAATAGCAGCTGTAGAAGCGCTAATACAAAACAGCTGTACAGCTGCAACCTTTGTAAGGCTCTTCTAGTGGAATCCCCGCCCCTTCAATCCTTGCAGCCATGCACATTGCCGTGGAAAAGCCAGAAGTATTTTTGGCTTTTCCACGGCAGATCAGTGTGTATGGGAAAACTGAACTTTTAAAGTCCCACTGCTTGACAGTGCGGGCAACGGGATGACAAGGCTCAACATGTGAGTGTCCTGCTGACAATGGGACGAATGGTAAATGCATGTATTCCTTGGTTCAAGCCTTGGAGTTTATAGGAACTTACCTGTACACAACCAGTCAGTTGGCCTTTCTTACTACCAACAGAATGCAGACCTTAAAATAGCTTGTCAGATTCTTTCACATCCTACTCCCCCAGGAAAGTTGTTTTTTCAAGCCTTAAGGGCATTGGCTGTGACAGTTACACTGCTACCAGCTGCTCATTTCCATATGCAGATTCTTCAGTGGACAGTAGCAGTTCAATGGTCGAGTTCTTCAACAGCCTTTGAACCATCCTGTAAAACTTTCCCGGGTTTGCAAAGACACTCTACTTTTGTGAATTCAGTCCAACAAAGTTTATCAAGGACGTCCTTTTGTACTTCTACCTCCAACTGCCACGGTGATCATGGATCCCTCCTGATTGGGGTGGGGGGATTTCTTGGGATGGACTGTTTAAGGCACTTGGTCCCCAGAAGAGACCATTTTGCATATGGTCCTTTTAACATTACAGGCTTTTCAGAGCTTACTCCCTCTAGGGACATTTGCTATACAAATGGACAAAATGTTGGTAGTGTGGTATATCAACAAACTGTGAGAACCAGGTCCTACCCCCTTTGCGGAGATGCAGTGAGAGTGTGGCAGTGGGTGATCTCCTTCAACTGCTTTCTTCTAGCAGTGCCTCATATAGGGAAATCCAACGCTCTAGACAACAAGCTCAGCAAGACTGTTCTGATGCCTCATGAGTGGTCTCTCAACCAATTGGTGGCACAGAGAATCTTCCATCTATGCGGTCAACCTGGTTGTTTTCTCTTTGCCTCTCCCCTCAACAAGTGCAGCAGGTTCTTTGCACTAATCTCCCATCAGTGGAGTCACCGAGAGATGCAGTAGTCCACGTTTGGCCCTCCAGTCTTATGTATGCTTAACTCTCCCCCTTACCTCTAATCCACAAATTTCTTCAGAAAGCACTTCTGTTGAAGAGCAAGGTTATCCTCATTGCCCCTGATGGCCTCTGCAACTTTAGTTCGATTTTGTCTGGTCTCATCTCCTATGTCCTCCTTGGACACTGGACCCCAATCCAGATATATAATCTCATCCCACAGGAATGGGTCACTCAGACATTCCAGACCTCAAATTGACAACATGGCTAGACAGCCCAGACTTTTTTCTCCAGTTCGCCAAATTCTGATGTCATCTCAGAAAGCCTCAATTAGAACAATATACACGGGTAAATAGAAAATATTTTCTTACTGGGCACTTCAAAGAGAATTAAGATTCCAGTTACTACTCCTGTTCCTGCTGTTTTTGATTTTCTTACTTCAGTTTATTCAAGGAGGTGCCAGTTTTTCAACCATCATAGTCTAGCTAGCAGCCGTTTCCAATTACTACACTGGAGATAATGCTTTCCACTCTAGCTTCATCCAGGTTATGTAAAGTTTTCATTAAAGGTACCTTCTTACTTAGACCCCCAATTAATGACCCCACTCCACCTTGGGACCTTATTCTTAAGTTGCAGAGCTTGGCTCAGCCTCATTTGAGCCCTCAGTGAAGACTAATGTCAGATTTCCCTCTTGGAAGGCAATCTTTCTAGTGCCTATGACTTCAGCTAAGTGAGTTTCTGAACTCCAAGCACTCTCTTTGAAGCATCCTTTTTTGATTTTCCATAAAGATAGTCACATTGCGTACTAATCCATCTTTTCTATTGAAAGTAGCCTCTGAGAAAAACATCAACCAAGTAATCAACTTGCTTATCTTCTTTCCAAAATTTTCCAGTAAAATAGAGTACATGCTTCATGTTTTGGATGTACATAGCTTCATTTTTATCTTCACAGAACAAAGGATTATAGGAAGACTGCCCAACGGCTCATAACAAATTGTGGAAACCAGTTTGTAAAGTCACTTTAGCAAAATGGCTAATGGACTGTATCTCATGTGTATTCTCTATGAGGTCTGCCTTTACCAGCACCTCCTAAAGCTCATTCCACTGGATGTACGGCTACATCATCTGCATTTTGAGCTAGAGTTTCTATTGATGACATTTGTGTTGCAGCCACTTGGTCCATACTTTTATTGCTCAGTACAAATTGGCCCTCATTTCCAGAAGTAGGGCTGCCTTTGGTTCTGCAGTACTCTGGAATATCCTTCCATGAGCGCCTCCCAAGGTTATTGTAGTTGGGGACTGTCCCATTTGGTGATTAATGAATGAAAATGACAACATCAGCTATAAAAGTGATGTACTCACCATAACTATGCATTTGTGTTGTTCCATTTTCATTCTTCTTCCAACTTCCCATCCTCCTTCCCCCTCTCCTTTACTTTTGGGAGTGATCTAATAGAAACATTGCAACCACTGTTCCTGTTTGAGCCCCTATTTTGTCCTCCTTTCTTTCTGTATGTTATAATCCACCTTTTTACGGATTGAGTAGCAAACCTCGATCTGAGGTAATGCAGCAGTTAAAGGGGTGTTATGGTGAAGAGGAGGAGCTCAAGAGTTGGATCCAAGGTCTGATCTGAGACCCATTCATGCATAGCTATGGTGATTATATAGCTTTTATTTACTCAGTTTTGCTGCTTTCAGACTTTCCTTATATTAATTATTGGATTTCATGTAACATGTTTGCGATTAAGAATTGTAACAAAAAATAATTGGAATTTAGTTGTGAAGTAAAAATTGAATCTACTTGTCTTTGGACTAAAGAAGATGGTCACGGACAAAGGTGGGGGTAAAGTTTTATGGTTGATGTTCAAATGAAAGGCTACACAAGAATACAGACTGCAAGACAGTAAACCATTTTTGAGCACAACCTGCTACTCTTTTTGCCTGCCACAGTGTCATTTTCAGTAGTTGACATCATTGTGTTACACACAGTTTCTGTGTTTCAGGTATGCGATGAAGTGTCTAGATAAGAAGAGGATAAAAATGAAGCAGGGTGAAACATTGGCACTAAATGAGCGTATAATGCTTTCTCTTGTCAGCACAGGGGTAAGTAAATCAGTTTTTCTTGTTTTAGCTCCCCATATCATAACCACGTGACCATTACTGTTGTATGTGTTTCTTTCTAATCCTTTAATTTTGCTGCAGCACAAGATGGATTTTGGCTGGAACTGTTGGAATTTCTCCAGTTTATATGATGTGTGGTCATCTCAGATACTGCATTATAAAAATGTTTGCTTACATGAATCATGAAAATTGGCCAGTGCCTCCAGGCATGAATAGCTGTATAGTAGCTTTGTTTTTATCCTTACTTTAATTTTTCCTTTTGGATTACAGCTTGTGTGGGCGGTGGTGCTGCTGCGATGGCATTGTCGCCTCATAGCAAGACGTTGTCCCGTTCGATTCTCAGCTAGAGCGTCTTCTGTGTGGAGGCATACGTGAATACTCTGGCTAGGCTTATAAATGCCCTAGGGCAGATAGCCTAGTATGAACCTATGAACCTAATGGGGCGTGCCTTCGTTGAAGGTTGTGCGTCAGGGCTGGTAACCCGGTACGTACAAAATCCACTACCAATCATTAGCGGACCGGAGTTCCGCTATGGGGACCCCTAACCGGAAAAAGCCGAAAGACACAAACAAACAAATTACAGCTTGTGTGGCTGTTGCCATGTACATTATGTTCTGCTTTGTAGTCTCTTCAAATGTAGTATTAACAACTTGTCAATTGTTTTTTAAAAAGTACATTGGAATAGGTTTGACTAGTGACTACGGGGACTGTTACAAGAAGGTGGTGGGAGTAAGCAGCCAACTCTGGTTCACCTATCCTGGGGAAATGGAAGCAGTCCAGCCTACTGCACTGCACTCACCTGCTGGAGAGATAAGATAAAGTTTATGAGCCAGGGATGTGTGCTTATCTGTGGCAGGTGATGTGGTCACCTTCATTTGGTATGTACAACCTGACAACTCCACGGAACAGTGGTCAGTCCTAATCTTTGGTCACGGTCTTTGTAAAATTAGCATGTTCTCCCTTTGTGTGAGTTTCCTCTTAGTGCTCCACTTTTTTTCCATCTCCCAAAAATATGTTGGTTGATTGTCTACTGTGAAATACCTGTGTATACTGCATTATCATTGTGCCCCAGGTTCTAGCTGAAAAGGGTCCATGGTCACCATTTCATCTACCCAGTTAAATTTAATTAATTCGGCAGGCCATTGGGTCAGCAAGCCCAAGCATCAGCTATTGGTTCTCTGAGAGGGATGATGGCATCAGTTGGATTGTTTAATCCTTACCCTGAGAAAACTTAGGAAATTATCAGTCTGTCACCTCCTGGAAGGAGCAAATGGTTCAGTTTGTCAGGCACAAGGCTTGATATTCAGTGGGCAGTTGCGAGCAAAAAATAAAAAGTACATTTGGGTGCACTTTGGATAAAAGATGCTATCGAATTATAATTTGTATTTCCTGTATTCGTGATAACTATAGTAACCTTTTTTTGTATTTCCTGTATACGTGATAACTATAATAACCTTTTTGTGTAAAATAAATAAATACAAACTGTTTTTTCATTAACTTGCATCACTGCAAATTTTGTCACAGCTTTATTAAATTTTCTGTTGCATTTTTCTTTCATTCTTGCATTTTATGGCTTAATAGTAACTTGTAAACCATCACTGGGATTTATAGAATTTCTTTTTTTTAATGTGCTGATTGCCCAATCTAGGTTGGCTAGTTAGAGAGATGGAGAGAAATTCTGATTCAGAGACACTGATATAGCCACAGTGAGAAACACCTCATTAATGGCTCATTATCAAATCTCTGAATGGAACACTGCACTTTCAGACGTGATTGCCTTGTTGCTTTCTGTAGCAGCCCATACATCATGTTAGTAAAGACACCCCTACACATTCATGCAAACACTTTTGGATATCTGTGCACTCACTCACTCTTTATCACATGCAGTCATCCATAAACAAGCCCTCCCCATCTCACTCACCCTCTCAGGAAACACACACACACACACACCGGCATGCATGCTCCAAATCCCACATGTCATCCTCTACCTTCCATACTATGACCAGGCAGATATACACGCATGCACGCACGCGCGCGCACACACACACACACACACACACACACACACACACACACACACACACTCTCTCTCTCACCCAACCCTCCTGACTTTGCTGGACTTACCTGTACAAGAGTAGGAGTGATTGACATCTTTTGATGACATTAACTTTTTTCCATCCTAGCTTAAAATTTTAACTTGGCAGAGAGATTCTCTGGGACCACAGACATTTCCAAGAAGACTGAGATTCTCTGGGACCACAGACATTTCCAAGAAGACTGAGAAGAGCACATTGCTAATTAGCATTGGCCCAAAACTGCCTCATTAGCATGCAGCTCTGCCCACAACACAACATCCACACTAAGAACACTGCAAGGGGAACACCTTAAAATAGAACAGTGTCAAAATCGGAAAGATTTAGTGCAATGCAGAAGTCTTATTATATAAGGCTTCAGCATCATGGTAAGCCTTTCTGAATCTCAGGGTCTGACTTCGTCTACATTAGTCACTTCAGTATTTTCATCTACTTCTGCTTCACTTAATTTTTAAATAATTTACTTACATGCTGTCTTACATGTCCTTCAAGGATGCATCTGCAGTCCTTACAAATGGGTTGTCCTGTCGTCAGGCAGCCCTTCGGTCGGCCGGATTCCAAAGTCTGGGTCTGGCCTCGGCTGGTGTCGCACTTCACCCGACGTCATCTCTGCTGGTCTTCGGGTATAAAGGCATCAGCCGACGCCATTTTCCTCAGTCTTTCTTGCCGCGTGGCGCCCGAAGCAGAAGCTGTTCACAAGTGCCGGTCGGTCAGATCCAGAGACTACTACTACTGAATACTACTTCGAAGACTTCTAAAAGCTAAGTACCCCGTTGGGGACTCTTTTTTTGCCTCAGCCGATGTCAGAAAAAGTGAATAACTGTTTAACTTGTGGGAAACAAATACCTCATAAAGATTTCCACTCTTACTGCTTACCTTGTTTAGGCCCAGACCACGACATAGCAGCTTGTTTAGCCTGTGCTTCCTTCAACCGACGAACGCTTAGGCGTCGGTCGGAGTTTGCTGAACAGTTTTTCGGCTCAGATTTTGCTTACATTATGCCGTCGGATCCTCCCGACTACTCAAATTGTTAAGAAACGCAAAGAAAAGGACCGACACTCGCGGTCCGCGGTTTCGGCCGAAACCACGGTTAAGCAAACCGCGAGTGTCTCGGTTTCGAACGAAACCGAGCAAACGGTTCAATCTTCAGCCGAATCCATGACTACCACCGAGGCCCCTTCTACCCTTGTTGAATCGGCCTCTGAAGTTTTGCCTACTAATGTGGTTTCTCTAGAATTATCGGACACAATCCCTTTGGATGTCTCTACCCCAGCACGTGGTGCTTTAAGGCCTCCTGCAGCCATGTCTATAAAGGCCTTTGCCAGGGCTAAAGCAGCCAAAACTGCTAAGTCTGTGCCTGTTAAGCCCCCCTCTCACAGGCCCAGTCCCAGTTCCCAAATGCTTACTCTGGCAGAGGATCTCATCTCTTTAATAAGGGGATCCCAATCTCACCCAGACAGGGCCTCTCAACCTCCAGAAAAGAGACCTAGAGCAGAGCCCCCTGAGCCAGTGTCCTCAGATGACTCTTCTGATGTTTCAGACAATACAGACCATCCAGAGGCTCCTCTTTCTACTTATGAAGATTCTGATGCTGAAGAATCTATTCCTTCTGCCTCTCCACCAGAGGAATTTTCCTTTGGGGAAACCTTACATGCCATGAGAGAGCAATTCCAATGGCAGGGACAAGATTTCTCAGATTCAAGAAAAAGGCTTAGGACCTTTTTACCCTTACCGCAACATAGGCCCTTAGCTATACCCCCAGTTCTTCCTGTTGTGGATGATGCATTTAATGATGTTTGCACTGCTCCTGATACTTTACCTCCAGCCCCTGCTAAGCCCGATAGGTTTTACAGGGTACCGGACACTCATCACCACTTGTACAAGGCTCCTTTTGCAGATCCTGAGACTATCTCCCAGGGGCCTAAGGCAGTAGCTTCGACCTCAGCAAAAAACCCTCTCCCTTCTGATAGGGAATCCAGGTCCTTAGAGAGATGGGGTAAAAAAGTATACACCTCTGCTACTCTCTCAGCTAGAGCTCTGAACTGTCAGTTTCATATGATCCAATACCAAGAGTTTATGCTTGATCAGTTAACTAAGAAACTGTCCTCTGATGATTCTTTAGATAAGAAATATGTTCTAGAAATGGTGAATAACATTCAGCAGGTTAGTAACCATTCTTTAAAATGTGGCTATGATGCACTGGAGGCTTCATTTAGATCAGCCATGACTGGCACAGTTATAAGAAGGCATGCATGGCTGAAAGAACAGGTCTTGCCGGATCATGTTAAAGCAAAGCTATTAGATGCTCCTATGGATAAGGTCAGTCTATTTGGTTCTCCTGCCCAACAAGTAATGAAGAAAATGGAAGAGAAGGCAAAATCTGTACAAACAGTTAAAGATTTCTTACAGGTTCAGCCCCCAAGGTTCAGCAGGAATTGGCCTTCCAAAAATTGGTCCTTTCCAGACTCCTCTAAACATCAGAGAGGCAGGAATAGACGTTCCAGAGGCAGAAATCAATCCAGAGGAGGTGCCTACAGGGGACGCCAGTGGCAAGGCAATAACCAACGAGGCACAGATACAACCACTACCACTGCAACAGGACAATCACAGTGACTTGGCTCTGACACCGCCTACCAGGGAACAAATAGCAGCACCCTTAGGCGGAAAGTTAGCCTTATTTTCAGAAAACTGGCACTATATCACAAGAGACAAGTGGATTTTGCAAACTATAGACCAAGGCTACAGGTTTCATTTCCACACCTTACCAGTAAAAAGAGGAATGCCAAACCTACCACCAAATCAAAAGAGAGAAGCCCTGAAACAAATAGCTCAATTAACAAAGATGAGAGCTGTGGAAAGGGTACCACCTACAGAACAGGGCAAGGGATTTTACTCCAGACTCTTCCTAGTACCAAGAAAAGAGAAAAGTTGGAGACCTATTCTCGACCTGTCCGCTTTAAACACATTCATCATTGTTCCAAAATTCAAAATGCTGACCCTACAGCAACTTCTTCCCATGCTGGGAAAGGAGTATTGGCTGGTAACTCTAGATCTCAAGGAGGCATACCTGCACGTCCCCATACGACCAATTTGCAGAAGATACCTCAGATTTCTTGCAGGATCAGAGCATTATTAATTCTCAGCATTGCCCTTTGGCTTATCTACTGCGCCCAGAGTGTTCACGAAATGCCTGGCATCAGTAATCGCTCATTGCAGGCTTCAGGGAATCCAAATTTATCCATACCTGGACGACTGCCTGATACAAGCGGACAACAAAAGCAAGCTGACACAAGACTTACAAAGAGTCATTTGCTTACTACAAGCCCTGGGATACACAGTCAATTTAAAAAAGTCAAGACTGATACCATCCCAAACAAGAACATTCTTGGGTGCAGAATTGGACACAGTAAAACAGATGGCATTCCTAACTGCAGAAAAACAAGAACAACTTCCTCTTTACTTCTTGGCATTAACAAAGCAGAACAAACTAACAGCAAGGAAAGTACTGCAGGCCTTGGGCTTCATGGCATCCTGCATAATCTTGGTCCCCCATGCCAGACTGCATATGAGAAAGCTACAGTGGTACCTAAAGAATTTATGGTCTCAACACAAGCACAGCTTAGAAACCGAAATACCACTGATCCCATGCCTGAAAGAAGAGTTCCTATGGTGGGCTCAGGCATGCCAGTCAAACCCAGGTTTGTCCTTCCACAACATTCAAACAAGCCAAACCATCACAACGGACACCTCAGACCTTGGTTGGGGGGCCCACATGCTGGACAAGTGCATTCAAGGCTTATGGACTCCAGATCAGCTGCACCTGCACATAAATCAAAAAGAAATGCTGGCAGTAAAACTAGCAATCCAGAATTTCAGACCATTCCTCAAAGAAGGCCAATTGATGATAAGGACAGACAACACCACAGTCATGTGGTAAATCAACAAACAGGGAGGCACTCATTCATACCCCCTATGCCGAATGGCTCTGGACCTATGGAATATGGCTCTGAGCTACAACATTCAGTTACAGGCAATATTTGTACCAGGAAAAGAAAACATCCTAGCAGACATGTTAAGCAGGACTACCTCGGATGCTCACGAATGGATGCTACACCCGGACATCTTCAAGGCCATCACAAAGAAATGGGGAATACCACAAATAGACCTATTCGCATCCCCACTCAATCACCAGCTCAAGAAATTCTGCACAAGGACATACCACCCACTTGCTTGGAAGGTGGACTCTCTATCCTTCAATTGGAAAGGCCTGACCGCATATGCATTTCCACCTCTTCCTTTGATGCACAAGGTACTACTGAAAATCAAAGAGGAACGTCCAAGGATAATTCTGATAGCTCCAAATTGGCCAAGACAACATTGGTATCCATTGCTGAGGAGCATGTCTCGGGGGGAAACGTGGACACTGCCCTTGATTCCTTTGATGTTAACTCAGAGCGACTACAACATCCTGCATCCAAACCTGAAAACTCTGCAACTGACTGCCTGGAACATTACATAACAGCAACTAACCCAGATTTATCCCAAAGGGTTAAAGACATTATCCTCGAGGCCCGCAGACCTTCAACAAGAAGGAACTATGCAGGAAAATGGAAAAGGTTTGTCATTTGGAGTACTGAAAGAGGGAAAGATGTGTCAAAGGTAGATATTGCCAACATCCTGGAGTACTTGGCAGAGCTTCTCCATACAGGCCTGTCCTATTCCTCCATCAAGATACATGCATCAGCTATTTCTGCAGAATACAGCTACGATCCCCCTGTCTTCTCACATCCTCTACTCAGGTAGTTCCTGAGAGGGATTAAGAATGTAAAACCTCCTAGGAAACCACCATTACCAGCATGGGACTTGAACTTTGTGCTAGAAAAATTGACACTCCCTCCATTCGAACCAGCAGCAACAGCAGATCTTCAACACCTATCCTGGAAAACTGCTTTCCTACTGGCAATTACTTCAGCAAGAAGGGTTTCGGAACTACAGGCTTTAATGGCAGTACAACCCTTCCTAATCTTCCATCAAGATAGAGTGTCCATGAGAACTAATCCTACATTTATGCCTAAGGTGGTATCCAGAGTGTCTCTAAACCAGGCAATCCACCTACCTACCTTCTTTCCCAATCCACAGAACAGGGGGGAAAGACTGCTGCATACATTGGATGTACATAGACAGTTGCACTACTACCTGGACAGAACCAAGGGCAATAGAACAACTGACCAGCTTCTAGTAGCTTATGCAACAGGAAGGGAAGGAAAAGCAATTTCCAAACAGACAATCTCCAAGTGGATAGGAAATTGCATAAGACTCTGTTACTTCTACCATGGAAAGCAAATTCCACAGAACATAAGGCCTCATTCTACAAGGGCTACAGCCACTACCACAGCTTTCTTACGAGGAGTGGCTACCAAGGACATTATAAAGGCTGCTACTTGGACCTCCGTGCATACATTTGCCAAGCATTATAACTTACCTCTATACTCTAGATCCCGAGCAGGGTTTGCCACTGCTGTTTTGCAAGGGATCCTAACTACACCATAATTCTTCTTCCTCCTCCCCTAGTTTGGCTATGGTATTCTACCCATTTGTAAGGACTGCAGATGCATCCTTGAAGGACATAGTACAGTTTTGTACCTACCATAAATGTAGATGTCCGAACAGGATAGCATCTGCAGTCAGGATTACCCACCCTCCTTCCCCTCTGTGGTACTCCTAGGGTATTTGCCCACCTAATAGCTAGCTGGGGGGGATCTCTTATGGTGTATTTGTTTGTATATATGTACATACATGCTTATTTCTTGTGTTTGCCTTCTACTTTTTGGAAACATTGGCATTTACCCAAAATTTAGCCATCCAAGAGGGCAACTGGCATCTGGGGCAAGAAACACTGAGGAAAATGGCGTCGGCTGATGCCTTTATACCCGAAGACCAGCAGAGATGACGTCGGGTGAAGTGCGACACCAGCCGAGGCCAGACCCAGACTTTGGAATCCGGCCGACCGAAGAACTGCCTGACGACAGGACAACCCATTTGTAAGGACTGCAGATGCTATCCTGTTCGGACATCTACATTTATGGTAGGTACAAAACTGTACTTTTTTTATTATTTTCAGTAAACATCTTTATTAAATTATCACATGAAATAGGCAATCTTACATTTATATAAAAGAAAAACAAGCAACGTTGACACCACTTCGTTGCAAACATACATCACAGACACCATTGAAACAACTGTAGTTGCAAACATTATACATCACTTTCAGTCTATCCAGTCATTGTCAGTTAAGCATTATATGGCTCATTCAAATCCTGCCTCTTAAGTCTTTTTCCTTCTCTGCATATATTTTTCCCACAATTTCCATTTTTTTCTATGTAATTTGCTCTGTCCCTTTTCTAAAGATCCCAGTTTCAGTTATTTTATCTCCACCCTGCACCCCCCACACCCCCGCTACTTAAATATGCCAACTCTGAGATCACCCTACAGTGTAGGAAATGGAAATCTTCCATTTTCGCACTGAAGTGCGATCTCAGAAGTGGTATATGTAAGTGGCAGGGGGTGCAGGGGGTCTTGCCCCCTGCATGGAGCAATTTGTTTTTGATCTACACTCCACATGTTGTTTTTTTTTCTGATGTTTTACTGTTCGAGGTATTCAGTTCGATGTTTCGTGATTCAATATTTTACTCTTTCGATGATGTGATATACACCTACATATATATATATATATATTTATATATATATATATTTACTCTACATATGACTCTAAATATTAATGTTTAATTGACCTTGCTTTAAGGAAGGGTTTGAGAGATACAGCTTCATTAATCCTAGGTGGTTTATCAGCATTAAAATAAATAATCCAGTTTTGTTCTGCAGTCTCAGTCCTATTACGTAAATCACCACCCCTAACATATTTTTTTTTTGTTGACAGTGCTTGTTTTTTTTTTTGTGAAAAATGTTATTGGTCAAAACAGAATCCTAGTAGTCTGATTGGTTAGCTGAATATTTAAATAAGTGAAAATGTATGGATATAGCAGTCTGATGAAGGGATTTGGATATCATGAAAGCACTTACTCCAGTTTTATATAATAAAAGTGTGAGTTTTACTGACAACCGTGTTGGCTCGGCACCTTATTTAATTTTTTCAGCCCCTTAGTACTTGTATATCTTCTATTATTATCTTTTTTCCTCTTCTATCACTATTGGAGTGCCCCTTGCAGTTAATATAAGTACTCCTCTTTTCCTTTGCCCCAGATATTCCACTGAATAACCATCCCGAAAACCTTTCTTTATCAAATTCACATGTTCATTTCTTTCCAGGTGTGTCTCCTGTAGCATAGCTATTGGCACTCTACATTTTTAAACGTAGTTCACTACTCTTTCTTTTTTATATTTATCTGTAAGACCATTCAGACTAAAAGACATTACAAAAAGCATCTTTTTCCTGTATAGTTATTACCACCTTTTATGTATAATGTCTAGTTCCAGCTTTTATGTTACATGCATATACTGTTTGGCAGGGTTGGTCTTTTATACCGTTGCTTCTTGTCATGTGCATTTGAGCCTATGCCACATCTTACATAACTTTTTTTTTTTGAAAGCCCTCAAACAGAACAACCAACCGCCCTAAAAACTGTTAACAATACAAAACTATGTATATCTTCAAATATTGGTTTTTGCTTCCTAATAGGAACTAAAGTTCTAAGTTGATAGCCACACAGACAAGCTAGAGTTAAACAAAAAGAAAGGTTAGTCATGCTAAGACGCATGGTACAGCCTGTGCTATTAGTAAGTGCTATTTGATTTTTTTCTGTCTTTGTAGCTCTCCCAGCTGAGAAAACACTTGAATGCTCTCAGTAAATACTTTCTCTAAGCCATTTGTCTTTATCAGTTTGTCTTCTAGTGACATGCAAACAAGGCACAAAACTGCTAAGAGTACATTGTTTACCAGAAAAAAGCCTTATAATATTCAATATTCTTTTTCATATTCATTGTAATAAAAGTGTTACTGGATAATATGCCTTGAGTCTTAACCAAGTTATTTCCCTATGCAAGCATGGGAAAAAGCACACCACTTTTTCTTTTGTCATACTCTCTTAACCAGAACCCCCCTTTTTTTGTATATTGCAGTTCCTGCATTTCTTAGAACTGAACAAAAAAAAAAAAAAAAGAAAAAGAAAACATCACCTATATTAGAATCCCCGTTGCATTTGAAAAGAAAAACTGAGAAAATTTTACTTCAGGTGTAATTGGTTTCGTCTTCTCTTTAAAGCCCTCCCAGCTGAGAAAACCCCTGATTGCTTTCAGAGAACATTATGTCCTAGCCAATTTCTCTTTTCTTTATTTCTTTTTTTTTTCTTTTCCCTTAGCCAATCCTCTTCCATCAGATTGTCTCCATGGAGACATGAGAACCAGACAGCCAGTTTTTTGTTATCAGATTGTTGCCATGGAAACAAGACCACCAGCTGCAGAATTGCTACTAAAGTATACATGCATTTGCTGAGAAATAAACTCATAATGTTCAGTATTCTTTTTCATTTACTTGCTCTCTCTTAGGTCCCCAGTACAGTCATTTCCCCATGCAAGCATGAAAGAAGCAAAATAAATTTAACTTTGTCATGCCTTTTTAACCATTTTTTTATGTATTGCATTGCTTACATTTCTCAAACCCGCACAAGAAGAAAGAGATGAGAGGAGAAAAAGAAAAACAGCAGCACCTGTCTACATTCCCCATTACATTTAAAAATAGCATGCAAAGAAAACCATACACCACAAATACAGTACTGTTAAGAAAAGAAAATGCTTCTTTACTTAGTTAGCTTTCTCCAATCTCTTCCCAAAGCATTTTTCCAAGTATTAATGACATGAAGTAGGGAATCTACTTTAGAGTCCCCCAGAAATCCAAGAAATTTTGCAAAAGTCCAATATTTCCAATTTTCTGGTTGTCACATTTCACAAATATAATTATTGTATCGTGATCTCACATTGAGTTACTGTTTTATAACTGTTCTTTTCCATTGCTCAAATGCTGTCTCTGCTTCATTTCCAAAGTACTCTGGATACTTCTGGTCAACTCTCGTGCTCCCTTCCATCTCTCCAACATTTTCCGTTGGAGTACTGGAAAAGGCTTCACAGGTACAGTCTCTCTCTGGTCTTTCTTACCAGAAGAACAAGATGCATAATCTCATTCCATTTCACAGCTCACTTTTTGCTGGACAAACTTTTGTATTTCCTCCTAAGCATGCACTTTGTGAAAAAATTATTTTGCCCCTCTGCAGAAGAATAATTTAAAGACAGCTGGATGCAGCAGTTTGAATTTCACACCCACATCTCGACATTCCCTGAATAGTAGAATTAATTTACTCCTCTTCTGCTTGTTGTACAGTGAGTAGTCATTCTCCTTAAACACTCTGCTGTCTCCCACTTTTAGATGTTGTCCTTCTGCTGCAGTTTTGTCAGAAATCAACTCCTTCTGCTGGTTGGATTGCATCTTTAATATTAAAGATCTAAGTTGCTTTCTTGTAGCTAGGTTTGGAGCATGCACACGATGTGCCCTTTCAACTAACAACTCCTGCTGTGAAATACCAGTCCAGTTGCTTATTTGTGCTTTCATAAAATTAATGCAGTCTGTTCCTTCCTGCTTCTGTGGTATAGCTGAAAATCTCAGGTTTTCCCTACATGCTCTGTCCTTGAATTCTATTATTTTTTGAAACATCTCTTCCCGAGCAGTCTCATATTCAGCAAGCCTTTTGTTCATTTTGACCTCTGATTTTTTGAAGCTTTATCATCTCAACTGAATTTCTGTTTAAAACTTATTCCTTTTTTCCCAGCCTTTTGTTGTTTGTGTTGATGTACTCTGTCATTGTTTTGTTTAGTTTAGCCAGTTCTGTATGCAGTTGTCTCACATCTTCCTGTATGTTATTGGAAGTCATGTCTGAAGGTTGCATTAATTTTCACTGAACAGCTGCAGAACTTTCCCCAGTCAGTGATTCATCCTCATATTTGTAGGTGATTTTTTTCCAGGTCTATGTTTCTGGCATCCAGGCAGTGCACTTACTAGCCAGTTACTGAAATTTACCCATAAATACAAGTCTACTGGCTTTCTTTGGTGAGTTTTTGTTTTCACACTGGGAGAGCTAGAAACAAGCTGTTACTCAGTGTGCAGCCATCTTGGAAGTTGTACATGCCAGCTTTCTTGAATCTTTAGGGTGAAAATGAACAATTAAAAAATTTTGTGCAGAGCAGACCAACCGCCCTTCAACTTTGTTATATTTACTAATTATATTTATTAAAATAACAGAAAAAACACAGACTTGCACACGTTTAGCAGTTCTTACTAGTTAAAAAAAAAAGATTCCATTGCACTGTTAATAATGTACAAGCCAGTCAAGGAGATAGGTTGATAGTCCTACAGGAAGGGTGTTAGTCCTTCAGGAAGGTCTTAAAGCAGACCAAAGGTACAATACCACTGCAACCAGTATAGCGTGCATGCCAGGGAAATGTTTTTGTTTATTATTAGTCTTTGCTCAGTTTCACGCACTGCTTCTGTTTTCTTACACACCCATTTCAGACAACATTCTTGCCGTGGTTTTTTTTTTTTTTTTCTTTATTTTCAGACTTGGTATCCATATTCCATCTCTGTTTCATTTACACACATACACATCTGGAAAAAAGTAAAAATGTATATATTTGTTGCAAACTGAATCTAAAATGTTTGCATTAGGCTGTGACACTGTCATAGTAAAGTAATAGATTGAAAGCCAAAATGTGGTTTGTGTCTTCATTGGGTTTTTAAAATTCAGCAGGTATTTTCTTCATCTCCTTTTGTACACATTCCATCTCTGTTGAATGTAAGTTTCTTTCTTTACAGTCAAAGCTGGTGTACTCTCGCAGAAGTTGCATAAGTATAGCCGCAGTAATGCATTTCAGTTTGCCACTCAGACTCGCACATTGCTCTAACAGTGAATCATATCAGTGATCGTTTAACAGTGGTTATGTAACTGTCCTTTGCTTTCATAGATAGCCTGCTACCTCCTCACTCCTCTTAAACGAAAGCCACTTTTTGTGAAGACCTCTGTAATTGTAAAGAAAGTAAAATAATCAATAACCATAATAATGTATTTTTATCTTGTTTTTCATAGGCAAGTATATACCCTTTGACTGTGAAAAAGTCACATGAATGTAATGGCCATAATAATATACAGTTTGCTAGCAAACTTACAATGTGTACTGATTGGCAAAAGGATTTCCCACCTTCCTGTCAGTTATTTTACCTTTTTCAACAAAGGGACTTTTTATTAATTATATAAAGAAATAGTCTGTACGTAATTGCACTCTGTAAGAATTCAGCACATATGGGTGCAATTGCTTGAAGGGAGAAGCAAACTTTTAATGGCAAGCTATATGGGTCATATTTATGCTTTAAGTGCTTAAAAAGTCGATCAACTCACTATGAGAATCAGATTTTACTATACTGTTAATAACAGTGAAAATAGTGTTTCAGTGCAATGGATGCCAAAACATAAGAGCCTGCAGAAGCATTTAAAGATACAATAGAGACATTGCAAGACCATTAAAAGCCCAAATCATTAATGATGGCAGAGCAATTTTTATTTTGCCAGAAAAGTTAAATGAGAAGTGAAAGACAGTTTGGCAGAATGACACAATAAGCAGAACCTTGCTAGTTTGAAATGAGAATGTCTGGTACATTATGGGGTAAATTGGTGCATGCCATGTATTATGAAATTATACAAATAGGATGCTTTTTGAAAATACATTTTTTACTAGGTGTGGCACAAATTATCACATTGTGTGTAAAAGAAAGGTGCAGGTGATTCATCTGAATTTCAACAAATGCTGAGAAAGTGTCTCTGAGGCCCACTGAGAGGAAGTATGTTTTTGTAATGGCAGTAAGTGTTGGTGTAATGACCATAAAAGTGTCACATCAATAACAACACCCTAAGTATGCACTCAGTGGTGAAGAGACCTGGGCACACAGGTTGACAGCAGCCTTTCTTTTTATCACCATGTCTGCTCAGTGGTAAGAAGGGTATTCTATATTGCTCATCTCATAAGTAAGGACACTGCAGTCAGAAAAAAAACAAAGTTATAAGCTCTCTGTAATCTTCCTTCATCAAGCCAATAAATGAGTACAATGCCCCTTTTGGTATGCATCGTTCCAAGCACCTGCAACAGTTGGAGAGACCACAAAAGTTCCTCACAAGGAAAATTCAAGGTCTTCATCATCTGTCCTACGTGGATCGTCTGAAATCACTGTCACTTTATTCTGTTTCATACAGACTACTCTGAGGCTGTCTATGCCTTGCATATAAGGTGATCTTTGACCCTGCTTTATTGGAAATGCTGCATATCCGCAAGTCAAATGGTACACAGGTCACTCGCTCTAAGACCTTAACTTGGTATGTGGCATTAATTTAACCTGCTGGAGAGATATATATGTCTCCCAAAGGTTACCACATCTTTGGAACAGAATCCCACTTCATATCAAGCAGAGCAACTCATTGGCCCTCTTCAAACGTAATCTGTACTATTGGATGGGTAGCCGTAAATTCACCTTTGGGGTTCCACCTGTGTCCCTCTTGGACAGGGACAATTGATGCTGATCGTGGAAATAAGGGTAGAACACCACTAGGCTTGTAAGGGCCCTAGGGCCATTAGCCTAGTAACTTCCTATGATCCTATGAAGAGAGGATGTTCATTAGACTATTGTTGCCGTAGTCCTGGGGCTTAGTCGTAGATGTCCCCTTATGTGCTGACCAACTTTCAGTACTCAGAACCCTTCCATCTCAGTGCACCAACATCCTTCCCCGAGTCATCAGGACACTCCCATTTTAAAGCTTGGCTCTGCCTGTGCCATCTTAGAACTTTCTTGTCACATTTCAATTCCTTTGCTTCATTCCATAGTGTCAAGAAAAGTGATTAGATTCCTGTTATGTTTGAGCTTGCTTCTGGAGCCAGATAAATTCCCATTGAAGAAATATTCTTGACCTTTTTGACTTTTTCACAGCTACTGTCTATAATATTATTTTAATGAGGTCATCCTTGTGTCAGCAGATCCCTCATAAGAATTGGAGCAGCCATTTTTTCTCTTTAAGACAACACTGCAGTGTGTAAGGTTGCTTGATGTATTACAGTTTACTCTTAAAACTATTAGAATTGTAGAAATAGGGAACTTGCTCTGCAGCACAACCAGGATTGGAAGAGAATTGAGGCCTTTACCTGGTCTGTGATGGTGTTTCATGGTTATTTTCCTCCAGTGACATCCTCTTAAAAAGACAGAAGGCAGACAGGGGCATGGAAGACTTTAACCAGGTGTCTGATGCCCTGGTTGGTCTGAGGGTGCAGGTTCCAGTGATGTACACTGACAACGCTAACTTGTCAGCAGTCCTCTAGTGTTATCCCTTTGGATTATGCCATACCCGAGGGCAGTGGTGCATCCAGCTGGATTGATGTTAGTAAAGAGAATCCCTTGGTTGCCCAGATCCAGATGTCCGTTATGAAAGTCTGTTTTGTGATTTCTGAAGGGGACAACAGGATGCCTATTTTTAATGACATAGGGTGTTGTAGAACTTGGCTTGGAAGTCTAACCTTCCTATTCAGAAATTAGAGACTTTAAACCTGACATCCCTTAAAAGATGACCGAAAAGGTGGAGCACATTTCACCCCTCCTGTCTCAGACTGGCATTAGCATAGCAGACACTGGGTGCCCCCATTACTCCCCAGGCTTTCTCAGCTCTGAAGACATACCTTAAACTGTCTCATCTTCAGCTGTCAAACCAGACTAAGTACTAACATTGCTATCAGAAGCTAAAAATACTGCATCAGTGGGTACTGACAGTATCATTGGATGCATGTTAAATAGCATGAAGCACGATTTATCCACACCCCTAACAACCCTGTTCAGTCCATGCTTCCATACAGGTTTTGTACCAAGCAAATGGAGAACAGCTACAGTCATTCCCCAGCATAGGGAAGGACCTTTTACTGACCGAGGCAATTACAGACCCATAAGTGGGACAAGCCTCATATGTAAAGCCATGGAAGGACTTAATAATGGAATTTAATTAATTGGTATATATGGAACCTCCGAACACTGAACCAGTCTCAGTTTGGATTCATCATGGGCAGGTCATGTTGACTCACCATGGTAGATTTTGTTTAGAAAAGGTGATCAAAGCAGCAAACGAAGGCAAAAAGGTACACACCTCATACCTCAATCTGGCCAAAGCTTTTGACACATTCAGGCTAAGTAGAATAGCTGAATAAACTGGGAATAAATCCCTATGTTACCCTCATGATTTCTAACTGGTCACGGATTGGAAGAAGGAAGTCAAAGTAAAGAAAGTTAACTCCACAGAGAGACCAGATGTTCTTCATGTTTCACTGTTGCAGTCATTACATTTGGGTAATCTGCTGGCAGGTTGCCCTCAGTCAGCCTGATTAACAAAGTCTTGGGTCCTGCATCGGTTGCTGTCCCTTCTTCCATGACGTCAGGTAGGGGTATAAAACATGCAGCCGAGGCCATTACATCAGTCTTTCTTGCTGTGCAGTGCCCGAAGCAGAAGCAGTTCGCAAGTACTGATCAGCCGGCCCCTGAAATTTTCATTTTCGAGTTTCAGAACCAAAGTCTTCAACTAAAAGCTAAGTACCCCATTGGGGAAACTTTTTCTTGCTCCTTACCGATGTCAGTAAAAGTTAATAATTGCATTACTTGTGGAAAGCAAATACTACCTCATAAGGATTTTCATTTGTATTGTATTCCTTGCCTAGGCCCTGATCATAACGTACCTTGCTGTTGGTTTTGTGCTAAATTTAATCAACTCACTATTAAACATTGGTATAGTTTTGCCTCTAAATATTTTGGCTCACGATTTAACTATCCAGAAATGACGTCGGTTAGCAATCTGACTACCAGAATACCTAAAAAATGCAAAGAAAAGACAGAGACAGATCATCGAGGTCCAAAACTGACGACGCTTCTCCTAAGCCAGTCGCTAGTTCGCCGGTACTCAGTGAGGTGCTTTCGCAGCCCCTGATACCCGCTACTTTTGATTCGCAGGCCTCTACTGAGACCTATTCGGAGTCCGGTATGCCGCGAAATGCTTTAAGTATTGATCCCGCAGATGTCTCTAACTTAGATGAGTCTGGAGCCGCTGTGCAGGCACCGGCTTCTGACTGTGTTTTTAGGCCTAAAGATTTGTATATTAAACCAACGCCATCTTCAAAGCTAAGGCCAAAATCTACTTTTATGTCTAAAAAAACAGACGCTTGGGCCAAGTGTACAGGCCCCAATGCCTAAAAAACAAATGATCAAAACGGCTGAAGATTTAATTACCTTGATCAGGGGTAGCCAACCCCCTCCTGCGAAGATGCCTAGGCAAGGCACTGACTATGAATCTTCAGATCAGGATTCTAGTTCTTCTGATTCTTCTACTGAATAGGATTTATCTATACCTACTTATGAGGACTCTGATGCAGAAGATTTCATCCTTTCTGCTTCTCCCCCTGAGGATTTCTCTTTTGGAGAAACTTTACATATCTTAAGGGAACATTTCCACTGGGAAAGTCAGGATTTCTCTGAATCTAAAACGAGACTTGGGGATTTTCTTCTTCTTCCTCAGCATAGGCCTTTGGCTATACCACCTGTTCTAGACAGTGTTGATGTTTTTTCAGAATCTAGTATGACTCCTGATTCTGTGCCTCCGGCTCCTAGTATGCCAGACAGATACTACAGGGTTCCTGACTCCCACAAATTCCTTTTCAAAAACCCTACTGCTGATCCTGAAACCATTTCTCAGGGTCCCAAGGGTGTTATGGCCTCTACTGCTAAAAACCCTACTCCTTCTGATAGAGATTCCAGGGCGCTGGATAGATGGGTTAAGAAGGTTTACACGTCTGCAACCTTGGCCGTCAGGGCTTTAAACTGTCAATTTCATATGCTTAAATATCAACAGCATGTCATGGGACTACTTAAACAGAAAATGATGTTAATCTCTGACTGTGTGGAAAATAAAGATTTGCAGGATTTATTACATTCAGCTGAACAAGTTTGAAAACATACTTTGCAATGTGGTTTTGATTCCATGGAGGCCTCTTGCAGGGCTGCTGTAAATGGATCTGTGCTAAGAAGGCATGCTTGGCTCAAAGAGCAAAATCTGCCTGACCATGTTAAAGCAAAATTGTTGGATGCTCCTTTACAACAGGACCGTCTCTTTGGTAATAAGACTGAAGAAGTGTTAAAAAAAGATGGAAGATAAAGCTAAATCTATGCAAACTGTGAAAGATTTCTTAGAAGTGCAGCCTCCAAGGTATAGTAGGCACTGGCCTGCTAAGAACTGGTCCTTTCCAGTTCCCTCGAGAGCCACTCAAGTCAAATCCAGACATTCCAAAGACTCCAGGTTTCAGTCACAAGGAACTTTTAGAACAAAACAATGGGGTGCCTCCACCTCCAAATCTGGAAGTAATAAGGCACCTCCCTATGGTAAACAGACTCAGACTTTCCTCTACAATCATCAAGTATTTATCTTTTAGCTGCCCCTTTGGGGGGGGGGACTGGCAAATTATTACCCAGGACAAATGGGTTTTAAATACAGTATCCCAGGGATACAGATTTCATTTCCACACGTTGCCAATCCCAAACAGATGGCCAGATCTGCCCCCAAATCAGTGGGCAGAGGCCCAGAAACAAGTTCTGTCCCTCATGAATATAGGGGCTATTCAACCAGTACCAGAAGAGGAAAAGGGACAAGGATTCTATTCAAGATTTTTCCTGTTACCCAGAAAAGACAAATCATGGCGTCCAATTCTGGACTTATCCATTCTAAATACATTTCTGGACATTCCAAAATTCAAGATGCTGACTCTTCAACAGTTACTACCTATGCTAGGCAAAGATGCCTGGTTGGTAACTCTAGACTTAAAAGAGGCTTACCTGCATATCCCAATCAGGGAATCTTGCAGAAGATACCTCTGCTTCAAAGCAGGCTATGTGCATTACCAGTTCTCTGCACTGCCCTTTGGCTTATCTACTGCGCCCAGGGTCTTCACAAAGTGCCTGTCTCCAGTAATTGCATTTTGCAGGCAAAGAAATATTCAAATATATCCATACCTGGATGATTGTCTAATTCAGGCAGAGAAGAAGGACATTCTTCTAAAGCATCTGGCATTTGTAAAAAGGGTTCTAACTTGTTTAGGGTACACCATAAACGAAAAGAAATCACAACTGGTACCCTCTCAAAAAATTACATTCCTGGGTGCAAGCTTTAATACAACTGCCCAGATGACTTACCTTATGCCAGAAAAGCAAATTCAATTGGTGATTTACTTCAAACAGGTGGCCACAAAAACCCTGCTATATCTGCAAGGCAAATTCTACAAGCCTTGGGGTTCATGGCCTCCTGCATTCTTCTAATTCCATATGCAAGACTGCATATGAGGAAAGTTCAGTGGTACTTAAAAAGTTTATGGAGTCAACATTGTCACAGTCTGGAAACAATGATTCCTATTATACCTTACCTGCAACTAGAGTTCATATGGTGGGCAGAAGCCTGCCACCAAAACAAGGGACTGTCATTCACTCAACTCCCTGCCACCCAAACCCTAACTACAGATGCATCAGACTATGCTTGGGGTGGGGGTGGGGGGGCACATTTGGCAAGAAAGTGCATTCAGGGCAAATGGAGCCCAAATCAAATGCACCTACATATCAAACAGAAAGAGATGCTTAGCTGTACAGAATGCTCTGACAGCCTTCAAGGACTACCTTCATCCAGGACAACTAATGATAAAGACAGACAACACCACAGTTATGTAGTACATAAACAAGCAGGGAGTACACATTCTTACCACCTTTGCAGACTAGCCACGGCATTGTGGAACACGGCTTTGACTTATCAAATATAACTACAAGCTCAATTCCTGCCAGGAAAGCTCAATACTCTGGCAGACGAACTAAGGAAAAATCTTATGGACCCACACGAATGGAAACTGGAACAAGTTTTCAACATGTTGACACGCAAATGAGGGAGCCCAGACATAGAACTTTTTGCCTCACCCCAGAACTATCAGTTGGACAAATTCTGCACAAGAATTCATCACAAAAAAAGCTTGGAAAGTGGATGCTGTATCAGTCAGCTGGAAAAACCTATCGGTCTATGCTTTTCCCCCTCTGCCTCTGCAAGCCCAGACATAGAACTTTTTGCCTCACCCCAGAACTATCAGTTGGACAAATTCTGCACAAGAATTCATCACAAAAAAGCTTGGAAAAGTGGATGCTGTATCATTCAGCTGGAAAAACCTATCGGTCTATGCTTCTCCCCCTCTGCCTTTGCTCTCCAAAGTCCTACTAAAAGTCAGACAGGACAAAACCGAAAATGGTTCTGATTGCTCCAGACTGGCCTCGCCAACACTGTTACTCACTCCTGCGCAATGTGTCACACTTTCCTCCGTGGCACCTGCCTCAGACACCTTACCTACTGTCTCAGCAGAACTACCAAATTCTGCACACTCCGCTCCAAACTTTGAATCTTGCAGCGTGGCTAATCATCTAATTTCACCCTTGACATCTCTCAGCAAACCTGTGATGGATGTCATTTTGGAAGCTAGAAGGCCTAGTACCAGAAAATCTTATGCTGACAAATGGAAAATATTATTTGCCTGGAACCAATCACAAGGAATAAGCACAACAATGCCCAATATTCCTCAGATTCTGCAATACTTAACTGAGATGCTTCACAAGGGCCTATCTTTATCTTCCATAAAAATCCATGCCTCTCCCATTTCATCTCATTACAACACAGAACCTCCCCTCTTCTCTCATCCTCTGCTAAAGCAGTATCTCAGAGGGGCCAAAGAATTAAGACCTCCCAGGAGAGCACCAATTCCTGAATGGGACCTCAGTTTTGTTTTGGAGAAGTTCACTCTCCATTTTTTGAGCCAGCTGCTACTGCGGACCTAAAATTTCTCTCTCTGAAAACAGCTTTCCTTTTAGCAGTCACTTCAGGTAGAAGGATTTCAGAATTACAGGCTCTTATGGCAGTGGAGCCTTTCATTATTTTTCATCCGGACAGGGTGGCTCTCAGGACCAGTCCATCTTTTATGCCTAAGGTGGTATCCAGTGTGGCACTTAATCAGACCATTCATCTGCCAACTTTCTTTCCCAATCCACAGAACAAGGGTGAGTGGATTCTACATTCATTGGATGTACACAGACAACTTCTACTTAAACAGGACAAAATCTCTAAGAAAATCTGAACAACTATTGGTGGCATTTGCTGCAGGGGCAGAGGGAAAGGCTATTTCAAAGCAGACTATTTCCAAATGGGTAAGCCATTGTATTCGTTTCTGCTATATGCACCATGGTAAACTTATCCCCAAGGGGATCAGATCTCATTCCACCAGGGCTGCATCTACTTCTGCAGCCTTTCTCAGAGGGGTTCCTACCAGAGACATTCTAGAAGCTGCTACCTGGAGCTCAGTTCATACATTCTCCAAACATTCCCGTCTACCTCACTTCTCTAAATCCAGAGCTGGCTTTGCCACTGCTGTCTTGCAGGCCTTATAGCTGCTCCTAATGCTGTATAAATCCATCCTCCCAGCCATAGCTTTGGGATTCTACCCAAATGTAATGACTGCAACAGTGAAACACGAAGAACTTAGTGCAGTTGTGTACACTTACCATGAATGTAGATGTTCGAGTGTATTCACTATTGCAGTCCTGGTTACCCACCATCCAGCCCCCTGTTTTTCTCTTACTATACCTCTCCTTTCTTTTACTATGCTTAAAAGCCTTTTTGGTGTATTTGTTTTTGTTTGGAGGTATTATTTATTTATTTATTTATTTCCAGTTTGATAACCGAGGAGGTGGTCCACTGGGCTCAAGGAGCCCGTTTTCAGTGGAGGCCCGGAGAGAAAAGCTCCAAAATTACAAAGATACAATAAAAAATACAATAAAAAGTATAATAAAATGCAGTTATGAATAAAACCTAGTATTATATAATATTTTAACCAAAATTGTAAGATGATGCAGTGAGATATAGCAAAAATGCAGGGAAATAAGTGGAGTATAGGAGACTTGAGGATAGTTCATAAAGAACATGCATGGTAAGGAAGATGGGTAGTGGAAAGTATGCAGAGTAGTAGGAATAAATACCTAAAAGTGGAGGAAGGAGAGAGAGGCAGTTGAGTAGTGAAGCAAGAGGCAATTGTTTATTAGAAAGAAGAAGAAATGTCAGAAAAAAGCAATAGGGGGTAATAGAAGGAGGAAGGAGGGTAAAGTTAGTAGAAGAGTGTTGGACACAATTTGTAGAATGTTAGAGTCATTAGTTAGTCAAATGTAATATAGGTTTAGAAGGAAGAAGTATATAGGGAGAGAGAGAGTACAGTAAGAAGGCTATGTATAGTATTTACACTATATACATTAAAGGTTTATAAGTTATGTTAGAAATATCAAGGGGGGAAGCTGTTGGGAAGAATAGCAAGGTGAAGAAGTATTTAAAGAAGAACAAGTAGGAATGAGTTTATTAGGATTAGGGGGACAGAGAGCAATTACATTTCCAATTATGGGAGAGATGAAAATGGAGCTGGGATTTGAAGAGTTCAGGGTTATTGGAGATTCCAAAATTATTTTG